>NC_143550.1:33952500-34552500 GCF_054136105.1 Typopeltis vanoorti | reverse complement strand
TTTTCGGCGGCTACCCTGGGTGTGTTTCTTGCACTAGTGATTCCATTTGTTGATCACATCGCCAGCCGTTGATTTTAGGTGTTGCAGTTGAGCGGCAATGGCACGCATGGATATGCCACCAATGTGACAACAAAGATGACACCTCTCTCGAAGTCGCTGAGTTCACGTCGTGTTGCCACACTAGCTGTATTCAACTCCTGCGATAAAATACTACTTCCTACTATCTGTACACGGGTTTTTATGTCATTAACAGAGGAGGAATGTCCCATAACTTCAAATCACAGGGATATCCGGACAATTATTGGTAGATAGTGTACATATAAATTTTACTGTTATTAAAATTTACCCGTATGCATGCATTTTTCATATAAATTAAAAAAAAAAAAATAAACACATTACGAAATAACAAAAACAAATTTTAAAGTAATCTTACGTTTTGTAACTTGTTTTCGTTAATGACTAAGCCTTACACTCTATAGTTCCGCATTGCTTTATGATAGATGCCAACTATTTACTTATTTAGTAAATTTAAGGCCATGTAGCAAAAGATTTAACTCAAAACACAGAACACAACTTCGAAACCATAATAATCCCTTGGTTTTCAACAAACAGTAAAAGCGCCCTCTTCAGTTAAAATCACGAAATACATGACGAACTTCTGTAGTGTTTAGCAAATGTATTTCTAATATTTCTACACAGTATTTTGTGTAGACAATGAAAAATAATAAAGTTTACGTTCTTTATGATATCTTAACATCGGCGCGACAAAAATTAATAAATACATTATTTCTGGAAAAAAGCCTTAGTCTCTACACGTGAGAATTTAAAAATAGACTCAACTCCAGATACAATTGGCCATTTTGTCAGATACAGACATGCGCACTTTGATCGGAAAACGTGAGTTCGAATTCTGTTAAAGGATTTAGAATATTTTCTAGAATTTATTCTAGAAAATATTCTAAATTTTTTCTAGAATATTTTCTAGAAAGAAGCGAACCTGATAATTCAACTGTGGCTGAATTATCAGGTCTCAAAAAAAAAGGGGGGGGGGGTTATCCCCTTATATTCCAGATTTGAAATTAGATTGTCAGCATTTCCCAGAGAAAAAACCTTAATGGATACAAAGTTCATGTTACAAAAATAATGATTATTTCAATATATGCTAATGTGGGATGGAAATAAATATAAAATCGTTAGGAAATGCGCGTTCCAGTAGTTCTCGTGATAGATCGTGCTATAAGATAAAACGCTTTTCTATTTATAATCCGCATTCAACTCCATTAACGCTTCACAATTGATTACTATCTGATTATGATAAAAGATATTAGCCTATACGCTAACCACATAATTTAAAGCAAATACATAAAACAGCTCTTTGCTTTTAAGGGCATTTATCTACTCAGCTTTCATAGATTTTATGCGTAAAGTCGGATGTATTAGTAAAAATATACTACTAGTTAAAGAGAAAATTAACTTAAATGGTTCGTTATGCGAATTTTTGAGTAATATGTGTTAAACAAAGAAATTACTCACAGGTTTGGTTAAAAGAAGATAATTTTCATAACTTAAGATTATATTAAACTGCATGCTTTGATAATTCTTTGGACACGTTACTTAAGATGAAATTAAGCAATGCACTTGTGTAACAAAGACGTTATTCTGCAAAAAAAAAGATAATTCTGTTCAATGAATTGATGACAAAAGTTGCCTTGCGAAAGGTGTACTAATAGTCGCAATACTAAATAGAGTGCGTTGTAATTCCAGCTAGATGCATTTGTAGTTCACAAGATTTCCATGTTTTTCCTGTCCAGGCCTGATATGAATTAGCGAAATTAGACGTGAAATGTTACGCAAAAAGTGTTTTAATAATTCTCATAATGAGTTTTATAACACTTTATGCATGATATATCAAGTCTGAGTTCTCTGCTCAGAAACAGTTCTGAGCACAGAACTCAGAAAAAAAAAATCTTTTGCTTGACATTCAAGACCTCTATTTCTATCTTTCTTTTCAAATCATCGCAATGGAAGCTTTTTAATCTCTGTTATCGCATCAGAAGTATTTCTTTTCGGACCAATAGAATTAGAGGATATTTTTAATGGAATCCCATCCCTTTTATGCTGCTCAAAGTCCACAGAATCCTTTTAATCCATAGAATTTAACTTATCGCTTCCGCTATCCAAAATTTCAATGCTTTATCTCTTATAATCATGATTCCTTTCTTGTGGTCCTGGAATGACGTGCTTGTCACGGTTCAAATCACAGGTTAATAGTATAGCCGGCTATCCACTACTGCCATCTCGCGGTCGCTTGGGGAAATTGTAACCAAAGTGTGCAAACCGTCATTGGGCTATCTTCATCTTTACCATCATCAACTGTCACCACGGCAGTGTCGCTCTCCCTAGAGCCAGCATATCAGCAGAACTTCAGAAATGACTCAAGCTCCTATCTTTAGTAACCTTGAAGGCATCTCCGAAGGGCGTGCATCATTTACGAAGGCATGTTGCTGATAACGATAACGACGTCGGGCGGGTAAGTTTAGAAGGGGCTGCCCTAACCCTTTCGGAAAACTCTTCTTACTTGGAGCGGAAGACGAAGAAGTAATGCATCTACTTTAAGCTTACGAGATAGAAAGCTTGTGCGAGTACACATTCAGAAGGAAGTGCAACTTCGGAAGGACCGTGCATTAGCAAAAGTGTCTTCGGATGTTTGTAGAGGGGGGGAAGGAAGAGGTGGGGGGGGATCTGAGTATATGAAGAAAGTCAAATATAGAACGCCTTTCATTATCTATGGTGGAAGTGAGCTAACTTGGAATCGATTTATTTCCAGGTTTTCTTTGCGATTCTTGGAAACTTGCTAGTGGTTAATTCGGCCCAATATCTATTGGTGCTGGACAATTAATAAACAGCGAAATACCTAAATTGTATTGTCGGTTAATCAAACCCAACTTCGTAATGTACAAAAAATCAATGGCTTCCGAGGGTGGTCTGAAAAGTTCTCGGCCTAACAATGAAAAAACGAATTTATAATTTCAAAATTATTTTTAGTTTTCAACATAATCTCCCTTAAGACTAATACATTTATTACAGCGCAATTAACCCGTCCCTGTAGTGGTTCTCAGTAAGATCTACAAAATATCCCTCTCCAGCTGCAATCACTTCTTGATTCGAAGAAAAACGCTGGTTAGCGAGGAAGAATTTTAGTTTTGGGAAGAGATAGAAGTCAGAGGGAGCCAAATCTGGGGAATAGGGTGGATGTTCCAACAATTCATAGTGCAGATCCCTTAATTTAACCATTGCCAAAACACCTTTGTGGGCAGGTGCATTGTCCTGATGAAAGATGATTTTTTTCTTCTGCAAACCGAATCTTTTCTCACGAATGTTTTCGTCTAGTCTGGTTAAAAGATCGGAATAATATTCCCCAGTTATTGTTTTACCCTTTTCAAGATAATTAATAAACAAAATGCCTTTAGCATCACAAAACAGCGATGCCATGACCTTCCCTGCTGGCTTCTGTCCACTGTTTTGACTGCTGTTTGAATTCTGGAGTGTAATGGTGAATCCAAGCTTCATCCATAATATTACGTCGACGCACAAAATCAGTTTTATTCTTGTTAAAACGCTCCAAGCACTGTTCAGAGATTTTTTCATGCGAGTGCGTTTTTGATCTTATTATGTGAGCATTATATTGTGAGTAAGCGCGCATCCATCTTGCGCAAAGCTTTTTCATTTGCAATTCTTCATTCAAAATATATCCTACACGTTCTTTTGAAATGCCTATAGTCTCACCAATTTCACCCACTTTGACTCACGTCATCCATACCATATGGTGTACTTGATCAATGATTTCTGGTGTTGTGACACTTTTTTAGACGTCCTTCACGTGGATTATCTTCAAGGCTGGTACGACCACGTTTAAACTCGGCAGCTCATTTCTTAATTGTCGAAAACGAAGGAGAAGAGTGCCCATAGACTTTTATGAACTTCGAATGAATTTCTTTTGGTGCTAAATCTTCTTTTACAAAGAATTTTATAACCGGACGATACTGAATTTTATCCATTTCAAGGGATACAGACAACACTTTTGCTTACAGGTTTGGTTATATGTATAAAACAAACTGCTTGATAGAATGACTTTCAATTTCACATGGGTGATTATGACAGATGAACCAACTTAGAAAAAAATCGTTCCGATAGTGTTGCCATCTATGGTCGAGGCTGAGAACTTTTCAGACCACCCTCGTATTATAATGATGGGAAATTACGATACTAGGAAGGTGGTACACAGGAAAGATGAATGTTCTGAATTGTCGAAAACATATATCAACATTTAGGTAATTTTTTCTGTGTGTTAGATCCTTTTCTAGACGTCCGACCACTTGTAGAGTTCTCATCTTCCTCTAGAAAAAAATAACAATGCACAACTAACAACAAAGACTTTAATAGTCTGTATATTAACCTAATTTTGCATTTTAAATTATTTAATATCAAATGAAATGTAGTAATTATAGAAATTTGAATTCTGAAAATCACTCTAGTAATTCAGCTACATCCTCCTCCTACACGATTTGTATTCAACTAAGTAAGTTGTTTCACTGAATCGATTTTCTGTCAGCGTGGTTTGCCAAGTGGTTTTAATTATTTTTATGTTTGAAAACGAGAATCACTAGCAACTCGTAATATTAAATACATTATTAATGGTGTAGTGGTATCCGTTGAATAGACTCAAAATTTATTTTCGACTCACTCTTTGAGCGGTAGATTATTACATATTACAGCTGTGGATAACTAGCAAAGGATAAAAATAAATATGAAATAAAAACAACTTCTGCAGGAGTTACCACTTCGAGATTATATTAATTCCATTTTTGATCCCCCCCCCCCACAAAACTGCGTGCGTTAATTATTGGTGTAAATTCGTGACGCAACAATCCAACATTGCGAGCATAAAATTCCATCTATTACTGTTGCTCCTAGCAACAGTAATAGATGGAATTTCTTCATCACTATTTTCCAAAATTTATAGTCCCCTGTTGTTTATATGAAAGGCTTTCGTTTCTTTGTTTTCCGACCTCTGACTTACCAGCCTCTTTATTTATGCTATTAAATAATCTCAAGTTCTACAATCTTTCACGTGGGAGGAGATGTTATTGGGAGCATGAAGGTATTGATCAATCTAGTGGGAATTTGTAAACGTAATTAACGTTTTAATAACACATTCTTCGCACATCGTTCATTCTTAAGCTAAAGAAAACCATTCAGTAATGTGTTTTGGGTAATCCTTCCATCATCCGGAATTAAAATACACCCTCTGTCCAAAAAGAAACGCCACCTGTTGTATCTTTTTGTTGTCCAAAGAAGCAACCTTCATTAGTGCTGTACTGTTTATGACATTTGTTTCATTACAAGCCAAGTTATAGTACCAAGAGTGACTGTGTTTTCATGATTTCATCAAAAAAAACCAAGAGTTTGGGTCTTCGTAAATCGAATTCCCGATTTTTTCGCCATAAGTTGACCGACGACCAAAAGTGTATCGAATTGAAACACTGCAAGGACCTCATTAAAACCCCTCGTAAGGACTCCAACTTCCTTGAAATGATCGTTACTGGCGACGAAACGTGAAGTTTTGAGAGTAGGAGCCCGAAACAAAGCCCCAGAGACTACCAGAAGAGGGGCATCCGAGAAAACGTCGCTTAAAGAAGTCAAAAGTAAAGACAATGCTGATTTGTTTCTACGATTCCAAGGGCATTATCCACAAAGAATTCGTTCCGCCTGGCCAAACGGTCAATGATGCGTTTTATCTCGAAGTTTTGAAGCGATTGATAGCGAGAATTCGTCGCGTACGGCATAAATATCGAGATGACCGACCGTTCGTCAAAACACACTGTCACTCTTGGCACTATAACTCGGCTTCTAATGAAACAAATATCATAAACATAACACTAATGAAGGTTGCCGATTTCGACAACAAAAAGATACAACAGGTGGCGCCACTAGTTTCTTCTATTTTCGAAAAGTTCGGTTTCTTTTTGGACAGAGAGTGTATTGTTATTTATAAAATACAACATTGATAAATAATTTTAATAAAATATACCAGAAAATGCTATTTGTATTACAAGCCATTGAGTTATATTATAGGCCAAGTGCGTGTTTCTTCCCATTAGCGACAGTTTTGAAAAACGAATGTGAGGGATGGTTCTCAATCAATATGTTTTTTTTTTTTTTTTTTTTTTTTTTTGTTCATAGGTGAAACCGGGCCGTGCCACAATTATCACTGTTCCTTTGGTGCTATGTGTGTCGTAAAGAACGGCAGACCAGATTGTGAGTGTCCCACGTGTTCAGAGGAGTTCGAACCAGTATGCGGATCCGATGGCATTTCATACACCAACGAATGTAAGCTCAAAAGGGAGGCTTGCGAACAAAAGAAGGAGATCAAGATTGTCTACAATAGGCTTTGCAGTAAGTGTCAGTAACTCTCTGTAGTGATGGTTATTAACCTATTAATACTGAATCTATAACTGGTCAGTCATTCATATTATTAAGCTTTGAAGTCGTTGGGCTAGGATAACTTTGAATGTAGCTGCCTAAATTATTATAGGAAATGTTCACGTGAAAGTCCACATTCCTCTATGAATTCTCTGTCGAATTTTATCATAAAATAACCGTGATATTAAAACCGTTTTGAACAATACTAGATTCATTGTAGTTTCCGTTTGATAGGCAACACGTGATTCCTATATCGCCATTGTTACTTTATGATATTTGACAATCAAGATCGCCACTAGCGCCTCTACTGGAAAAAACAAGAAATCAGTATTTGCACTTAGTTTGTGTTAACCTAGACAATGGACTGCTGTGAACTGTTATGAAATAAGTTTTGTTAGTAAATTTTGAAGTTTTTATTTAGGTAATTTTGAATTAAATATTTTAGTTATATTAACGTAATATCTAATATTTGCATTTCAGTCAAATAAGGTATTGCTCATTATAGTTAGCAGATAAATCATTACTGGTTTACCATTACATGATAAAGGTTAGACGTATTCAATAGATGTCGTGAAGATTAAGCATTCACTTCCTAGAACCATGCATGGTTATTTTTATTCGAGTTCCGTTTCAGTTGTAATTATTTCTACGTGACATTTTGTCACTTTATTCTACAATTTGTAAATTTAAAGCAACACTTTTCGAAGCGAATGGCACGGCATCTTGTTTATCATCTCTCCACCCAGCTGAAGTTCTCGCACGTATGTAAAATACATAGTAACAGATTTTTGAGGCTTAGTTCTTTAATGAGAGAATTTAAAGAACTAATTAAGAAAATATTTTCTTTTTCATAAGAATATATTTGTTTACTTTTGCGTGACACCGAATTCACTTTATACATCTTCACAGTTTATTTACTTGTGTCCCCCGCCCCCTATAAACCTGTTCTCCTTCGGATTAAAACGCTATTCTCACGTAGGTCACCCCTGTCACTTCGGTATAGATGTAACGTCACTGAATTAAAAGACAGCGAATTTCGACAGGTGCACTTACGTAGCTTACGCGAAGACGTAACACTGGGAATTCTTGTGCAAAACAGAAGGAAAGAGAGGGGGGGGGGAATGACTGCTGTGTTTGCTACAGGACGTAAACAGTGTTAGCTAATCGGAAGGCATGTGTGAACTGTTTCCGCCCGCCATAATTTATTTTTATTGGTCTCCTGTCAAAAACGGGGCTTCTGTTTAAGATATCGAGGATGGTAGAGCTGTTTAGTGCCTCTGGGAATTACAAAACGTGGACGGTATTTATAATGAGCTGAGTGCTTCCTTACCGAGTGTACTAACCCTTTTCTTTATTTTCATTTTTATAAACTTATCAAGTTATTTTTTTGTCTTTTAGTCGCGTCAGTTAGAAGGGTTTGTCTTAGATAATAAGAAACTATTCGGAGAAACGAGCTATCTGTTTCACTGTGCATACGTTTCCAGTGTTTTGAATGTCCGATTTCAAGTGGGTTGAAACCGTTTACTCGGTGTCAGCTGTACATGACATGTTTAAATCGCCAAGGAGTTAATTACCTTCGCTAAAAAAATACACTTTCCATTTCTGGTAGTGTTGCTACTTATTTCTTCATTATCTAATGATAAATCGCTGCTAAAATTAATCGGGCTAAGAATTATTTTCTTTAAATTTATTGTGTTTCTTAAAATATTCTACAAAGAGTTTTAATACTGAAGCAGTGCGATTCAGAAGTTTTCAGAATATGTAAACAATTTTGGCATGAGGTTTATTAAAAGTAAACATTGCGGGACTGTTATTTCAGATTGAAAAAACAGCAAATTCCTGTTATGTACCCTCAAAGGTTACGGGAGACCGTGGTATTAATACACGAAACATTTACACAATTTCTAACTTCCAATTGTCCTCCTAATTCAATAAGGTGGGAATACCCTATAGCTCTCGGGATTCACGGCCACTGTTGAACGTGAGGCGAACGAAGTATTGCTCCGTCGGGCCTAGCGCTACTTCGTTTGCCCGAGCCGGACGAAGGAGATCATGGGTATTATGTAACGGCGATCACTGCATATGCTCAGTCATAGGTCGTGTGCAATGCGTAGTGTGTATTCTCAAATCGTATATTTAACTCGGCCTCCCCCCCCCCACACACACACACCAGATTAAATCCTGAGTGCACCACTGCTCCCAATCATACCACTTAGTTTATTCTATTATCTTTTTTACGCATTTAATTTGTCAAGGTCACTCAATATTGTTCCCAACTTTGCTTTCTTACATTTTTTCCCCTATATTCTCTCCTTCTTAGAATACCTGAGTTACCTGCCAAGAATCGCTCTTTAACTCCCTGAGTCCACTGACTTCTGATTTTTCCTTATCCTTGCGGTGAACTTCACTAGATACCTCTCCAGTTGAATCATCCAACATTTCATTTAGAATTTTTCACGGCAAGTTTGATTCTTGGCTTCAAACTCTCTCATGAATAATATTTATATCTTTGAGTCTACAGTTTTGCTCGAATTTGGTTTTTTGAAACCTTTTGCGCAAATTTTCTTTTTAATACGAATTTATTTTTGTACTACTAAAAAAATAAACGGCGAATACTTCATATTTTTCTGTACACTCGTCTTGAATTCACGTGAAGATATTGCTACCAATAATATCAGCAACATCTCATTGAGTAGAAGTTATATTTGGTATATTTTTTTAAAAGATTAACACATACTATTTGGATTACAAGATTGTAGGTTTTAATACACATATATACAAAAACGTCTACTAGTTTCGCTAGCTGTAACTGAAACGAACTGAGTTGCTACAACAATAAAGGATAGCAACGCAGTACGTTTCATCCATCGTCTTACCCTCTGTTGGCTCAGTCTCCACAAAAATAGCTAGAATTTTGAAGCCATATAACATCAGAGTTGTTTTTGAACCGACGAGTACCACTAGACAGTTTTTACGATCCCCTGAAGACAACGTATCTTTCTTCAAATATGCGGGTTATAGCATACCGTGCACGTGTGGACTATCCTACAACAGAACAGACACCTCAGGTTTGGCCCATCATTTCTCAACTTCAAACCACGCAATAGATTGGGATAACAGCTCCATGCCATATGTAGAAGAGGATTACAGTTGTCGAACTTTTAAAGAAGCTGCAGTAGTCCTACGAACAAGATGTAACCTTAATCGTAACCAAGGGGTTATATTAAAGGATATATGGAAAAACCTGATTAACTCATTAAGTTTAGCGGAGCTACATTACGCCAAAAATTATGTAACGCGACTATGTAAAAATGACTGACTATTCACGCTTCCTGCGTATCATGTCGCGCGAACTTTTCCAATTTTGTCTAACTGTTGTTAAATCGTTTCTGCATTCCTTTGTTTTTTTTTTTTTGCATTTACTAACTAGTAGTTGTTTTACCTTCTCGTCTTGACAAAGCTAGTCAGTTACCGCTAGATAAACTAGTAGACGTTTTTGTATAAATGGGTATTAAAAGCTATGGTCTTGTAATCCAAATAGTATGTGTTAAACATCTCATCGACTGTTGTACCATCATTGTCTTTTGGTTTAAGCCGATACAGAATACAAATACAATTTATTCCGCTAAAGCCCAAACAGTTGCCCATCTTCATTGGTTCAGTACCCAGATTTTTTGATTGTGACTACAATCTAAAAATCTGTTACAAACAACAGTAAAGAAACTATGTACAATACATTAGCCAAAACGGTCCTAATATCAGTTGCTGTGATGACTATGACGTTACTGATGACATCAGTAATGCTTTGGCATTTTAACACATTATTTTCAACAATGAAAACACCAGAATGTAAAATCAGACTGAACAATGTCTATTTCTGTTTTTCAAGCAGACGTATCATCTCTCACTTAATTGTGCATTTAATTATTGAATATGTAATTAAATTTTAGACACGCAACAATATGTATTTTAGAAAGTAACAGTACTTATGCAGTATTAATATAAATTTGGAGGTTGATTTGATAGCAACATGTTTCATTCAACAGATGGCTGCGAAAACACCAAGTGTGACTTCTACGCAGTTTGTGAGACTGATAGCAAGGGATCCATTAAATGTGTGTGTCCAGAAACGTGTGTCCAGGTAAGAGGAATTTTGCCTGTTATATTTAAATTTTATAATCTTTAAATTATATCGTAATATTGGATATACTGTCAGTGATAATTCTAGCGAAATTTATAATTAGCGTCACTTACCATGTTACGTTTCCTATAAGAGTAAGCAGTCATCTTCAACTTTACGTATTGTTATTTGTTTTTGTTTCTTCCATATTCAATTCGGTCTGTCTCGGTTGCCTTTTGAGAATTACAACAAAGAACAATATACATACGTCTTGATCAGCACACACACAAGCGGGGAAAAATAAAAAAAAAAATCAAGCAACCAAGCACACTTGCAAGTACAGAAACAAAGCCAGCATTGGCTGATAAGTAACTGCCAAGAATTCTACGCACGTAGTTAGCACTGTCAGCTACAACTGTTTAGAGAAAATTGATAAGCTCGTACATCAGAAGAACAACTAAGTTCAGCAAAATGGATTTTACTGCTATCAGCGTGAATTTAAACTCCGTTGCACTGCTGTTGTAAGTTCTGGTCGAATTACACAAGTAATGGTATTCTTTAATATAGAAATTTGGATACCGATGGAATAAAATTTGTTTTATTGCATGTATGTGGGCGCGCGCTTGCATTTTGAGCAACACACTACCACCAGAGAACGTGCTTATAAAGAGCGAGAGAAAACGTTGAACAAATCCCAAGAGTTTTTGCGTGAATTTGTTGCATTGTTTAAGTTCAGGGAAATCAACAATCAAAAATGCTCGTGCTACTACATCACGTGATGTTGTGTACTTGGATTAAATAATTAAATGAATGTTACACGTGTTTGACTAGTTGTCTAATCAATCTTTTTTTTTATTATTATTATTATTTTAGTTGGAGAATCCTGTTTGTGGTACCGACGGTATTTCGTATAACAGCGAATGTCAGATGAGAGTAGCTGCGTGTAAGATGCAACAACATATAACAGTCGCATCTAAAGGACCCTGTGGTAAGTAGCGACTATGTTTAGAAGACTATTGAATGTGTTATCAAGGAAAATAAATTTTAAAAAAAAAACATGAGTGTTTATTTATGATCATAGAGGCATTAGAATTTCATATGAAATGGAAGTCTGTGTATTTTAATAGACTGTGTATCAAATTAAATCCGCCGAAAAGCTAAACATACTTTACATATCTTTTATTAAAAACTTCTATATTTATTTTATATATTTATTTTATTTTCACAACGAATTGACATTTCTATTTAAATGCGTCTATCTTTAACTGAAAATGTGCAGTCCTTACATGAACAATATTTAAGTAAATTAAAAGGGAAAAGACCCGAATATTAATTAAATCTTTTATAAATTTCATCACATTTTATAGAGGCATTTTAACATAATTAAAAACGCATGTTAATTATAATGATGGGAAGGGCCCTCGAGAGAAATTTTCGGGCCCGTGACAAGTTTGTGGTCCGGGCCCAACTTAAAAAAGTGCATCACTTTTGTTTAATAAAAAAAGTCATATAAAACATTAAACATTTATGTAAAAACAAAAGTGTACAATAAATTCAAAATTCGATACATTACATACCATACAAAATACAAACATTAAATAAAAAGAGAATTTTTCAATTTTTATTATTAAAAATATTTTAGGCACGGCCTACGCTATACAGTTGCACACTTTACAAACAATCACAAAACCTTCGTCTATCAAAATACTAACAAGAATGAAGCGTTCTGGCAGAGAACATTACTGTGGATGCAATTACTAGCTAGCGCTAGCGCAGCCGACTGCAACAACCTTGCACGAACGCCTATTGACGTCATCATCCGCTATAACTACAGCGATCCGCGCCGAGAGAATCAGTCTTCCGGACACTCACGGCGAGCTAAAGAGCGTAGCCTTGTGTCTAAAACAAAACACAGTATCATTAAGTTAAGGGGATAATAAATCCCTCATTATTTTAAAGCCGGATACGAAACTCGGAGATCGAAATCTAAGAGTTCCATGCCGAAGAACTATCGGCGAGTCCAAGCGTAAGTCATCACCTAGGTAGTACAACACTAGGGCAACTCGGAGCAAAGGTGGAGCTAGCTCCATCACTATCCTTAATATTTTCTCATAATGTAAAACGCAGCCCCTAGGAGACGTATTACTGTTTTACATTATGAGGAAAGGTCACTACCCAGACCGGTTTCGACCTTTATTGAGGTCTCATCAGTGAGTAGGTAGACCTGGATAATACCAAGGTTTAAGTGAACAGAACTTACATATATACCCTTACTATACGAATTGCCAGACCGGTGTACCCACATTACTATATTATTATTACTACGATACTCTTCGCTCTTTATCGTTAACTTAATATACACCACCGGAAAAAAATAGCCTCTTGGCTCTTTATCGTAGTTAACACACAGTATCATTCTCGATATGCCGTTATCCTTTATCATTGCTGTATTATTACGAGAATTAAAACCATCATTATAAACACAGTTATGTGACACGTTGTTGCCTTTTCAATGCCGGAACCTTGACGAAAGTCTCAGATGTCACCGCCCTCTAGGTGGCCCTGTAATGATGGTTATAATAAATGATAAATCAGCCGAGTATAAAATTGTATTTTTATAATATTCAAATTCATGGTAAAGCAAGCTTTGGTTTAACGTGTTGTCTATGTTACGTAACACTACACACACACACACACGTGTTCTCGCCGTCAAAACGCCTGGAACAGAGTGCCTCTAAACTTACGTCTTGAGATTGTACCTGATAGCACGCAGTCCTGTTGAAACACATCCCAAGGCAGCAAATATAGGATTTATCTGTTTGATCCTGAATCACTAATCTCTGAAATTCCACCTTATTTCCTAGTAAAATGCATTCATTTTATATTATAATAACGGTGCGCAAGCTAAATACTTCGTATTGATTTAACGTCCTCAATATGGTATCATTTGAAGTTGCACAATAATTCACGACTTGCCATTTATATTCAGTGGAGAACGAACTACAAAATTAATTAAAAAAATACTTTAGCAAAACGGCTTACAAACTATAAAAAGGAGGTATTAAACACGTGGAAAGGCTGCATCGAAGCAAGCCTTTTATTATGAATTTTCGGTTAGAAACGGCAGCACAGTTAATATTATTTCTCCCGTCCTCCAGTTGGAGGACTTGATCCACCTTCCCCTCATTAAAACGCCAAGCTACTTAACTTCGCTCACACAGCCAATCACCACCGTTTTTCCGCCAGGAGGATTCTCCCTATTAAATCTTTAGGGGAAAATATTTTCTTTCACAGCGTCCACATTATTAATAAAATCGCGGCGCTAAGTGCAGATGGGTGTTGAGAAGAAATGCAACTAGGCTCTTTAAAATCTCGAGCGCCTAATTTTCCCTTGTACTGTCATATTAAACATCATCTCCAAAAAGTAATTGATTTTTCTTTTCTTTGCCATCTGACAGGAAATTAAACAATTGCGTGCTACGTTAAGAGCAGCCGAATTGTTTATTAAATAACATTCTACCCCCCCCCAGCCTCCCACCCACCGGCCGAGGTTAGCGCACGAGTTTCTGCGAGGAGATGGAAACAGTCGATGGAAGTGGAAACCTGAACATCTGTCTCGAAATGTTCAGAGACTTGTTTTACAACAATGAAAAATGATAAGAACATTTTTGTTCCTCTCTTAACACTCTGTCAGTGATAGTAACTTGTCATTTTTGATAATGAGGAGTGATAGGCATCTGTTCCATTTGTTTGGACTTCTTACAATACTAAATGAAGACATACTGTATTTTAGCATTGTTGAATTACTTTTTATTGTGACGTTTCCTTTTCTTTTTTTTTTTTTGAAAATAGAAGGCACGCATTTAATTGCTAATAGTATACAGGTATTCCTCGATTAACGCGGTTAATTAATCAAATGTAATAATCAATGGTAAAAATTACAGTTCGTCCATGATCGATTACTGTATTAATAATTCGTTTTATGTGGTACTCTTTTAGGAAAGATAAAATATGAACAAAGTAAATGTTTAATAAATACTTGTACCTACATTATTTACTGCAATTTTTTTAATCAAGAGTCGTTTGAACAGTTTAAATTTTTTTTCTTATCGGCATAAATTCTACGAAAGCAAAATGACTCTCCAGACCTCGGCAAACAAGCAATAAAACAAAGAAAAAACACTGCAAATATAATACATGATGGTACAAATTAAGTGGGTATTGAATCCAACATTATTTCATAGCCGAATATATAGAAACTAAACGTTTCGGTGGATGCAAGCATAAGCAACCTTATGGACAACTCGTAGTAAAGGTGGAGTAAGCTCCAGATCACTTTCCTTAGTATTTTCCATAATGTAAAGCACATCTCCTAGAGGACATGTATGATAAATAAACCTTTTGCTCTCTATTTCAGTAATACATGATGGTTTATTTATTTTCAGTTACAATCTAGAAATTATTGAACAAAAAAAAAATAAACTAAACCAATACTATACTGACATTGGAAGTCGCGGTATCTCTCAGTACAATTTACTGTCAAATATCACAAACCTTTACATAACATGTGTTAAACCAAACTGACAGCAAAAAAACAGTGCGAATATCACTCGTAACATGTGAATGCACAGCCACTCATGACCTCCAAGCTATACACTGAATTGTGTAAGAATATTTATATTAAACATTTTGCATGTATCTGTCAGATCAGCTGCGAGCTCCACGGGGTTAAAGGCGACGTATATCAAGGGATTGTCGCAATTAATTTCGCCGCGTTAATCAAATCCCGCGTTAAGAAAGGGATACCTGTATATTGAATCTTTATTTAAATATTTCTCTTTTTCCATTTACGTTTGGTTGCTTTTGAATGATTTAGAAAGCTGTATTAACAGAAATGAGAAGTGTTCAAAGTCATTACTTTTTTTTTACATTTTGAAATAATTATTGCAACAATAAATGCAAACTTAAAATGTAGAGCAACCTACTATCTCATAATCATTGTTACGTCAACTCTCGCGGATGCTATAATGACGTAACTTCAACAATGGTGGAGATAGCAAGTTGCTTTGTCAGTAAAATGGCAGACGAACGAGAAGTAAAAAAAAACATTTTATATATTTGTTTCTTGAATCCAAAATTTCAATCGCTTGTACGTGATTTATATGAGAATTTAATGTGTAATCATTGCATATTCTTACATAGGTGCCTGATGTAAGGTTAAACAAGTAGTGTGTACAGAAATATTAGTAATATCTATAACTTGAGCTATGCAGTATTATTGAATGTGTCTAAATGCTGCATAAATAATATAAAGAAATTAACAATAATAATACATCTATTTTTTGTATTATCTTTTTAAAACACATATTCAGTTCCTGTGTTGAATGTTATGCTCTTTAGTGCTACATCTAAAATCCATAGCACTGTGTTGTCTAAAATGTTAAATCCGTCACCCTTTCAAGCCTTGTACTTCTACGACACTGTTGATTTCAGATCTCTGCCAGAATGTGCACTGCAAATATGGAGCCACCTGTGAAAACGGAAGATGCGTGTGTCCAACCGACTGTCCGGAGACCTACGAACCCATTTGTGCAAATGATGGCACAACTTACCAGAACGAGTGCGAGATGCGAAGAGAATCGTGTCAGCAGGATCAAGAGCTTAGTGCACTGTTCTACGGAGAATGCGAAGATGTAGGAGGTTCGGGACTAGGTGAGGTTTGTTTGTATACTTGGAAAATTTGAAAGGATTAAAGTTAGGGAGAATGATAAGCTACTTGAGTTAAAATGTGATTAATTTGGAAAGTGCATCCTCGTATCAGACAACGGGGATTGATGACTGTCGACGTTCTCCGAATAAATAGGTCAAAGTTCATTTATTTAAAATTTAAAACTGATGAGCAAATCCCTAATAAGAATTCTTTTGCTTGTAAGGAAAAAAAAATTTTCTTTTTTTTTTTTGTCTTCTAGACAGGATCCGAACCGAGTTCGAATCATCAGCTTTTTCAATAATTTTTCACTTTTTATGGAAGTTTGAATGAGTACCAACAATTCTTATGGAATTTGTCAGTTCTCGTCAGTTACCGGCAATATCGAGAAAACACGATATCATCAAAAAAATCACATTTTTTCTTAACTAAAGATTTAATGTAACGTTCTCATATTTAAGTAATTGATGATGACCTCACTTTTTACCAGGATTACTGTTCTAAATCAAACTTGACGTCTCATTTTGCAGTGGCGCCATCTGTTGTTTATAATTGCATAAATAAACAGTGATAAACATATCTGAAATGGTGCATTAGAACAGCTTGAAAACTAACGGTAGGAAATTATATATAAGTTTTGTTCAGCAATTGAGGATGACCAAAAGGAAAGAAAAATTATTAGTTTAATATATCAATCGTTAGACTTTTAAATATGAGTTCAGATGTTGCACTTTTTTGTGCAACAGACAATGTTAAACCGCAGGATAAAATGAAGTAGTTTTAAATGATGTGCCTTTATTACATTTAAGAAAGAAGATACGTTAAAATGTGCCCCTATATATAGTTCTATTTAACTCTCTTCAACCTTCCTTTTCCTGCAGTAGTTGATCGCGTTCTGTTCTTCCCGTGATACGCCATTATATTCTTTTGCTCCTAAGGTTTCGCGTGAACGAAATCGTAGCTTCCACGCGCAGGTACCGCGAGGCCAGCAGTATGCTAACGATAACAATGGTCGCACACGTGCTCTTTTTGCAGTGGATGGATTATTAATTTGTCCCACGCTCTTATAAATGGAAGGGAGAAAATTAAACTTGCTGGCACATTACGGCTGTAGCCTTTTATTCGAGATCTACTCTGTCAGACCTTGTGAGATTAAACACATTTTGCATCCGGGCACTCTTTCCCTATTCAAGCCTTACATGATGTTATTTTTATGGGATTGTGGACTTCAACAATGGAATAAAGAAGTGAACTACACTAAAGAAAGCGGGCAATTACAACACACACAACTCCTTGGAGACATAAACAAAGTGAAGAATGGAGGCTAAGATTTAAGAAAGAGGTAGGGGAAGGGGGACGTAAACGTAACTCAAGCGTCAATGCATACAAATCGATGTTCGTGTTTTTTTATTATTTTTTTTTTATTACAGCCAGCTAGAAAGACTAAGAATTAAAATGAAATTAAATTTAGAATCACAATGAAATGTACTTTGCAAATGACTACCTGCTGGGCTCCCGACCTCGCCAGCATGTCCAATACTTTTATTCTTAATTTTAAGGCAAATAAAGCATTTAGGAATAAGGATAAAAAAAACAGAAAAGAAAATTACTTTTTTGTAGAGGTGGAGCTCAGAAGGCTAGCTGGCTTTAAATTTCTATTTTGAGCGGAGATAATTGTAACCAAATTTCATGATATCAACAAACACATGTTGATCATTGAATATGATGAACATTATAATAGTTATCAAATGAAATATCTTTATTAGTTTGAGTAAGGATAATTTTTTTGAATTTTTATTTCTTCACAGCAGACCTGGGTTCCGGAGCCAAAGGGTGTACCGACAAGTTTTGTAAATATAAAGGTATTTGCGACTATGATTCGGATGGTTTGCCTCATTGTATTTGTAACTTCCAATGTATGTCTCAGAGAGATGCCGTGTGTGGATCTGATGGGAGACTTTATGATAACGACTGTCGCCTACGAGAAGAATCTTGCAAACAGCAACGCGAGATTCAACCAGCCCCTCTAAGAATGTGCGAAGGTAAGTGTAAAAAAATGAATTCGAGAGCCGGATCAGAATTGAATTGTATTTATTCATAAAACTCAAATGTTTTTTATAATTTTTATGTGAATCCCACTTATTTAAAGGCTGTTAGCCTATTGTTCATTGGTATTTAAATACTTCCTAGAAATAATGTTTTTTATTTCGTTTCCTGTTAAACTTTCTAAATAAATGGGGGATGGTATAGGGTTGGTGAGATGGATAGGAGCGTGATTGATGGAGAGATATCAGAGAGTAGTTTATTCAAGAGTAGAGTCCAAAAGAAGGCCTGTGACTCAGGATTCTATTCTTGGACCACTGCTATTTAATTTGTACATTAACGATATAGGAAAGGATCTGAGAGGAACTGTTCAGTTATTTGCTGATGATGCAAAGTTGGATAGAGCAATAGTGAATGCACATGATGACAAAATTTTGCAGGATGATTTGGATAGATTGGCAGACTAGATTAAGGAGAGTGGATGTCAGTTTAATGTGGCAAAGTGCAAGGTTGTGCATTTTCTGGATTAAAATTGACAAAGCCAAAGATTTGGAAGTGTTGGTGGATAGGGTGTTGAAGTTTAGGAGGCACATAACAAAAGTGGGTAAAACAGCTCATCAGATCACGTGGTTCTTGAAGAATACTTGACGAGCAGAGACAAGTAGGTTATTGTTCCTCTTTATCAAGTCTTGATAATACCCCGCTTGACTACTGTGCCGAGAACCGGGCGCCAGAGTTTCTTCTTGATGGAGAGGAGGTAGAGAGAATCCAGAAGCGAGTGACCAAGATGATAGCAGGTCTATGGAATGAATCTTACGAGAATGGGTTGCAGAAATTCGTTGATTGGCGAAAAAGGGGTGATATGATTGAGACATTCAAATTATCGAGGGGTTTTTACAAGATTAATTCAGAGGAATTTTTTCAGAATAAGTCTGGTGGTGGGAAAACTAGAAACCATCCATGGAAACTGAGCGAGAGTGTAGTTATCAAGGGTGTTAGAACCAGGTTTTTACTTGGAGAGTGATGGATGAGTGGAATAAGTTGCCAGAGTCTGTTGTGGGTGCTATGACTGTGAATGAGTTCAAGGCAAAGTATGATAGACACTGTGTGGATGCTGAATAGTTGTTCTTCACATGATGTTTAGGGGCCTCCGTCGATGAGTCTATCGACTCCTTGGAGTTTCCCGTGATGATGGTGATGATAATAATGTTGATTTTCATGTTAAGCCATGTTATGATTATGCATAATTTGTAAATCACTGGTATTTGTCATTCACTTGTTATTTATCTCTTATCGAGTCGTTCTCTCATGGGGAATGTTCGTATGATTTAAATATGAGTAGAAAAATGGACGTAACAACATTAAGCTAAAATGAATTCAACATTTATCCTTCATATAAACTAAGTGGATAATTTTAATATTGAGATGATACTCTCCTTTCGAGACATGATTTATATTTCAAACTAACGCTAAACAAGATTATGATCGCTGTCAAAGATTGCATTTATTCCCGCTTGACAACTAATAAATTCCTTGCGTAGACTTCAGCAGGCATTTTTCGAAATGGAATAAGCGAACATCAGATAAAAGGTAGTCTTGACACTCGTATTCCACAGATGAAATATATTAGGAGTTTCGTCAGACACACATTGTGAATGACTACATCCTATCGCCAGCGGAGCAAACATGAAAATCAACAAGAGCACACACACCCGTTTCTACGAGATTTTACCGTTATCTGCGCCGACAAACAGTCAAGAGCACGCGCTTATCTGTAACTTCTCTCACAGAAGTGGATTCTCCAATAACATCCCAAATATCATATTTTTAACATAACTTAATTAACTATTTGTATCTTGTCACGATAGAATGAATAATTAACTAACGGTGTCAGGGTAAGCAGTTTACCTGCCTCGCTATCGTAAACACCCATCTACATTTCCGTTAAAAAGATTCATTGCCTCGCCTCTTTGAAACCACCTGCTGTTACGGTATTATTGGTATTATTATGTGTGCAAACCTTCACACAGAGTTTAAGGACTAAATAATTCACTCTCTATGATATTTTACGAAATTGTTAGTCACGCTACCCTACAACTATATTAGAAACGCCGCGGTGTGTTTCAAGGTGTGTTTGAGCACGATGGAATGGGCATCAGATGACACCAGGCAGTGAGAAGACCGAGAAATTGCATTTTATAAACCATATTCTTCTGTAAATATTTATAATTAACAAGTTAAGCCGGGACATGGATGTTATCCACAATACAGACATGAGTATGTGATACAGCATCTAATACAGAAGGCCTATTTGAACTTAAGATGCTAATTTAGACAAAACACTCAACGATTCATCTATCTATTTACTTGGCATCGTAAAGATTCATTGAGAATACGAAAATCACATCATAATGCCAGCTAGTGATATAGGAAGAATAAAACGTTCATCACCATGACAACAATCTTCTTCATCACAATCTTCACAAATAGGAAAGACTGTTAGATACTTAAAATTTAAATGAATATTGAAACGATGGGGTGAAATTAATTAGGTTTTTGAAGACTGAGGAGGAATAGAACACGAGCGACGTAACCAGATGTTTGCGATACTTAAGGTAAACATTGTCATAGTCTTATGATCTGATTCGTCAAGTTTTGCATACAACTCTGATGTTTAAATCTGCGAAGAACAAAATTCTAACATCTTAAATGATTACAAAGAGATTATGTGCCGATAATTAGTAATCTCCTCCTATTAACTACCATGAACCTTTTCTCTAACTATAAATTTTAATTCAAGATCCTAAGAGCTAAATTAAGGAGAAATGATTAAAAATCTGAACTGTAAACATCGAGAGACTCTTTAGAACGAAATTTATTTTTGTGTGAGATCCTTCTAGCAAGACGTAGAGTATTATGATCAGCTAATTGCTCCATCCTGATTTCAGGAAATAAAATTTAAACCTCCTTTCATAATAATGCTTATTTTTTTTTTAAATAATACTAATAGATATTATCCGGGACAAATTAGTTTGGTAGGAGATATTTTGGCGCTGGTGAAAGAATTAATTTTCACAAGTTAGTGGAATAATGTTAGCCAATTAATTTTGAATTAGTATCGCTTCAGGGTTTTTATTCTTAATAACACAAAGAAGTGGACGCTATACTGGAGGCGGGGTTCATTTATAATTGTAATTTTTGAGTTTCAGTACATTGTTATTCATATTTACTCCCAAAACTTGGTATTTAGGAGAATTCGTTCAAGTGAACACTTAAATTCGGCGTATATTTTCGACAGATTTTCAAACTGTTGTAATATTTTAAAAGTACGTTTTTTTTGGGGGGGGGGGGAACTATAAGCGTGTTGCTATACAGCAGAGGTTTTTACCAGTAGTATTATCTTCTTCCCTTCTCAATCAAAAATAATTTTTAAAAAAAGAAAGAAAAAACTTCACACAATTTGCTAGCCTCATTCGTCGAGTCGTTAGCTCACAACTAACAAGCCACAGGTTCGAATCCAGTTTTAAGCATGGATGTTTTTGTAATTGTCCTTACGTAGGAGATGAATTCCATTGTCCGATGTGAGACCACCTACCCGCTTATTGGAGACCTGAAATGGCTTGAAAAAGTTCCATGTTTGATCTATGGAGTACGGTTTCCTGATTAAAAATTAAAACTTTTCTAGAAAAATGATAAAGGTGTTCAATTTTCAAGCTTACATTACCGTTCTATTTTTATACGATCATATTTTCTTTCCAAATGGTTAACGCGTATTTTCCCCACCTTTTTTAATTTCTAAACAACCAAGTGCCAAAATTCATCCAGAGGGGAAAAAAAAAAAAAAAACACGGAAAAGTTTTAGTCCAGCCTCGCCTTGTAAACATTCTCAATGAGGGCAAGTAAATACCCTTGAGAGTTGTTCAACTCCACCGATAACCTCTTTTCGTATGTTTCGTTTTACGAGCAATTTTTCTCTTCGCAAACCACGTTTCTCTTTTGGTACATTCGCAGCGCACGCCCCCCTCCCAGTTTCCTTTCCCCTACTTCTATCCTCGTCCTTGCTTAGCGTCTTGTATGCAACATTTATTACATCTAGGGGGGCCCCTTTTTTGCCGGTTGCTTCTCATGCACTCCACTAGTTTTGCAAGTGTTCGCTACAGTCCGTGTATAAACTGCAACACGAACTTTTTGGGGCAAAACCCGCTTCAGTGAGTGCATCTGAAAAAGTTGAACCTTTTTAACTCCAATTCAAACTCGAAAAGGCATATTTAAACTTTGTTGCTCTTTTGACTCTCAAGGTTTAACATTGAAATATTTCTTATCCTAACTAAAATGCAACCGTATTAGCTGCTTTTATGTCATAAGAAATCAAAGGATGAATGCGATTTTATTTTTGTAAAGGTAAAGATCGGAACTTCCTTTCATTGTCATCAGTTTTGCTCTGTAAGAGATGCTTCAACGTGCCTTCCCAGTTGCCAATGCTCACTGTGTCTGGTAGACTCGAGAGGGCAGCATATACCAGCTTAAATTAATATCTGTGGTGTCCGAATCGGGAATATATCATTTTTTTTTTCCAAGTACATTAGTTTTTTGTTTATTGAATCGGAATATTATCTCGGCCGATTGAACTGTTAATGCACTTCAATCGCCTAAATTTGATATTCTTTCTCGCCCACTCGACAGTCTGAATCTCGTTTCAAACCATAATTATCTTTATTTGGAAATCATTTTTCTTGGGACGAAGTTAAAAGAGTGTTTACTTGTTAAGTAAAAACGACAATATTATTCCCTTGAAGTGCTTAAAATGTTTTTAATTTTGAAGTGTTTAAAATAAATGCTATTCGTGAAATGTTTACAAAAATCTTATTCGTGAAGTGTTTACAACAAAAATGTTATTCATGAGATGTTTACAACAAAATGCTATTCTTAAAATGTTTACAACAAAAATGTTATTCTTAAAATGTTTACAACAAAAATGTTATTCTTAAAATGTTTACAACAAAAATGTTATTCTTAAAATGTTTACAACAAAAATGTTATTCATGAGATGTTTACAACAAAAATGCTATTCTTAAAATGTTTACAACAAAAATGCTATTTTAAAATGTTTACGACAAAAATGCTATTCTTAAAATGTTTACGACAAAAATGCTATTCTTAAAATGTTTACAACAAAAATGCTATTCTTAAAATGTTTACAACAAAAATGCTATTCTTAAAATGTTTACAACAAAAATGTTTACAACAAAATGTTATTCATGAAATGTTTACACCAAAATCAAAATGTTACTCATAAAGTGTTTACAACAAAAATATCATTCCTGAAATATTTACAACGAAAATGGTATTCACGAGATGTTCATGAAAACAAGAACATCTCACGGTTAAAGAAATGTTTTTCCTGAAATGTTTAAAACTTTTAAGCACTTTATTAACTGAAAATTAATGAAAAGTTAATAAGCGTGTTCAACTTTCTTGAATTCATACATAAATTATTTTTCCTTCTGTTTTTGTCCGAAAATACCAAACCTCTCAGCATAAAATTCAGTGCGTCTCTTCCTGACCATGCGACTAGAAGAAAGAGAACACTTGGGAAGTAATCGAATACTCCTGATGATTGAGGGAAATTTCTACACTTCGCAACATTCCGCTGTCATTAAGCTTAACAAGCAGTTGCACCAAAATTACAGTCAGCGTGTCATATACGACTGAGGAGCTATAAATGTTTCAAGTAAATATAGTTGAAAAACTATGTACAAAACAGTTCCTAAGAGATATTCACAGCATGATATACAAAATATAGAGAGAGATATATTTTGTGTATCAAGCTGTGATACACAAAATACACACAGACACGGACGAATACACAGAGTAAGCATATATGTTTAAATGGCCATTCGTTGAACCGTCTTAAAATCAACTCAATTGCGAAAACGAAGTCCCATTATTCGAAATAATGGCAAACAGTAATGAGCGTTTTGTTCCAACTTTTGTATCTCATTATTCTAAACCGAAAACGGTAAGACGATTTTATGGTGCCTTGTTCATCTATAAATAACAGTGTAACTGCTCTCGCATTCCGAGTGTAGTGCAGAAACCCGAGAGACAGAAAAATATTTCATCATTGGATCAGAGGGCCGCCGAACTTAAAGTGAACCAAATACGTAGAAAGAAAGGCTGGGGGAAGTAAAATTTAACATGCTTTTCTTTCTTTTCTAAGTTGTTAATCTCGCGCCTGCTATCGATCGACAGCAACCCCCCCCCCCATTTTACCTCTTTTCTCTTCAGTAAACAGCACAGTCAATTTCCGTTTCCGAAAATTTCACCGAATAGGACGTGATATGAATGCTTGAAAAGCAGTAGGAGAAAACCTGTTTGTTCAGGACCTTTTCAGAGAGAATGTCTTAAGGATAGAAAATAGGCAAATAGAGTAGAAATATGTGCTCTATTGTTGTTGCTAGAAAATCGTTTGGTCCAACAATGATTCTACTGAATCATTGTTGTCGTATCATATTCAAATACTTATTTTAATTTTTAATGAATTGAAGATTGATTTTTCCTCGATTAAATATATTCTTCACAGAATTATAATTATTTTAATGACAACAAATAGGAATATTAAATCTGATTTAAATGTATATTAATAACTATTTGTAACTACGTTTTCTTTTAAATACAGGAGAAAGTAAGGAAGCGATTTGTGACGGCGAACGCCCTCTATTAGACCCCGTATCTGGAAAAGATTATTTTTGTGGAGAAGGACAAGGTAGCAAGTCATGTCCACCTAACAGTTACTGCCATAAAACTGCCAAATTTGCTAAATGCTGCCGAAAAGGTAAGTGTTTATAGTAAATGAAGAATTTGTTGAACTTAAGGAATTTATTGTTCGTATTAAGGTAACTACTTAAAATACGAAAATAAATGAAACATACCTTCAGACAATCTTGTGTAAAGTATCGCAAGAAGAACGTTGCTGGCATTCCCCTCTTCCATGGATCATAGAAATCTTTTAATCAGAAGTAGGTTATTATATGACTAAAAGAATTATATATATTTTTTTATTGCATTGGGAATTTCGAGTCAACAAAAAAATATAATTCCAATCAATGTAAATATAAATATTTTCGTCCTGTGTCAGTTAATGAGGTTAATAGCGATTTGACCGTTGGAATTTTATCTTGGTTTTTTTCATAAGACTCAATGGGAACACACTCGGATTCTACGACGTTTTACACGAAGTCTCCTGTTTGGTTCAATTATACCAATAAAGGATTTCGGTCACCTCTTCTTGTAGTTATCCAAGAAATTCCAAGCATTTAATTTATTTATAAACTAAGAAATGGAATGAAGAGTAGGAGTAGGAGTAGTTCGTGCGTCTTTTTTGAAGTTTTAATTATCGAATAGCAACATACCGAATGTTTTTGAACCAGCTTTTTTTTTTTTTAATTCCTGTAACTCCACGCCATCAAGTATAATTCGGAATATATTTAGGCCCACTTGAAACATTCTAAAGAAACGAATTAATTAAAGAACAGCTCCATTCTGAGAACACCAAACAGAAATGACAGCTAAATAAAGAAATACAAAATCTGTTGCAGACAGTGCATCGCCTTTTAAAAGGAAGGGGTATTTCCCTAGTGTCTCGTAAATGCTAATAAGTTTACAACAAAGTACAAGAGGGAAGGTTATGTAAACCAATTAGCGAATTAGTAAGGATTGCTTCAGTAATAACATATGTATTAGTGAAGTAGCTGGGAATTCAACCATCTGTTGCAAGGATCTTAGTGTTTGCTTGCAGGTGTAAAATTACCTCTGCGACTTGTTGGAACAGAGCTGTTTCGCAAGCAGCTTAAGCGTTGTTGTTTCAGTTCCTTGCGGAGATCTCTACAAGATTCAATATATGTCGAGATTTAGTTATAAAGATGAAGAGAGGTACTGTACGTAAGTATCTGCAAAGTCAGTAATATTTTATTCAAATATTTATAATAAATTAGATGCATGATATTCTATAGAAACGTGTTTCCACCATATTCTGAATCATAATAGAATTCTTATTAAGTTGTCGGTGATGTGCAGTATAGAACCCCTATTTAATTACAGAGATCCCTCAGGTATATGAAACCGGGTGACTTATATTTTCAATAAGAGTGTAAATGTAAAGAAAGGCGTATAACATCAGAGTTTGAATTATAAACACGTGTACTTAATTAGGGGAATAGAAATTCTTATTTGAGGCCGTATTAACGTTACAATTTGGGACAGAAACAATGGTGAGTTGATCTAGCAGTATCCTCTCCAATAAAGAAGGGAAAAAATGATTGTTTGTAGCTCACGCATTGAACTTACTTTGTTGCTGACATATTTCTAAGAGTTAACCATGCAAAAAAACAGAGCCAACCCATAGTCTGCACACCTCGAAAACTTGGATAATAAAACAGATAATGTGTTTTAATAAGTATATAATCCAATTTTACATCCGAAGGATTTAAATCTAGCACATTACCAGTTAAACTGTCAGACCTAGATCCATGTTTTAGACAACACAGTAATCAAATGTCTTTTTAAGAAAATCTGATTCGTATTAATTACTGAGATTAACGAATAACCATAAAGGCTATCAGCAAATTTATTCCATCATATATTGAATATGAATGCGTATTCGTAAGACGATATCAGCCTACTGATTTTGTTGACCATTTATACAGCTTATGCTCAATGGGATATTTGAATGTCGATGTTCCTTCTTTCTCTCTTTCTAGTGGCAATGATTAAAAGCTGCGTGGATACAATACACGGTTGTTGCGCAGATGGTAAAACCACAGCCCAAGGACCAAACCAAGCTGGTTGTCCAAGTAAGTTTTTTTTTTTTTTCAATTTCTAAGATACGTCTATTGATATTTCTGATTTTTAACTGTTATTTTGAACTCTCTTTAATAAAAGTGAAAACTGATTCTCAAATGATTTAAGTCCTCTTTCAATCAGTCTTAGCGTGCTCACATATACAGGGTAATCAAAACTGAAGTATCCCTGTTTTAGGCCTTGTGGAGTGCCCCCCAGTAATCAAAATTTTCTGTGAAATTTTGCAGGAATACAGTGTGCCTTATGTGGAATCGACATCTGAGGTTCCTGCAGTGCACGTTCTGTATCAAGACACATGGATGTGCCTTACACAACCGCCTGTAAAGTTCTACGGCAAATTCTACATTCCTACCCCATTCAAGATCACCCTCACACAGGAGTTGCCCCTGCAGGACTTTGAAAGTCGAGACTTCTTCGAGTGGAGTTGGGCGTTTCATAGCCGTGGATGAATTTGTGGGAGGGGGGGGGGGATGAGGCTCGCTTTCACCTGAACGTTTATCATTAGACCATTCTTCTTTGAGAACATTCACCAGTCGGGTCCCGTGACCTGCTCAGTAACTGCCGATAGGTGTCGTGATATGATAAACAATTTTGTTGTATCATCACAGCTACAGCAGCACCAGTGCATGGATTCAGCATTTTCATACAGGATGTGGGAGGGGACATACACACACATCGATCCATACAGGAGATTCTTCGAGAATATTTCACGGAAGCCAGAGTGATCAGGCGCGCGTTTCCCACTGCACGAGCTCCTCGTTTACCTGATCTGATTCCCTGTGACTTCTGACTGTGGGATTTCTCAAGGACAGGGTTTATCGAGATCATTCTGATCACTTGCCAGCGCTGGAAGGCAGCATGTGTGCGCTGTGCACAACATGTGTGCAAAGAATGCAATTTGGAGCATACCGAGAAATGCAGCACATTGAACAGTATAGTCAGGAAGTGAATAAAAATGTGTTATTTATGTTTGTGTCGCTTTTCTCCTTCGTACACACACAGAAAAATTACTACGTCACCATTCGGTTAATTGTCCCCTGGTAGTGAATTTTAGGACTACTTTTTTCTCAGATATTGCTTGAGCATGATGCACAATGTATTCCTGTAAGGTTTCGCAACATTTGGATCATTGAGTGGCACTCCACAAGGCCTTAAACAGTGATACTTTAATTTCGATCAGTGTGTTATAGTCATCATACAATATGCATTCAGGAGATGGAAATCCAATCATACATAAAAATTTTAATAGCGGTTTAGAGCCATACAATTACTTCGAAAAGCATTTACTTCGTATAGAAGGTAAATATTGATGTACTTGTAATGTAAATACGAAAATATATTTGTTGGAAGAGATGGGCTGAAAAATAAATCTCAAAACTTCCTCTCTGCTTTCTACCAGACGTCAAACGCCAACTATAATCGTAGCGGTGGTGAGTGAGAGAAACTCGAGCTTATCGCCAGCTCCCATGTGTGGGAGCAGTAAACTGTTAGTTCTCGTTTTGATATCAGAATCTAGCAGGAACTAATATTTGAGTAAATTTGGAAGTAAATATTATATTCTTATTACGGCCATCAAATGGTTATGATGAAATTAAACCTATAAAATATATAAAATTCAATCATACTAAACAGCCCATTTTATTAAATTTTTGGTAACTCTTCTAGCCAGAGCAAAAGATGGAAATATTAATCATAGCTCTTCAAAATATTATTATAACATAAGATGATCGTGCTTCACACTGTGGTATATGAATGCCTTCATCGCGCTCATTAAGAAGGAACCTATTTATTGTTTCTTAAATATAGATATTTAGTCGTGTAGAAAAACAGTCAGAGAAAGCCTCTTCTAGAGTACAGAAATAGGTGTCGATTTTTTTTTTTTCGTTGAGCCCAATTGTGGTTTTACAGCTATCGCACTGCAACCGTTGAAACACTGCATGAGGAGTGACGAATCAGAGACATCTAAAGGTATGGAAGCTGCCATAAATAGGTTATTAACAAGAGCGTATTGTATCGTCGTATCCATTAACTTTAGGGACACTGATCCAGACATGCTTCTCATAGTATTTAGGTAAAATACTTTTTAGGTAAGATCTGAAGGTGTGGATACTGAGGGTATACACACCTTCAGAAACCATTTTTGCAACATGTACGTGAGCTGTATTTTAAATAATAATATACCAGATATATTTATAGAGATATATTCTAATTTATTCTTCTTCCAAACAGTTGAAACATTATTTAACCTTTCCCAAGCGCAGCTTTTGTGTCAAAATAAATTATAGAATTACTTCATTGTCTAAATTGAGCCTATAATTAGCATTAAATCTAACTAAAAATCCCACTTCCCAAATTTTTATTTAATTTTCTTTCTAAATACATAATATCGACATACACCTAGGTATCATAAAGAACTTAATCTAATGAATTTAACATTCCTTAAAATATTTAATTTTGTAAAGGAATAATCTGTCCATGCTACACACAAGTCATGCTGCTACAACTGTTGTTTATGAAAGAAACAACGTCACTACTTTACGTCAGAAGCTCGTTTAAATCAGATATTGATGACATTCATTGAGGATATTGCTAATAAAACTAGATCAGCAACACTGTTATTTTTATATTTTTATATATTTTTGTTTCGGAAAATAATAGTTTTCAGTTATTAAAGAGATATTAAAATTTCGGAGAGGTGTACTTGAAATATTTATTTATTAAGAAAAATAAACAAAATTCCTAAAAGATTTAGATGTTTATTAATATTATATTATTAACACAACTATTTCTAAGAACCAAATTTTGTGTGCTTCATTTATTCATTAGATAAATGAATTATCATTTATCTAATGAATAAAGTCAGCTCTTTTTCTCTCTCTTTAAATACATGCCATCGTACGTATTAATTCCTCAAAAATACCCTTAATTTTATTATGTATAATGAAATTACTTTACCAGTCTTCATTTACTTTTCAGTGTTTATTGTTACCGGAAATTAAGTTTAACTATTTTTAAATTCATTATGATGCTTTGTTTTCTATTTTAAGCAGGCGTTTTCAACAATAGCGTGCAATGCGTCGTAGTGTCAGTAATTGCCAACTTTTCCAATGACAAAGTTTGACGGATATTTTTTCATTAATGTGTATTTTTTTACTTAAAAACGATTTTAATGAATTAAAAATACTTAAATATATAATAAAAATATCCTTATTTTCAATCCGATTTTACCGAAATAATCCGAGTCACAATAATTTCCATAAGGAAACGTCAGAGGGCGTTGCAAGAAGTCTAATAACCTGAATGATATTCGTGCTCCACATATCAAAAGTCGTGCGTAGTATATAATTCACTGAGTTACAGACAAATGTTAAAATATCATCAATTATGCGCTTCAGGCAAAGTAGAGCGTAAATTATTTGAACTAACTGATGATAAATCAAGTTCACTTATGCGATTTTTCGGATAATTGATTGCTGACACGTCTTTTAATTAATTAAAAGTTATACTAAGTATTCGACATCTTTGGCCTAACATACACTCATACACAGCTGAATAACCTTTCATTGTCTGTAATCCGATTGTAAAGATTATGGATAATATTTCACTGATATCTACATAATTCAATATTTTTAAACTCGATATATGTGGCAGAACTGCTGGAACAGTGCATGCAGGAACATGCGGTTGCATGAATAAGTGTTCGGGATCAGTCGGAAGTGATCTGTCCAAGAGTTTGGGAAAAAAAAGTGACACTTTAGCATGGGCGCATCTAGAAGATAAATTATTTTCTCATGAAAAAATGTGACGCAGTCACTTCTTTTCGAGTTCTTTATGAAGGTATGTTTTCTGCTACTAGATACTTGTTTAGATGAACTTAGTATGCATGGTTGGCTTATTAGTGTCTGCAGAAGCTACAATTGTTTGTTTTCATGGCATTGAGTTGGGCAAATGAATACTGCGAAGTGGTTCCGACAATCATTCAGAGGCAAGGTTTTGTTGAAAGAGTTTGAATGTGTTAGACTTTCAAGAACTTGGCCTACATTCTATTAAAGCTGATATTTTTTTTCAAGTTGGGTTCGCAATGAATAGAAAAAACAGAGAATCGAAGTGTAGTGATTGGCTGTATGAATGAGTATCCGTGTTTGACGTTATATACAAATTATTACGCTCGTACAACCGTCGTTTACGTAAGAAACAATGTCAACCAAAGGCTATACATAATCTTACTAATAAAGCCAGATTAACAACACGATTCCAGTGTTTTGAAAAAAATAACAGTTTTAAGTTATTGAAGAAATATTAAAATTTCAGAGAGGTGTACTTGAAATTTTTATTTATTAAGGAAAATAAATAAAACTTATAAAATATATAGATGTTTTTTAATATTATATTATTAACACAAATGTTTCTAATAATCAAATTATGTGTGTTTTATTTATTCATGGGATAAATGAATCACCAATAGTCAGCTCTTTTCTTTCTCTTTAAACACATGCTATCGTACGTATTAATTCCTCAAAAATATCCCTAATTTTATTATGTATAATGAAATCCCTTACCAGGCTTCATTTACTTTTCAGTGTTTATTGTTTCCGGAAATTAAGTTTAACTATTTTCATTTTAAAATCAAATATAAAAATACAATTATAGTTGCATATTAAAGCACTATGTGGGTATAGTTTATGACGTCATCCGTGCGTCAAATATTTTTAAACAGTATTTGACGCTTGATTATCGCAAGAAAAATGCTCTGCGTATTTCTGTTTAGCTTTCATAAGTAATATTATATACCTACATAATTTGATTATGACCGAATTACTGACACGCACATGCTTAAAGATATTTTATTTATTTATTTATTGTGTAGATGTGTGCAACTGTAACAGACTAGGGTCCTATACTCAGACTTGTGACCCAGTGGGTAAGCAGTGCCCGTGCAAACCAGGCGTGGGTGGACTACAGTGTGATCGTTGCGAACCTGGTTTCTGGGGATTACACAAGATATCCGAAGGGAATGGTGGATGTGTTCGTAAGTATAATTAATTATAATGATTCTAAATATTAGGTGACACACTTTATCGGGTAGAAAATTGCAATTAGTTGCACATCAAACACTTGTGTGGGTTGATAGATGACTGAGTATTTAAGAGATCATCTGTCTAAAGAAGAAAAGGAATATTATTCTAAATGCAAAATAGACATGAGGACAGCCTCCCCTCGTTTTTTAGACTTTTTTTTGTTTTCTCCTTTTTTCCTATTAATTACGTTTTTTTATATATATAATAAGAGAAATTAGCAAAAATTACCAGTTCAATAAAAATAATTATATAAAATAAAATAAGTATTATTGTTTTATTGGAATACTCTTGAGTTTCCTATTCCTGTTTAAATCACACTTTGCACTAAATATAATTTGTGAAATATAAGTTGCTTTTTTACATTGAGATTTAAATACTTATATCTCGATATAACAAGCAAGTATTTATTTAAAACAAATGATTTAAATGATTCAAATGATTAAAAACAATTTAAATGTTAAAATTTATTTAACAGTTACTACTACAATAGTGTTAATGATGAACGTACGTATTATACTTACAAATTATCTTTACTATTATAAATCCCATATTAAAATAATAATAAAAATCAGTTTATGCATTATACAAAATAATTCAATAATACAATTTAAAAATCTCGCAAAAGAAAACAAAAGTCATGCCATTTAAAGGTCGAGATCATGCTGGATCAAGTCACATAGAAAATAAAATAATAGAGCAGATGACACAGTTTAATTATTTAGGCTGTATAATAACATATCTAAATGATAAAGATAAGAAAATAAGAAATTTCAGAAAATGTGTGGAACAATTAAAAGGACACTGGAGAAAAAAAAAAAAAAAAAACAAGACGAGAAACTCTACTAAAATTTTACAAAGTAATGGCCACTCCCACTCTATTATATAGTTCAGGAACATGAACTGTTAAAAAGAAAAATGAACGTAAAACACAAGCTGCAGAGATAAGAATTTTAAGAGCAATAAAAGGAAAGATGCACAAAATTGGACCTTATAAGAAATGAAGACATCAGAAAAGAATTACGTATTTATGACGTAAATGAGAAGATCAAGGAATAGAGAACAGGTTTTTTTTTCTTGTGGACAATTATTATATGAGAATTACCAATATGTGGGCCGAATAATAGCAAAAAGAGAAAAAAAGTTACATTGTAATTTATGTATATAATTATTAATTATGTATAAAATATGTTATATATCAATTAAGAAATATTATAATTTCTTTAATTAAAAGATAACTTTTTTAAAAAATAACATCTGGAATTGAGTGGTGATTGAATCGACCGTGATATGCGGTGATTAATATCCTTGGAGGGTAATGGATGGCCATGCTGTAGCCAATGAAGTTCTAACTGAGGATCGGCTATTGCTGTTACCCTCTTGCCATGATCAGAGCTTTAATAGCTCAATAACACCTTATCCCTATACTGTCCTCTACAGATAACGGGGAAGATGAAAAGCATTCTTGCTTCGCCCCTTTAAGCCAGTCCTTATGAGGACTAATATTAAAGTAATGATTGTTACTTGAAGTTTTTCCTATCACTTTATCATACGTTTCTAAATAAATATTAACATAGAAAAGAATCTCTAATTATTCCATTCATACAGCCTTTTCATTTGCCGGCTGTGTGACATTTCTATTTTTCTTCTCTTATGTGCACAGCTTGTTCCTGCAACTTGTCGGGTTCTGTTCGTGATGACTGTGAACAGATGACTGGCCGCTGTGTCTGCAAGCACGGGATTCAAGGAATGAAATGCGACATCTGTCCTACGGGCACAGTCCTTGGAGCAGACGGTTGCATGGATGGTACGTGCAAATAAATAAATAAACTTACTGGTATATGGTTGCATTATATTTCTAATAAACCTAATAGGAATGTGAATTAAAACTGGATATAAATATTTTATTAATAATCTGATTTTATTATTCTTTTTATGTATTAATATCATCTCTCCAATACTGGAGCGATGCAAGGCTGAGTTATGTTTTCAGTTTCCTATTCTCTCGAAGACGCACATAACCAGTATGGATTTAATTTTCTATTTTCTCTTTCTTCATGTTTATTGACCTTCTTTACTAAGTTAATAAATGTCGTTCTGTATGCAGTTTAACGACCTAAGATTCTCTTGCATATTTCGACGATCAATTTTAATAGATTATAATTTATTTGTAATTCGGACATTGTTGTGCTTCTATTAATTTAGTTACTATGATAGGCCGAACTGAAATAGTTTTTTTTTTCGTTCTATTTCGATTCTTTAGAATAGGTCCCAAGCTCATCTTTCTCGAATGTTATTTTTTTTATAGTTTATTTGACAAATGATGCGCTTTTTAATAGAGTTTTATGAGTTACGACATACCGCGAACTGATCAATACAAAGACTAATAGTTCAGATGAGTCCAATATGTCCTTGAATTGATCGAAAATTTCAACTTACTTTATGACATTCAATATCAGCCCGATGCATTATAAGTTTTCAAAAAAAAAAAAAGTTATAAAAATAGTTTCTTTTTTTTTTTCGCTGTAAAATGGTGATTTGAGAATCTTTTGGATTCTTCAACTTAAACAACAAACTATAATTTTCTCAAAAGAATTTTACACTATTTAAAACGCAAATATTTTCAGATTAAAATTCTGGATTTTGTGCACGTGCTCTTCCCATCTTATTCTAATAAAGAAAATAAAAAAACCTGTTTATTTTATAGTATGCAAAACTTAAATATTGTTGACAATATTCAAGCTATCTGTGATGTGCTGTTATCGCTTCATTAGTAACAAGAAAACCGTATATATTAATATCGTACGGTTCTTTTTGTCATAGTATCAGCGGAAACAGTAGAAATTCAGTCATGGCTTTGTTCAGAACTCAAGTCTTTAATGTTGGCGTTTCAGTTCTTGTTAGATCTCCCTTACCGTTTTTCTTTTAGTTTTAGTTGCAATGAAGCACCATGAGACCTTTTCGATCTCATCCATGGCAAGTTTGGGAACATTCTATATTCCGATATTCTCATTGGCAGACCATTGCGTTTCAATTTGATCGACTGTGGCTCGTTTGCTCCACTACACATGCTTATGTTATACAATTCCAATTGGATGCTTCTAATTTTTATACATTTTCGTGCTGGAATATCCCGGAAAGGTGGAAGTTTTATGTGAGGTTTGTACTAGCATATCTATCTCCAACTATCATACCCCTCTCGCAGTCGCTAGGTCATGCACTCACATTTTTGTAATGAATTGAGTATTTATGCATTACCTTTCCTAAACTGTTTTATATGGCTGGTAACAGAGACGTGACGCTATACAAAGAAGATAGAATAGGACTCGAATGTTACGAATCATAAATGCCCCAGAATTGAGGGATTCGTCAGTCAGTAATGTGGAAAACAAAAATTTGATTTTGACTCTGTGTGATGCAACATCCGCATGGTTTGCATCAGTCATATTATTCAATAATATTTGTGAGAGAAAATAGGGAGGGGATTATTGTATCGACTTGCTATCTGCCTCTGTTAATGTTGCTATGTCATAAAATGGCGGCATTCGACAGAATCAGAAGACAACGCAGAGTTGGACGTAGGCACACTTATATAGCTTGTGACAGGTTGTAAAAAATTAGTTCATAATAATAATAAATAACATTAAGCATTTGAAATAATAAATAGTTCAGTTAATAGTCAGTTTAAATAATCAAAAAAAAAAAAAATTAAAGCAGAATTCTTCGATACAAGAGAAAACAAAGAATTAATTTTCTTTTTCTTTCAGCATCGATTGCACGGGCACTTGCTGGAACATGCGAACAATTGACTTGCTACCATGGAGCAACTTGTAAAGAAAAAGACAATCAAGCTCAGTGTGTATGTGATTTCAAGTGTTCCCCTGATGAAAATCGGAAGCCCGTGTGCGGATCTGACGGCACCACCTACGGCTCTGAATGTCAACTGCAGCTTTTTAGTTGTCGTTTACAGAAGCCAATCACACTCAAGTCAACCGGCGTCTGCAAACCAGGTAAGGGGAGGTTACATGGGGAAAATAGTTCGCAATCTCTGTGAAGATAAAATTCAGGCAGTTGATGATGCTTAGGCCTGTTTCCTCATGCAGTGAAGGTCTGTTAATGTCCGTTCTTCTAACTATACCAGCTTATTAAGGATCTGTTGATATCTATTTTTCTAATTGGGCTTGATTCAAGGCTATTTATGTATTCATAGAAGGCTGAAATTTTTTTAATCAATTCCAAATAAAGAGGTTGCTTTCTTTAAGTAGAAAATTTGTTTTGGTTCTGCTTTTCAAATGAAATCTTAGTTCATTTATAGAGGTTTATTTATATTCTGTTTGATGATATTAGTTTCTCATATTTTGATACCATATTCAAATATTTAACTTTTAGTTCACGAATTTAGAGACTTTTTTTAGTAATTAGTTTGCTCACGCCATCAAAACAGCACAGTCAGTACGCCAACGGTTCTACTGTTAAATTATTTTTAAAAAAAACTTCAACTATTTAATAGAAATCGCTGAAATATGTATTATAAAATTAAAATACGAAACTAACTGAATGCTGTTAATTTCGTATTTTGCTAATACGACATTATCTAACTGGTTATTGTTATGCATGAGAAACTTGATTATTCAAGCGTACTTTATATCAATGCGTCAATCAGATTTAAATAAATGCAAACTGTGCACGCTGACTGTGATCCATTTTAATTAAATGTGATGTTCTCTTGTTGCAAGCCATGTGCATTTCACAAGTAAGTAATTTCTTGATTACTTTATTAGTTGAATATTAATTTTGTATCATCGATGGCGTGTGCATTAGAAGGCTAATTTCTGTAATTTTTGGACGCAAAAATACACGCAAAATGTTTGTGTGGTGATTTTGACCATCACACAAACATTCTTTTTATATTCAACTCGACTCGTTTTATATTTTCACTTGAATATTTTCATCTTTTTAAGACAAAGCACACGTGACGGATCTAAACAAATCAGTTAACAGAATTTAATTAATCTTGACCTGTTCAGAGAGATTTTCTAACTGCATATCTCTATGATGTTTAATCCTGGATATTCTGGTGTGTGGTGTGACACTTTCTTGCATACTTGGGAGCCTAAAACAACATATAACCATATTTAGTCTCCAAAGCAGGTTTTTCGAAATAATCTGCCGCATGATGGATCCATTGGTATTCATGTAAGGTGGATGTAAAAGCTTTCAAACTTTTATGAGTTGGAGTGGCCATAAATATTGCTCTGGCTAGAATCTACTTATTACAAATTCTCTTTCTAACGTATTATAAGATGCGGTTAGTTCAGCCGACATCATCGTTCACCCCCCTCCCCTCATAAACGTGCGCATTTACACTAAAAGGCATCGCATATCAATTAATACCTCTAATAGGTATCTCTCTAAATTTAATTTATCTCATTTTTCTTCCATTTCAGATGAATGTGAGTTAGCTGGTCTGTTGAAAGGTTCAGTTATCCTGCAAAAAAGGGCTTGAGAATACATCCAATACCCCCTCCCCCCCAAAAAAAAAACTGTCGCTTCATCGCTTTAGTTCCATAACTTCATCTAAATCAAATAATCACCGAACAACCTATATTTGGAGACGCTAGTATCCACAAGTAATCCGGGCGTCTCCATAACACATATGGAGGCTGCATGCTATAAAAGTCTCGGACGTAAAACAGATCGTCAAAATGCATTGGCAATGGGAATCACTCCTGTGGTGGAGCAACGAATTACATTACACACGTATTTTCATATGAAAATTCCTCAGTATGCAGTTTTAACTATATAGTTTATGAGAGGATGGCTTTTTGGAGTGTGGACTAAGTCTAATCGTAGTGCCTGGAATGATGTTTACGTTTTTTTTAAATCGATGTCCTGGATAATTTTGTTTGGTACCTTTTGGTAGTACCACAGACCATTACAACTTCCAGACTTCAACGCTCATTATCACAAAGGAAATAATATAAACACGGGGTTTGAAGGGAATAACATCCAAATAGTGAAATGGCCCAGAAAGGGGTGTGACCCGAACTCAGTCTGCGAAATCAATTGGAAAGTAGAAGGACGTGGCAGTGACAGTTTTCTTCATTAGTGGAGCTTTGGTACCACCTCTCCAGTAGAAATCTTAATAATTGCCCTCAATAAATCCATATTTTGTACATATGTCCATAACTTTCGAAAGGGTAGTGTAGGTTCATCTTGAAATCCATATGTAATGACATCTAGCTATTTTTTCTTCAATGATGAAACACATTTTTCGATTAAAAATGAATCCATAAGAATAAGAGTATTTTTTTTGTGTGGTGGTTTTTGTTATATAAACAATTCTTTGACGTACCATTATATCCATTTTATTAAATTATTTCATAATAGTTCTTCATTAGTTGGAAATACAAGGGTATTTTCTTGTTCCCTCATTCAAAGGGAATACACCACATCTTTTCGACACCTATAATACATCACACACCAAATTGTTTCAAAAACCTCAAATATAAATTATATCTGAGCATTTCTTTACTTGATTTTGTCTTATATGATTTAAGAAAAGATATTTTAGATTCTTTTTTATATAATATACGGTTTCAAGTCCTATAAAATACCTCTCATTTTATTATATATGTACACTTAACAGCACACGTGCCGTTAAGTGTATGTCTTTAAAATTATCTAATTGCGAGTCATATGCAATTTCAATTCTATTTTTGCATTATATTTATATTTCATATAAACAGTGAATTGTGGTGAAATTTACGTTTAAAAGTTAATATTAGTAATTTACCTTTGCAAAGTAATATCCTTATCAAAGGTAAAATGAATGTTTCCGATTAAATTTATCAACAAAATTCATTAAAAAAAATTATTTTGTTTATTCAGAGTCTGCCGAAAGAGTACTTTTAGATATAGCATTTACAAAAACGCATCAAAAGTATTCGCATATTTATTGCTAGTAAAGATGACATGAATAAAATGTCCTTAGAACTAAAATACGGTGATAAAACATAGCAAAAGACAGTAGAAAGTTTCCCATACAGCAGTATCATTGTTTCGGTTGAAAGTCTGTCATTCACTGATAGTATTATTCTTCACTAAATAAATTCTTCGCAAAAATATAAGAAAGTTGCCTTGACTAAATTAACTTTTGACAGGCTCTGCAAAGCCGAGTTACTAAAATAAAAAATGATGAGTAGACTCGGCCACAGTTAGTTCAGTTTTAACCGATTGTTGCACGTGTGAAATCTGTGCTGTATAGCACTCCATTGTTAGAACATTTTCCGAAACTTGATTGTTGGCAATTGATTTCCTGGTTTTGTAATAATTCGAATGAACACACTTGATAGCTGTAGCCGAGTTTGTGTCAAAATTCACCTTGTATTAACATTAATAACAACTTATTAAGCAAAATGGTTTTATCTTTTATGCATTCTTGTCGTATTATAGTAAACGATGTATATCAGTCAATATATAATAAGAGGTCCGTAGTCAGAATTATAAGTAGAATTTCCTATTTAATTCATTTGAGTTGATCGCAGACTGTAGATGGTTGACATTCGCAAACTTCCCCCGTGTGTATTTGCACAAATTTAGGTGATTTTTAAAAACTGAACTCTGACAAGTGTTCGGCTTTATTTTCTGCCATTAGGTATTGATGAGTCCACCAGATGATTAGGTTTCAAACCAGTTTCATTCAAGTCTTCATCATTCAGATGAATATTAATATAATAACCGTTTAATAAATGGCTACGGGATCATTCATAGCCACTTCGAACTCTGGTTTTCTTCGGTATTCAGTTCTCACCGTATACTTATTGTTGCATACTCGAAAGAAGTTTATACAAACGCATTGTTGCATAGTCAAAAGATTTCAGCAACTTCTATCGGTTATTTTAATCATTATTATTATCAATCTTTCTGGCTACGGACTTCCAGTAATTTTTAATGTATAACTTAACAGAAAAAAGTAAAAATCGGATAAAAGTAGTAATTCTAGTAAAGTACAGATCCTTCAGCTTATTTAAATACGATTTCAGTTATAAAAGGTGCATATTTTTAACCCCTAAGACGAGACTGTCTTGTCATCCCGTGGATCCGTAAGGTCCAGGATGATCAACTGTGTAAGGGACAAGTCTCAGTCTAAACGTAAGTACTGTTTCTACCTTTACGCACACCTTACCTAAGCCTCTTTACCTTTCCGCTAACTGTCTCTGTTCGGTGTAGTTACTAGAGCGCCCTCTGCTGTATGCTATTCTCTCTTTTTTTCTGCCCCCTTCTCTTTGTGCGTTCTGTGTCTCTGTCAATTTCTTTTTTTAACTCGATCTTTTGTGGATCGTATAACCGATCGGTTTTTATTTCTTCAGTCAGCTCTGTGTCGCCCACGAGTGGACCTGTTCGGAGATCGACCATCCGGAAGTCAGCGTTACCTGCAGAAACGAAATCTCCACGAGATGTCACTCTTAGCCTTCCGGAAAATTTGTTTTTGAGTAGTCGGCCAGCAGTTACGACGCCTATCACAGTTGGTAAGTAATACATGCGAATGACACCTCTCTGCATTTAAACACGATAACTAAAGAATTACGAGAGCGCACGCACACACGATTGATCTATATAATTGTTAATTCTTTATTAATACCAACAATATCCGGTTGAGTCCGCCTAATAAGGGATTAAATATGTATTTTGTGACTGTAGATCTATGTGTGTTCACTGGCTGGTTTGCCTGTTCCGAGAGACGAAAAACCCAAGTTTCCGGGTGAAGAAATAAAACCCTCCACCTTCGTATGACTACCTAGGATGTATGGTTACAATGAAAAAGATATAAACCTAAAAAGTGCGAAATATTTAAGAAAAACAGGTGTAATTATCTCTATATTTAAACTAAACCTAGTTCAGAAACAAACCAGACTAAAAGTATACAATACATTAGCCCTACCAGTCTTAATGTATGGAAGCGAAATCTGGACAATAAAACAAAAAGACAAACAAAGATTAACAACAGCAGAAATGAAGTTTATGAGAAAAACTGTAAAGTATACCCTATTTGATCACAAACGTGATAAAATAGAGTATACTTTGATCAAATGAAGAAATTATGAAAGAATTAGACCAGGAATCAGTAACAAAAAAATTTAAAAAATATAAATGGATGGATCACGTTGAAAGAATGAAAACATTAAGATTACCAAAACAAGCCTTAAACTACAAGCCATTAGGGAAAAAAAGAAAACCAGGACGTCCTCTTAAGAGATTCAACGATGACTTTTAAGACCGGAAGGCCACTCTAGGGCCTAAATCCTAGACAAGCATGATGATGACCTTCGTATAAGACCGGCTAACTCACCTTTAATCGAAAGAGACCAGAAAAAGGTTCCTCACGCCATTGACGGGAATTGAACCCAGGTCTTTCCGACCGAAGGGCTTCGTCTATACCGACTGAGCTACGGAAGCTCTAGTCGGAATAATAGGGGCAGTTAACAAACATTATACTGGTCTCATAGCCTGATGAGTGCTTCGACCATAACTCCAAACAAACCAGGAAAATATGATTTATTGAAATCAAATCTGTTAACAAAATTTACAGTCTTGTTATGACATCCCTAAGAGTAACTTTTCACAAAAGACTGAATAAGTAATTTAATCGAACACAAAGAACTACACTCACAAATAAATATCAATGCAATTTACGTTTGGTTTGATAGCATCCTTCGTTTAACAATAATTCAAGACTTTCTTTTGCTTTTTTTAACCCATTCCACTGGGTTTTATTTAAGCCCTAACTTATTATTGTAAGATTGTATTCTTAAAGGCGTGATGCACAGTGTGTGTTGATCCTTTCACAGCTGAAAATCCCGTCGAAGTACCATCGTTCTACGGACGGTCGTATATGGAATTTCCGAAGCTCGACGCTTACACAAGGCTCTCTCTGGAGGTTGAATTCAGGACATTCACAAACGATGGAGTACTTCTTTACAATGGACAAACACCTTCTGGAGCTGGGGATTTTGTTTCTCTAGCAATCAAAGACGGATTTGTGGAATTCAGGTAAAGGAAATAATAAAACTCTAAACATCGAGAATGCATCACTTGTTTTATATTGTAGGTTATTATTAAAGCGTCTAGTTTGTTTTTAAGTGTAAATATATTCGGATTTTTGCTATTGTTAAAATCATCGCAGTGGCAATGGAATATTAATTGGTTTATATGGCTCTGAAAGATACTTTTGCTGAAACAATAAAATGCATACATCTTTGCAATAGAAATATTTATATTGTTACATCAGTATATGTCTTTGCCATGCAAAGGTATAACAATTAAAATCGCTTTTATCCCTTGCAACAATAAAAGATATTTGTGTTGTGCAACAATTAAAACGCATATATCAAAAGATGCATGATTGTGTTCTATGCGCTAACTAAAGATGGTTGATTTCGTTACAACAATTAAAGGCACTTGTGCAACAATAACAAAAGATGGTTATATTGTTGCAAGAATAAAGGCATTTGGAACTTTTGCAACAATGAAAGTGTGTGTTTGTATCTTCAGAAACAAAGTGCTTGCTTCTAGCTTCTGTAACAACAAAAGTGTTTGCTTGCTTGTATCGTCTACAAGAACGACGTATCTCCTGCAGTAACAAAATAATGGCTTATTTCTTCCAATAACAAAAAATATATTTGCATAGTTTCAATGATAATGATGTTTGTATTGCTCGAAAGATATATCTTTTCAGTGATATTAACTTTATTAAAAATTTATGTCGCACTCATAAAAATGGTGCAGTCTTTTCGCAAGATAGATTTTCATATGTTTTATTTCAATCAGTTCATTATTATTTTACTATGTTAGGTACAATCTGGGGAGCGGACCGGTAACATTGAGATCTCCGCAGCGCTTACAGCCAGGACGATATCACAGAGTAGTTGCGAAGCGATATCTGCGCGATGGGATGTTGTCTTTGGATGGAGACGAGGATGTAGCCGGTAGGAGTCAAGGGATGCTCAAGTCATTGAATCTCGGAGAAAATATGTACCTCGGATATGTTCCTAACGAACAAAAAGGGTAAGGCAATAAAGTTTTACTAAAACGACAACGTCATTATAACAATTTGTCGTCTCTAACAAAAGAATATTTGGGATTCATGTGCGGACAATGAAGAGTGCTTTCTTTATCTGTTGGTTCGATAGATCGTTACTGCAAACTGGCATTTACACAATTGATTTGAAGTACTTTCAAAGAGATATCGGGAAACATTGTCCGTTTTCTCCCCATTATTGTATCGCATGTGCTGTAAAAGGTTTTCGAAATCCGCTTATCCGTTTCGCTTCCATCGGTATCCTCGGGGAGATTTTGCGTTTAGAACGACGCTTGAATATGAGAGTAAGTCTACGAAGGCACTCAACTCGATACCTGCGCGATATATTAAGGAAATGGCAAGAAACTATCGCATCAAGTCTGTTTTAAAGTAGTTAGTTGCGCGTAAATGGCTTTCTGATGGAGGGACGGGAATACAAACCACTTAGGTTAACTTGGACGTAATATACTATGCAATTTATAAGATAGTAAAGAAAATTGTGAAGTAATCCTTAGGGCTGAGTATTCGTTGTATGCACGAAAAATACTTCGGTCAAGAGGAATTACTATGACTTCACTGCGACATATTTGGATATGCAATGCTTGATTGAACCTGTTAAACCCCATTTTACCTTAATTATTCACAATATTTCTTTGAAATACCTAGAAAACAGCCAAATGATTAGCACTGTGTCCTAGTAAGGTCATTGTACAAGATTTAAAAGTTGCAGGTCGAATCCAGTCTTAAAACTAGATAAGGATTAAAAAACGGATTTTATTTCAATTTCTCGATCTATGAAGAACATAGGTCGGAATTAACTTAAATTAATTAAATACTCGAATACTATTTTATTCCTAGTCAATTTTTTGGCGAGGTCTTCTCCTAATCTTCATATGATCATCCTGTAGGTTTTTACTTGCATTTCTAATTATGCGATTATAGGTGGCGATTAATAAATTCTGACCAATTCAAAGCTATCTCCGATAGTGATCAATGAGTTAACGAATGAAAATGAACGTTATCTTTGAATTAGAATACAAAATATATGAAGGGTTGCCTGGACATCGGTATTTACATTAGCACTGTGAACACCACTTTACACCAAGGCACGTATGCAAATTAGATCACGTCTGCTAACGCTGCTATTATATAGTTCACTTTAACAGAATTAAAAGCTTGTTAAAATGAATTTTATACAATCACTTAAAGCAACTGTATTTAGAAAGATGCAGTAATTCGTTTTAAGTGAATACAAATTAAAACCTTTAAGGAAGTAACAAAAATTAATGTTAAGATTTTCTGAAGCTTCTCCAAAAAAGGCCTAACGAATTCATGTATTGTTGTGCGCATAGTCAAATAATGGTTTGCATTAACAATGGCAACAAACGTTTGCCATTCTCAAGTTAGAGCATTGTTAATAAATTATCCAATCCGGTGGCATATTCAGAACCGTTTGCATTTGAAGAGTGTTTTTCTATCTGGAACTTGAATGAGGTTGTTCCTCTGTTTTAATGCTGCAAATTTTCACTGAGATGTAATTAATTTTCTCGGGCTTAATTCTCTTCACTCTCCACATCTTCTTTCAGATTAGATCAGTGTATCTGCCTTTTTCCTTGTCTGTACGATGACATTGTTTTCTTAAGATTACGTTAAAGAAAATAAATTATCGTTCCCTTTCTTATGTTTAATAAGTCTCACTTCGCTGTTTTCTCCCACATAATGATTTTCATCTTCTTCAGAAGGTTGAACGTTGTTTTGCCGTTTTTCTGCTTGCATTAATTTCTTTACGAACTACACATGGAAACAGATTACCTTTCTTCTATCTTACCTCTTCCTTCTTTTATCTACTACCATCATGAATAATGATGGGGGGAACCTGGTAAATAAATTAAAATCTTTGTTTGTAATATGAAAGAAAAAATCGGACATCTTAGCTGTTCTTTGTGTGTGTGTGTGTATGTATGTGTGTGTATATATATATATATATATATATATTTTTTTTTTTTTTCTTTTTTTTTTTTTCAAAAGTGGTGTGCGCGCGCACAGAAATTTCTTTAGCTAAGAATTTTGTTTAAGCAAACAGAAAAACAGATTCTCAATAATGCATTTTTTTGCTGTCAATTGAATCACAGTTCGGACCTTATGGGACGCTATAATGTTTTTTACAAACTACGCTAATACTCACGCGTTTGTTTATCTGTAAGCAGCTTGACAGTTTAATTTAAAACAACAAAATATTATTTTAATCCTTATATGAATAAGAAAATAATTATTCACTTTATGAATAATTATTTTCTGTTCATAATTATTATCTTGTTCATAATTTTAAATTAAATTCTGGTTTTTCCCCTGAAGTTATTGTATCCCTTCATTATATATAGAGTTATATATATGTATACAAAAACAGTTGTTTCCAAAAATCGAAGTTCCATGATGATAATAACTCCCAATCACATTGTTTTTTATACCAAGATCCTTTGGTTACAGCTATCTTTTATTGACATAACAGCCAAATGCCTTGTAAAGCTCAAACTGCTGTAATTTATCCCATTAATGATGCGTTTACTATATGTTTTTGTCGAATCCACAACTAAAAAGCCGTGGGTTCTAATCCCCATGTGTGTAAATATTCACTTGATGACTTAGAGAATGCCTCCTGCTTATTGGAGGCAAGAAATGTTGATGAAAACATAAAAGCCATGTGTTCTCTCTCTGAGCAATGTTTCTAACCCTTTCGAATATTAATGTGTGTGATGGAACTTCCGGTGGCTTATTTAAAGTCCCGATGTCCTATGTGATTGATCATGATTTATTGAATAAAAGTATCAAAAACACTCCGAAATGCATTAGGACATTCAAAGGATAAATATCCATTTTTATTTCATAGCAAACCGTGTTAGTCTTTAAAGCGATTGTGATCTGTTAAATCAGCAACGTTGGGCTAATATGAATATTGATCATACTCTTATGTAATATTTTTCAAAGCTAAGACGAATCCTTTTAGCTGTTTTTTAATCATAATTTACACACCGATTGAAAATTCAGTTTAAAGATGCATTACTATATTTGGAGTTTTTGTTTGAACCTGATGAGACCCAATTACTAAAATAAAGTTCAGTCTAGTAAATTGCTTAATAAAAGGCGAATAAATTACTTATATATATATATATATATATATATATATATATATATATATATATATATATATATATATATATATATATGCCCAGAGTCCGTGTTTAGTTCATGTTCTTTTAAGTAGCCCAAAAGCAGTCATATCGAAGAGAATTCAAACCGACAGCTTAGATTAAAAATTAAACAAATTAAAAATAAACTAATCAGGAATTTTTCCAAATATCTTTTAATGAATATTTCACTACATTAAGTAATAACTAAAATTCTCTAATTGGAAATATATCATCAAAGTGAGGGTCGTAAGATACATAACCATAACAATCCCTCATCTGGAGACGATTTTCAGACTTAAAGCACGGGAAACCTGAATAATGATGATCTAGATACGTAGGTTCGAAAGAAGGCATTCAGAAAAATATAACATTTAGTTTAAGAATGTTAAAACTTAGCACACTTAACAAACAGAAACCCATAAAGTTACAGGAACCGAAATAAGCATGCAAAGAAAGATGACATTTAAAAAATGAGACAAAATGTATTGTATTTTGCAATTAAACGACTATAGTATATTGATCAGAAATAGTCCGCAAACCTTTATTTAAAAATTCAGTAATGTATTTTAATTTTGTTCATTATATCATTGCGATATTTCATTTTGACGCTAAACTAATTGTCCAGTGATTTTAAAAGCCTTTGTGACATTTATAAACCCAGCAGAAAAACTAATCACTTTATTTGTTCAAATTACGATGAACATTTAATAAAATAAGCCATTATTTCTCATTTAGGGTATTCAGTAACATCGGGGTCGAGACCGGTTTTGTTGGCTGTATCCGACGGCTTCGTATTAGCAGGAAGGAAGTTAATATCACCTACCCTGGATCTAAAGATGTGATTCGAGCAGCAGAAATTAGTAAGCATAGCCGAACTTTTGTCTTAATATCAATCGTATTGTAGCTATCTTACTCCTGATGATAACTCGTCATAATAATTATTTATTTAACATATGAGTACCATTGTTAAACGTCAGATTAACTCGTGTGATAGACATTGTTAAATGATATATTGTTAAGCGTTCCTTACTATTGAGTAAGATCTTCCATCTATTGAAATTTCCAATTGTTGAGCGGATATTGTTAGTTATATAACTCGCCCTAATTCATCTCACAGATTCTCCTGCTTTGGTATCTGGAGACGATTGGGCAACCATAACTGATTTCAACTTTACGTTCAGATCTCTGGTCATCTGTAAACTTATAATTATGTTGAAATATTATTTAAATACATGGAAGCAGTTTGTCATGAAGCTAATAGTGGAAGATACCGTAACCCACTGGTTATTTATTTTCAGGAGAATGTACAGACAGTATGTGTAGCAGTATGCCTTGCCAGAATGGTGCTACTTGTATAGCCGTGGACAGGAACAGTTACAGATGCCAATGCGCATCGAGGTTCACTGGTAAGTTATCTTAGTTTAAGTTTATGGATTTACTATAAAAAAAAACTACTTGCTAATCAGTTTATTTTCATTGACACTCTCGAAAACTAAGTGCATTTTTTCCTCGTTTATTTCTTGCCACCACCCTCTGCTTTAGTTTATAGGAAGCCACAAAAGGTCTTTATTTTATATATTTTAGCACTTTAATGTTTTTTCTTTCTTTTTTAATTTTATTTCCGTCACTGTATCCATTTTTCATTTCCATTTCCATCTCTCATCTGTGTTGTCGTTCAAATGCAATCAATTTGATTTTGGGGCGAATTTCCCGTACCCATTTCCGAGTTTATTCGGTGACGGTGAAATATAAATTCAGCATTTTATGCAACTTTCACATCTTGGTAACCTGCAGAAAGAGTGAATTTCTGTTCACTCTTCAGTTTCTTAAATTGAGTTACTATTCTATCTTTGAAGTATAAAATGTTCCATTCCCATGCATTCCAATTTTCCATTTCTTTTGATATTGCCTTTCGGATATTCGTTGGAAAAAGTTGTCTTCTCGGTGAAACTGATTCCGACTCGTTCATCATCTTTTTAACGCACTGCTCTCTCATGGCTTACATAATAATACGCACATTCGCCTAAAGCATTATCGTTCAGCTCACTGTTGTCGGATAAATGGGTAAGAAATTGTATGAAAAGTTCAATATGCAAAACATATTAACATTAACACAAAATTCTATTCATATCTATCTATCATAAACATGAAATTAACACTTAACATTAACCGTCTTGTATCAGAATACTTCAGAAATGCGATGCTAAACAGTGTTTACCATGCTGAGTAATTAAAAAGTCCTTATAAGGACTGGCTTAAAGGCGCGAAGCAAGAATGCTTTTCATCTTCCCCGTTATCTGTAGAGGACAGTGTAGGAATAATGTGTTATTATTGAGCTATTAAAGCTCTGATCATGGCAGGAGGGTAACAGCAATAACCGAGCCTCAGTTAGAACTTCATTGGCTACAGCATTGCCATCCATTACCCTCCAAGGGTATTAATCATCGCATCTCACGGTCAATTAATCAAGATCACATCCGAAATTCAGTAATTTAATAGTCCTTATCCTTATAAGGACTGGCTTAAAGGGGCGAAGTAAGAATGCTTTTCATATTCCCCGTTATCTGTAGAGGGCAGTGTAGGGATAAGGTGTTATTGAGCAATTAAAGCTCTGATCATGGCAGGAGGGTAACAGCAATAGCCGAGTCTGTTAGAACTTCATTGGCTACAGCATTGCCATCCATTACCCTCCAAGGGTATTGGATTGAATGAATCAATCACCGCATCTCACGGTCGATTGTTCCCCCAGTAATTTAATAAATGTCTAAACTGAACTTTATTAAAAAAAGTTATAATTAATTTTAATTGGTGTTTTTAGTAACAGATATTTTCAAAAACTATTCTTAATTTTTTAAAAGAAATTATCTTGAGTTTTATTAAATATTATAAATGCACTAATATTATTAAATTCAAATCTGAATAAATTAAAAATAATGTATTTATAATGTATAATGTATAAAAAAGGAATGTTATTTGAAATATTAATTATTCGGTTTACGTTTAATTGTTGAATAATATTAGATGGAGACCATTAAGGGGAACGCAAATTTCAATTCCACTAAATTTTAAGCACTTTGGACATATATATTATATATGTGGAATATAAATATAATACGGAAAAAGAATAATCACACACTCAGATACTTAATGCATAATACTTGCATTGCTGACAAAATGACATTTCTGTAATTTTTAATAATTAAGGGCTACAGAAAATAAAGAAGAGAATGCCTAAATAAAACGAAGTATATATCAATAATTTACCTTAAGTAATTATTATATCCAAAGATGTTGCGCAACATTAATAATGACAAAACAAATGAATATTCCTAGATTGGACTATAAACACAAAAGTTTTTAACTTGTGTGCATAGAAATCATTTTGCATAAATTGTTTTAATATTGTTAGCAAACGTACTTGTGTTATTCGTATAATATATGATTTCTTCATAAAGCCAGTATTTAATTACGTAATTCACTGAGTATACGTATTAGAGGAAGTTATAATCATTTTTTATAAATTAGTGAAAATAAAAATCTTGAGATATATGTAATAGATTATATATTAGTATAGCAAGTTTCATATTAAATAAAGATTATTCAAAGATTTTGATAATTTTAAACTTGTATATTATAAATTAATATTTACAAATATAATCCCTTTTTAATTGAATATACCATCCAAAACTGTTTGTTCAGTTTTTGGACTACAATTCGGAGGTGGTGGATGTGGGAATCGACCGTCAGATGCGGTGATTAATACCCTTGGAGGGTAAGGGATGGCAATGCTGTAGCCAGTGAAGTTCCAGCTGAGGTACTGCTATTGCTGCGACCCTCCTGCCATGATCAGAGCTTTAATAGCACAATAACACCTTATCCCTCCACTGTCCTCAACAAATAACGGGGAAGATGAAAAGTATTATTGCTTCGCCCCTTTAAGCCAGTCCTTATAAGGACTAGAGCTACTGTAGGTCTGTAACTTGGTTAAATAGGCTATTTAATGGTTCTTTCACCGTACTAGATTAGCAGCCAATTTTGGCAGAGGTTAAACCTAAGACTTAATTTATAATCTGCTGTAAAAAAACACTGCAGCGGAATATAAAATTTAATACGAAAAAAGAATAATCACACACGCAGATACTTAATATATTCTTGCATTGCTGACAAAATAACATTTTTGTATCGTATTCAAGTAGCATATTGATGGAATATCTTTATATAAATATGTCTCTGTTTTTCTGTTTTTGGAAGAAAATATTTAGTAGAATAAATCACAGTCCGAATGCTCTGGCAGTTGATATTTTAATATTTTCTTTTTTGAATATCCGGAAAGACGAAAAAATAGACGCACAGCTTCAGCTAAACCTTAAAAGGTAGTCACGAAATTTCTACTTCCTTCAGTGCAACCCTGTTTGTTTGTGTGTGCGTGCAATAGCACACTTCAAACTATACAACGTGGCCATAAATATGTTTAGCCTCGGTATGGCATGGTCGCTTAGTACAGATGTCATGGAATACGCAAAGGTGACACTTCTCGCACAATCCCTGGTTGTCACTATATTCAAGTACAGATGATGCATCACACAGAACGAAAATATCAGAATTCTGAATACAAGTATCACGTAGTTCGCTGTGGAAACAGATATCAGCAAACTATCCGGTGATGGCAGAAGTAGTCGAGTTAAACCATGCATGCTAAAGAACCGAAGCAGAGATAACTTTCTCTACAGTCTGTAAGAGGTACAGAAAATAGCATTATTACAGCGTCACAGGGTTTAATTTGCATATCTGAATTATTTTCAATTCAGTAATATAATGTTTGGTTACTTTATAAACTGTTGCATGGTTTTTCTAAAGAGAAAAAAATAATGGGTATAATTTTTTTTTTTTATTTATCCAGGAAAACAATGCGAAACTACATTAGATCCTTGCACAAGTAACCCTTGTTCGTTTGGTGCCACATGTGCAGTTTTACCTCAAGGTGGTTTCTTGTGTCGATGCCCTCCAGGTCGCATAGGAAGACTGTGCGAAGAATGTAAGTATTTTTGTTCTTAATATAGTACGATAAAATTAAATGTGAATATGAAAGAAATTATTTTCTTCCTTATTCTTAATTGTAGCTCATAATATTTGCTATAATGAGGGGGGGTAATATATTTGCTAACGAAATATGTTTATCAGTTAAAAACTCATTATAAACTGGCTACATTCCATTAAATATTTTATGCCAAAGTTCATTTAATCAATTTAAAGTTTGTATTCTCTACATCATTAACATCTATTTTATTTTGTCCGTCAGTACGTAATTTTTAAATTGTACGGACGGACAAAATCATCTCATAATTATGCAATTATATACATAATTATGAAATAAATTTAAAACAAGTGTTGAGTTTTAATTTCTTAATTAAATAAATTTTTCTCCAGTTCATAAAGAAATAGAAAAGCCTTTCATCCCTGATTTTGATGACCATTCTTCATATTTGGAACTTCCTACACTACAAAATGCAGGACAAGCCTTCACTATTGTAATCTGGTTCTGGACTCGGACTCCCAATGGTATGTTACTATATAATGGCCAACTTCCAAGCGGAAAAGGAGATTTTGTAGCTATTAATCTAGTCGATGGATATGTGCAGTTCCGTTATAACCTTGGCAGTGGAATATCTAACATCACGTAAGTAAGAACACATTAAATTCTTTATCTAAGGCGCTTTGAATGATCCTTTATACAAAATTTAAATTAAAAGTAATGTAATAAGAGCTAAAGAATAACAGTTTAATTTAATGATCACATCATTTTTTTTATAAAAATAGAATAATTTTAAAAATTAAAGAATTATGAATTTATTCTAACACCATTTTTTATAATAATTCTGTATACTATAAATAATTCCAACAAAAAAGTTTCGTGCGAGGTGAACATAATGATTACTGGTAGTAGTTTCTGACCACGAAAAAGTCTTTTTTAGGATTTCCAAGGTAACGAATGGCAATGCTGTAGCCAATAGTTTTAACTGAGGCTCGACTATTGCGGTTACCCAGCCATGACTAGAGCTTTTAGCTCAATAACACCCCATCCACACAGATTTTCTTCATTCAGATGACGGGATAAAGATTCAAGGACTCAGTCCATTTCACAGTTCTTTTAAGAACTTTCGTGCGAGGTGGAGGGAGGTGAATTGGATCGACCGTGAGATGCGGTGATTAATATCCTTGGAGGGTAATGAATGGCTGTAGCCAGTGAAGTCCTAACTGAGGCTCGGCTATTGCTGTTACTCTCCTGCCATGATCAGAGCTTTAATAGCTCAATAACACCTTATCCCTGCACTGTCCACTACAGATAACGGGGAAGATGAAAAGCATTCTTGCTTCGCCCCTTTAAGTCAGTCCGGATAAGGACTTTCGTGAGAGGTATTCAACTTTGGAAACTTGTTTTTGCTGGTTGTATATAAGGTATATGCTTCAAGATATATATATATGCATTTATTCAAATCTATATAAAAAAATGTACTCATCGAAGGGCACGCGATTCGCACCGTACTCTATTAAAATTTAAAAATATTTAGAATAGTTTAGAATTTTCCATTTGTTATATTTAGCAAAAGCTCAATTTTATATCCAGTTTTTATAAAAGCAACTGAGTAATTATTGTCGATGCAGATAATAGTCTCAGATTTTATGTTAATCCTCAAAATAATTTTTTACTGATTGAAGAATAATTTTTAAATAAGTTTCCAATTATCAAAAGTCACTAATGACTTTTGATAATTAGAAAACTGTCTGCAAGAAGGTAGATTTGTTTCTATATGTTAAAGTTTACATTAAAACGTTTGATTTTAATTAAAATAATACTATTTTTATATTATTTTCTATTATATAAAGATAGCAAACCAAAGAATTTTATAAAAATAGTCAAATATTAAATCGAAATTTAAAAATAAAATTGCATAATAATAAAAAAGCAATATTACTTTTAGATTTGATTATAAATATACTGTACTTAAAAAACAAACAAATATTGAAATTTATTCTTATTAAATTAAACTATGCAACAGAATATTTAATAAGAATATGGTGTTTACTATGAGAGAGAAACTGAATAAACTGTGTTCGAGAAATAACGAAAAAATGAAACTAGTAAAGACATTCCATTCACCCAAGGTAATTCGTTTAGTTTAATATCTGAAAAAAGAAAAACTTAAGAATTCTTATCAAAAGGAAATCAATAAAACTTTCTCTTTGATGGATTGCTTTGAAATAACGTTGTAAATAAAAAAAAGAGTGTTGGAGATTAAACTCACTTCCCTCCCACAAATAAATTTGATGTAGAAAATTAAATTTTATACACACCTTTTTTTGATTATCTAGAATAATGAATTTAAAAATGTTTCTCTTTCTGTTGCTACCAATGAAAGCGAGGAAGTGGTAGAACTGAGGTAAGCTAAATGTTTGTTTTTATTTTAAATTTAATAACAAACTGTAAACCATCGTTTTCGGTTATTATTTTCAATATACTGTACTTTAGTTAAATATGCCAATTGGAAGAAACATTTGCGATTTGAAACTAAAATGCAACCGTAAGAAAGCAATAGCTTGACATTAATTAATTACAGAATATAAAATATAAATAAAATATAAATATAAAATATGGCCTGTCTCTCTCTTTGTGTATATACAGGGTGTCCCAAAATTCACGCAAGAAGTAATTTTGATAGAAAACACAGTTTTTTAATTAAAAATTGTAATTTCTTATTGATTCATAAAGTATACAGTATAGGGTTATGCATGGAATAGCATATCGGGTAAATGGCCTCCACGGCTTTGCTGGCACATACGCACTCTTTTGTCGAAATTTTCCATGACCGTTTTGCATAAATGTGGCTGAATTTCGTTGATACAGCACTCAATTCCTCCTTCAAGGCGTGGGTGGTCGTGGGCTTGTTGGCATAAACCTTAGACTTCAAAAAAGTTCAATGGCGTTATGTCACATGATCTGGGCGGCCAATTCTGATCACCAAAGCGGAAAATTACACGACCAGGAAATGACTGATGCAGTAATTGAATTGTTTCTCGGGCTCTATGGCATGTGGCACCGTCTTGTTGAAACCACATCGTCCACATCCATATCTTGCAATTTAGGCATAAAACACAGGATTATCATGTCGCGATAGCGAGCACCGTTAACTGTTATTGCCTTACCAGCCGCATTTTCGAAGAAGAATGGACCGATGATGCCTCCAGCCCAAAATCCGCACCAAACAGTGACACGTTGCGGATGCATTTGTTTCTCAACAATCACTCGTGGATTTTCTGAACCTCAAATGCGACAATTTTGTCGATTAACGAAGCCATCAAGATGAAAATGAGCCTCATCGCTGAAGATGATTTTGTTCGAAAAATAAGCATCCACTTGTTGTTGTTCCATAATCCATTCAACGAACTCTCTTCTCTGTGTATGGTCAGTGGTAGGCTTCAGTTCTTGAGTCAATTGAACTTTGTAAGCATAAAGATGCAAATCTTTCGTGAGAATACGCTGTAGAGAGATTCTTGAAATGCCCAATTCAAGACCACGGTGCCGAATTGATGTTCCTGGACTCTCAACAACACTCTCACTAACTGCTTCGATGTTTTCTGTTGAACGACTTGTTGAAGGACGGTCAGAGTGTATAAATCACTAATTGATCCAGTTTCCTTGAATGTTTTAATTAATCTTTTCACAGTTGATGAAGTTAAATCACTATTCCGACCATATTTTGTACGAAAATTGCGAACTGTAGCTGCCAAACCTTTATTATTTTTAAAATATTGCTCAACAATGAAAATGCGTTGTTCTTTCGTGTAGCGCTCCATTTTTAATAACCCTGAACTGTCAGCTGTCACTTTGTCTTTTTTTTCTCAATGCCAACACTTTACAGCACAAATGGCACTAAATTTAAATCTTGCGTGAATTTTGGGACACCCTTTAGAAAAGAATACTTAACTATCTTTTGGAATGAATCTAATAATAGCAAAATATTATACTATTATTAAGATTTAATCTTACAATAGTTGAAGTTTTGATCTTCCTGCATTTTTTATGAGTTTCTGTTACCTTTGCACATTAATGGGATATTTTTCTTCTTTTAGGAGTACTCAACCCGTATCGCTGAATAGGTGGCATTCGGTAAAGGTAACAAGGCAGAGGAAAAGAGGATCCTTAAAATTTCACGATGGACCAATGTCATCCGGGGAATCCAAGGTGAGTTGGGACAAACCAATTAATCGAGAATATTAAAGCTGAATAAACTTGAATTCTCATTCCTTGCTTTATTTCTTCTTCAAAATCCATTGGGCCATTTCATAAGTCTTTTAAACTTTCAGACCGAAGGTTGGTACAATATTTAGGGAAGTTTTCAAGAAAACGAAAAATTAGATTTTTCTTGATATTATCAATGGAGATAATTGTGAAGAGAATAATAGTGTCACATGTCCAATGCACTCTATTGACAGAGAGATTATGGAATTAAGTGTGTATATCACCTGATATGTTCTAGTTGAATTAAATCGTTGTGGAATAGGTGACTGTGTATTCTTAATCGTTTTCTTTCTTCTTCTTCTTCCTCAGGGACCTTTAGACGTGCTCAACCTGAAGCAGCCTCTTTATATCGGAGGTTTGCCGCCATCCCACAAGACACATCCAAAGTCAGGAGTAACGAGAGGCTTAGATGGTGCTATACAACGAATAATCGTCAATGGTGAAGTGTGGGATAATTTGATGGCGCGAGCAACAAAGTCTCGAGGAGTAAAAGAATATTTTGGTCCTCCTTGTGGTAACAGGTCGTGTCTCAATGGAGGAATCTGTGTGCCTCACCTCAATGAAGTCACCTGTCGTTGTCCAATGAAATTCATGGGAAAAAGATGCGAAAAATGTAAGTATGGAAGTTCTTCACACCCCTTGTTTTAGTTTCTTACTAGATCTTAAGAAACCCTGTCATGCATTGTACAAACATCATTTTGACCGAAGGTTGCCAGTATTATAAGAGTTACCATCAGTCTATCCTGTGCTTTCTTCTAAACCAAAAATTGCCCTATTCCCATTAATCAATAATAAAATTTGAATTTGAAAGATTTTTAATTTTTTTAAAATATTTTTCTTATTCTTGTTCAACCCATCCGACCCTTAAGACAGGTAGAGTTCCCTGAATTAGGGGCCAAGGAGAACTGATGCAGCTACACTACTCCTCTGCTATATCCGCTAAGGGCAAATAGTTATGCGTATATATCTATGCATTCACGGGGATGTTTAGCATATTTTGAAGGACGAAAAAGTCCGAAGAAAAATCCTCCGTCTCCATATGAAACCCGTTGATTCACCATTTGAGGGAAAAGGGTCATAGACGGAATTCAAATTCTTGTTTTTCCAACCAAAGGGATCGTCTGTACCAACTGAACTATGTAGGCTCTGTATTATTAACATTCCATATTTTACGAGTTTTAAATGAAGGATAGTAAACAGATTAGTTTTTCCCTCGAATATTTGAGCTCTCTTCCTGTAAAATAGACAAAAGCTAAAACATTCACGATTACCTGAATAAAGAGCAGCAGTCTCGTGTTTTTTTTTTTTTTTTTTTTTTTTTTTTTTTTTTTTTTAAGTTACGAATTTCAATTTCTAAATAGCTGTCTTTCTCATAAACTTTGTAATATTCCCATAGGAATCAAACTGCACTACCTATTAACCATATAATAGAATAATTTCTTAGTAATTGGAGCTTTATTTAGCAAAGATTTTAGCTGTTTTGATATTCATATGCATTCTCTTATCGATCGTTATAAAAATATTTGCTCCAATTCTTCTTAATTAACTTAATTTGTTTAGTTAATAGTAGATGTTTATTTTACATTTTGCAGTGATCTCACTTAGAATTCGTTTTCTATTCTTCACAGATATGGCCAAGAAAGATATCAAAAAACCCGTCGCATTCAATGGTACTACATATCTGAATTTTCCTAACAAAATTGCCAAAAGGTTAGAATAAATTAGATGATAACATGCTTATGATACTCCTAATACGTAGATAATTAAAGATATAGTACGATACAAATGAAATTACTATTAACATATGATTTATAATGTATGCATTGTATTGATTAACTGTTAGAAAGGCAATGCTGATCGCTTATACTTGTCCTAATAATTATTAGGAAGAATATCTGTTTTGGAGGGGGAGAACATAAAATTGAAGTATACATCATTATATTAATCGGATATTAGCTTGAATACTTTTGGAAACGTATTACTGAAATAACCTTCATTCTATATGCACGTGAAACTGAAGCCTTTTTTTATCGACTCATTATAAAGGGTAACCATCACAATATAATGCCATCAATCTATTTTATCTTGCGTGTTCAAGTTCTTTCAGTGTGTGATGGATCTGCCAGCCGCCCACTCACAAAAACGTCAAATTCTACAGACAGATCAACCTGAGGTGATCTAAAAGCTCTATTTTTGTAGGTGACCAATATGTTATCCAGTTATGGCAACTTCACGCAATATTGGAGCATGTTTAGATAGAATATCTGACATTTACAATGTGTATGCACTGACACTTCTTTTGATGATTGTTAAAATGTAATGAAAGAACTTATATGGCGTTTACCAGATGAATTACGAGAGCTTTTAAAAGCTTTTACATCGATTTAAATGTCATGTGAAGAATGACATTATCTACCAATAAGGTGTTTGCCTTAACACGGAGTGTGCATTCCCTGATTTGCTTTTGTGTTTATTAGTACCGGAGCTAGACAGAAAGTTTGAGACCAGGTATACTGGCATAAAGACCCAATAGGCAAAACAAAGAGAATCCCCATAGAAGCTTTTTGTCAAGAGAAACAGGTTTTGTTCGCGATCCAGCAAAATAATCTTACTGAGAACAAATTGCTTAAGAAGAATACGGAAGTACTGAACGTTGTGAAGATATTGGACCACCAGAACCAAAAATACTCTTCAGGATTCATTACTGAAGAGACCGACCATTTGTGGTCCTTTGGGCACGCAAGCATTTACTACAAACAAGCCTTTTGATTCTCAAATTAAAGAACCTACTTTCAAAGGTTGTCCGCTAGGAAATATTTAAGACAAAGTGTTTCCTTTAACATTAAAAACCGGACTTCTGTATAATGGCTCAAGATCTACCATCATATTACAACTGACTTCCGTATGCACCATTGTAATTATCTCCTATGGGATCAGATCATGTTTCGCCTTTTATTATAGCACAACGTCTGGCTCGCATATCGAGGCAAGTCTATCAATACCATTATATGCCAAAAGAACGGTGACAATAGGAAATTTTCATTGTGGGGGGGGGGTGCCTTTAGTGGATCGCCCAACAAACTTACATGAAAACAGCTTCCCAGAGATTCTCATCTTCCTTTTACCCTGCGGTGTCGAGGGTTTATTAATCATCGGACCCCAAAGCGTTCACAGGATAAGGTCGTCAACCCTACGCCCCGGTGTATCCTATGTCCTGAGTTCTCAAGGCCTGTTTGCGTGATGAAACACCCCAGATAAAAAGGGGAAATAAACTCCATTGTCCAAGATCGGTTAACTTGGCTATGGCTGAGGAAGATCCTTCAGCTGCTCACGTCACCGAGGAATCAAACTTAGGACACTCCTTCCCCTGGCATATGGTTGCGAAGCGCACAGCCACTAGGCTAACCGCGTGGACGAGTAACTAAGTACTCGCGTAACATAGTTACGCGAGTTTCACACTTTAGTGTGAACATTGGGTAATATTTCAGTAGGTGTGTCCAAAATAAAATGGATCACAAATGAGATTTTAAAAAAATTACGTGTGTATCCCAGTTTGTTAAATCGCTATTTATAAGCCATCTAAAAGTTAAAACACTGCTTATGAACTATCCAAACGGCAATCCTGGTTTGGTAGTTTGGTTATAGTTGAATACATTGTTCATTGATCGTCAAGTTAAACTGGAAAACCGCATGTACGACTTTCATGAGAGATAAAGAGATCCCGAATAAGGTCACTTACAGATGATTGGAATTCCTAAGTCATATTGTTTACCGAATGTCGAGTTCAGCAGTACCATGTATGATACCTTGTCACAAGATGCTAATGTCAAGACTACAATATCATACATGAACGTAATACCCGCCAGGCGAACTTATTACTGTTCGAACGCAAAATAATTCGCATGTCACACGAGACAATATACAGGATTGCTTCCAGAAATACGTAGCCTTTCTTCGATTTCTGTGGTCCTTTCATTCACTTGATGAACCTCATTGAAATAGACGAACAATCAGCTCGTGGTTTCAATCTTCCTCCTCTCCGACAAGCGGATAACACACTTTTTAAAAGCCTACATACGAGACCAACAAACGTCTTCAATCGACAGTCCCTTATTAAGGTATTCTTTGCGTATGATTCGAATCTTTCCAACTCAAAGGTTCAGATGTTGTCATTGTCCTCATCACTGAGCTGCAGAAGCAACCCTTTGTCAGTTCTCTTTGGGAAGCTAATTTTTTGTGCTAAAATAGACCAAAAGAATATACTAATGTTCAACTACAATTATTTACTTCAATCTAATATTATGCTATCTGTTGATACTATCTATCAACCCATCGGATATTTAAAGTGTGCATCGGTATTATACTTCTCAACCCTTCTGTTAAAAGTCCCACATCACTTTTGCATTTTTTTTATCTTATAATTGTTTCCCTGATTATCCATTCTTTACTGGTAAACAAAGGCCCAATATAACTGTCCACGTCCTCATTTGGTGATGTAATATCAAGTGTTCCTCTGATGTAATAAATCAGTGGCGGCTCGTGGCTTGAAATCTGGGGTGCTGCCACTTTCGAAATATACATACACACTGTAAGTACAGTGTATACGTGTTTGGATAAATTATCAAAATTATGGCAAAAATGTTTTTAAAAAAATTAAACACGAAAAAAATATTGTTTATTATTGATAAAATGATACAGTTTGGTATAATTCAAAATTACTTAAAAATAAAATATATTCTTCTTGTTTTGTTTCAAGCTAAAAGGTAATAACTTTTTCCTTGATGTTTGTGTGATTATTGAAGAATTTCTAGTGAACTAGAAATTCTTCAACAGTCGCAAAGAACTTATTTCTTGAGGTTGCATTTCTGAGGTCATAATTGTCAATAACCCCAATAATGTTCTAAAATAAAAACTATAACAAATGCTATGTCTTTAATTGCAATGTCCAAATATTTAGAGAGACGGAGTAAACACGATAAGCACTACGAACACTCTACTGCTGGAGCAAACTGCATATAAACAACAGTGGAACTGCGCGACGGACAGTGCCGCATTACGCTAATAGCTCGCATCTCACTATGGCGTGCATATGCTTGCGCGCGTCGCAATATTACACTGTCGTAAACACAGTGTTGCTAGCGTCCTTCGCCCTCCTAAGTGCTACAAGATGGATTTTTATTATTTTTCATACAAAATAAGAAAACTGTATAGGATTGTTGATGATAAAATTAAATATTATAAATAAATTAATAAATGTATTTATATATCGAGAAAAATTGGGGGTGCTGCAGTTACGCAGTGCCTATGTCATCATAGGTAGTCCTTCCAGATAGACTATCATTTCTTCTACTAGAATCACATAAAGATTTGTTCTAATAAATCGTATCTCTATTAGTCATCATCATGCGTATCAAGGATTTAGGCCTGTTCCGGCCTTAGAAGTCATCGTTCAAGAGGACGTCCTAGTTTTCGTTTTCCTGATGGCTTGCACTTTAAGGCTTGTTTCGGTAATCTTTCTGTTTTCATTCTTTGAACGTGTTCCATCCATTTATGTTTATATTTTTTAATTTTTTTCTATTACTTGGTTTAATTCTTTCATAATTTCTTCGTTTCTTTTATGATCAAATAGAGTATACTTTGCAGTTTTTCTCATAAACTTCATTTCTGCTGTTGTTAATCTTTGTTTGTCTTTTTGTTTTATTGTCCAGATTTCGCTTCCATACATTAAGACCGGTAGGGCTAATGTATTGTATACTTTTAGTCTGGTTTGCTTTTGAACTAAGTTTGGTTTAAATCTAGAGTTAATTACACCTGTTATTTTTAAATATTTTGCAATTTTTACGTTTATATCTTTTTCATATGTGATCATACATCCTAGGTAGTTAAATGAATTCACCTGTTCTAAGATCTTGTTATCTATTACTATTTTAGTTCTTGCTGGATCTTGTCCTTTAAAGGCCATAGTTTTTTATTTTTCTGTTGATATTATCATACCATAATCTTTGGCTATCTCATTTAGATCTAGAATGGCTTTCTGTAAGTTATCTTCAGAATTTGTAATTATTATTTGGTCGTCAGCAAAAACGAGAGTGTTTAAGTTAACAGTAGGTGAAAGTTTAATTCCTTGATGTAAATTTTTATTCCATTTTATTATTATTTCATTTAGGTAAGTATTAAAAAGAGTTGCTGAGAGTGAACATCCCTGTCAGACCCCTTGGTTTATCTCTGTCATATATGATAGCTCGTGATTTAATCTTATTTGTATTTGATTATTTTCATATATACTTGCGATAGCTTTTAGGATATTATTTGGTATTTGTCTTTCTTTTAATATGTTAAATAACATGTTTCTTTTAACTTTGCCAAATACTTTTTCAAAGTCAATAAATGCAAAATGTATTTCTAAATTGTACTCTCTTCTTTTCTCTATTATTAATTTTAGGCAAAAGGCCGGGTCTATACATGATCGTCCTTTTCTAAATCCATTCTGTACTTCTAGAATAAAGTTTTCGGAATATTTCATTAGTTTGGTATTTCAGATTCTGCTCTATTACTCATAATAATTAATCTTCAAGTCTGATAAAAAAAAATTAGACCTTGGAGAAAAACATTTATTGTCTAAATGCTATTTTTATACAAGAATTTTAGATAAGGCAAACAATTCTTTGTCCACCTGCTAATATTAACTTTAATGAAGTCTCCATAACAACATGTTATAGTTCAGCATTTCATCTTAATCATTCTCGCAATGTAATCTTGTGCACCTTTGGAGTTATCCTCGGATTACAACCTCGTAATTTCCAAGGAAATATCTTTATTATAACCATTTTTAAGTGTGTTGGGGGAAGGAAGAAAACTTAAGTGTTCTGCGATGCATAGCATTGTTCTCGTGTTTTTAAAGCAAACGTTTGTAATCCCATTTCTTCCTTTCATTAACAGAGCCACCTCTCAACGAGATAATCATTACGAAATTAAATTCAGTACGAAGCATCGCAATGGGCTTTTGCTATGGACAAACAAAGGCGCCACCACTCGGGGAGATTATCTTGCCTTATCCGTCTCACGAGGGCATCTCGAACTCAGCTTTAACTTAGGTAAACAAAAGGATCTGCTCATCATAAAGAGTAAAGCGAGGGTGGATGATGGCTCTTGGCACACCGCGGTGGTGAAAAGGTAAGTGGACGAGTAAACTAATCTGGATGTTTGTTAATGCGAGGGTTCATCCCATATTTAAATGGATGCTGTGGATCACCTTCAATGGAGAATGTTGGCGTTTTATCTAGAATTTTAGTGTTAAAAGAAGAAGTATTGATTCTCTTCAAAAATATTTATTAAAACTAATTGAATTTAAACAACTGTACGACGTTGACTAATCTAGTTAGTGCTGTCTTAAACGAGAACTGTTTTTTTTCTTCTTCTTCTTTTAATAATGTTAAATGCTTCGCCAAATTTAAAGAAAGAATGCAGTAAAATGCAACACACTACTCTCAACAGCAAATTTAGTATTTTGTGTTTACCTATCTTGTGAGTTTTTCTCGTATTAAACATCTGCATTTCCTTGTAAAATGTTGATCTTTCATATGAAATCAACCCACTGATTATTCGCAAGAGTCAAAACGGTTAGTTTAAAGGCAACATTGGTGACATCGATCATGCAGTACTCACTTGGGAAGTGACCAGGTTTATAAATGTTCCATTAAAAAAAGGTTACGTGCTGAAGTACAAAGCACGAAATTAGGACCAATTGAGGAGGATACTGAGTTCAGTGCAATGGGATCGGTTGCTGGATGGAAAGAATATCGACAGTGCATGGGAAACATTTAAAAAATACTTAAATGATGCGATATGAATGTGTCCCGAGAGTTCGAAGAATAAATAGAGTAGGAGTCAAATGGATGTGTAATCCTATTAAGCAAGAGATTCGTAAGAAGAGTGTGATGTTGAAGGAATACCGTGTGCATAAGAATGATGTGCATTATGAAAATTATAAGCATCAGGCAAGAATAGTCACAACTGTTGTACGGAAAGCAAATTCTGAGTATGAAACGAAACTGGCTCTGCGTGCTAAAGACAACCCACAATTCTGTTGATATGCTTCAAGTAAAAGAAAGAATGAATTTTAAAGAATATTTCTTCTAAATACAGATGGCATGAGGGTTACAGATGCAGAAAAGGTTGTTCAGCTAATGAGTGCTCATTTTGTTAAAAGCTATCAACCTGATAAACGCAACACTGAACTCGCTGCTTCACTGGATCAAGAATTTCAGGTGTATGAGACCAAGGTTTTGTAGCTGTTGCACAAACTGAATAAGAATTCTGTAGTAGGAACTGATGGGATATTAGAACAGGTGCTAAAAGAGTGTTCAGTTGAACTGGCCATTCCTTTGACCAGGATGTTCAATATGAGTCTCAGAACAGGGAAGATTCCACAGGAATGGAAAAAATGTATGGTAATCGCATTTCGCAAGGGTGGTACAAAGACTGGGCATCCTTGGAAGTTAAGAATGAATGCTGAAAGGGGTGAGGGCTGGATTTTTATCTCATAGGGTGGTCCCAACTTTAAATTTGTGTACACCATCCAAACCTATCGATCATAACCTTTTGATGACGTGCGGTGGTATAAAACAGAATGAATTGTATTTTAAACGAAGCTCAGTTTTTATTTAAACTGATAAAATAAAATTAACCTTTTTTTCTATTTAAATGCTATCTGTTATATTTCTCAGTGTGCCAGTATAAATGCTGCAGTTCCAAACAAAGTACGCATCAAAAAATGTTAATTTTTTCGATGTTCATCACCATCTTCCAGTGATGTGCAGTTGTGAGTAAGAAACGACAATCGTACTTTGATTGCAGAGACATTAATTTTTGAAATAAAGAATTTTCAACTGGAAACGAGTTGGTCGATATACGGAGATGGCAGGATTCCCCCCCCCCCCGGAAAACAGGACTCTGAACAGTTCGCAAATATATTCTAGCCACAGTTACTCCGTCATAATTCCAAAAAAAAATCCAAATCCATCTCTGTACGAGAACTATTTTAAATCGTAATTTGGTTTCTTTTTTATGTGGATATATTCTGCGTTTATTTCTGTTTGTGACGTAGGCCTAATAACTTATTATTTTTAATACCGATTACATCATTTCATTATGTAATGAACAAATAAATATTGTTATTGATACTGCTGAGTTCCAAAATAGATGGATTTTCAAAACCAAAGTCTGTTGTGAAAATTTTCATGAATTATTGTTCACGAATCATGTCATGACCTAAGTGCATCTCATTCTCTCAACTGGTGTTATTTATATATATATATATATATATATATATATATTTATTTATTTATTTATTCTTAATAGTGTTTTTCAACTAAACAATACGATAACAGACATAACACGCTGATCGTATAACTTTAAAAACACCGGTTGCAATGAATACTCGGTCTATAGAATAGAGGGGAGTCTGATTTACTTATTTTTTATCCATTCCAAATAACTAACATACTGTTGGGGAGACATTAAATTAAATATAAATTTAAATCGTTAAAACGTCTACACAAGTAAATCAACAGAGCTATTCATTTAAACAAACATCAATACATGGAGAGATTTCTAGAATAGTATTAAGTTTATATAAAGGATATCCTAATCCAACTTCGAGCTAAGAAAAAGTATTCGCTATTGACGTTGCGTAGTTCAATACCTGGTCGCTCGATGAGTACCCCGATGTCACTTTATATGTTGCTCTTGCGGTTACATAAGATTGATTTCTTTTATCGCAACCGTATCTTTTTTCCTCTGGGAACGAATGGTATCCTGCAAAACAACGCTAGGCTAAGTCTTGTGGTATCTTCTGGTTCTGACAGGAATGCAAATGCCATATCTATTTTTATAACCTATTTCTTATGGTGACTTGAATCAAAGCATAACAAGTATGGAGTGTAAACATGATTACTGAACTGTTAATTTTAAGGAAATACAACGTATACTATTATATTAATTAAATAACTTTAATTAATACTTCCAATATTTCGGTAACGTTACATTACCATCGTCAGTGTTAGTGCCTGCGTGCACATTTCATTAATTTTTATGTTCCCTGAAGATGGTAATGTAACATTACCGAAATATTGGAAGTATTAATTAAAGTTATTTAATTAATATAATAGTATACGTTGTATTTCCTTAAAAAATTAACAGTTATGTATCGCCAACGTATAAGTCTATCTACAAGAATGATTACTCATCATCATCATCATACGTATCAAGGATTTAGGCCTAGTATGGCCTGTTCCGGCCTTAGAAGTCATCGTTGAATCGTTTAAGAGGACGTCCTGGTTTTCTTTTTCCTAATGGCTTGTACTTTAAGGCTTGTTTTGGTAATCTTTCTGTTTTCATTCTTTGAACGTGTTCCATCCATTTATGTTTATATTTTTTAATTTTTTCAATTACTGGTTCTTGGTTTAATTCTTTCATAATATCTTCGTTTCTTTTGTGATCAAATAGGGTATACTTTGCAGTTTTTCTCATAAACTTCATTTCTGCTGTTGTTAATCTTTGTCTTTTTGTTTTATTGTCCAGATTTCGCTTCCATACATTAAGACCGGTAAGGCTAATGTATTGTATACTTTTAGCCTGGTTTGTTTTTGAACTAGGTTTGGTTTAAATATAGAGTTAATTACTCCTGTTATTTTTAAATATTTTGCAATTTTTACTTTTGTCTTTTTCATTTAGATATGTGATCATACATCCTAGGTAGTTAAATGAATTCACCTGTTCTAAGATCTTGTTATCTAATACTATTTTAGTTCTTGCTGGATCTTGTCCTTTAAAGGCCACAGTTTTTGATTTTTCCGTTGATATTATCATACCATAATGTTTGGATATCTCATTTAGATTTAAAATAGCTTTCTGTAAGTTATCTTCAGAATTTGTAATTATTATTTGGTCGTCAGCAAAAAGGAGAGTGTTTAAGTTAACTGTAGGAGAAAGTTTAATTCCTTGATGTAAATGTTTACTCCATTTTATTATTATTTCATTTAAGTAGATATTAAAAAGAGTTGCTGAGAGGGGACATCCCTGTCGGACCCCTTGGTTTATCTCTCTCGTATATGATAGCTCATGATTTAATCTTATTTGTATTTGATTATTTTCATATATACTTGTGACAGCTTTTAGGATATTATTTGGTATTTGTCTTTCTTTTAATATGTTAAATAATATGTTTCTTTTAACTTTGTCAAATGCTTTTTCAAAGTCAATAAATGCAATATGTGTTTCTAAATTATATTCTCTTCTTTTCTCTATTATTAATTTTAGGCAGAAGGCTGGGTCTATACATGATCGTCCCTTTCCAAATCCATTCTGTACCTCCAGAACAAAGTTTTCAGAATATTTCATTAGTTTGTTATTTAAGATTCTGCTGTATATTTTGTAACATGAATTTAGTATACTGATACCTCTATAGTTTTTAGGGTCATCTCTATTACCTTTCTTAAAGATAGGAATCACAATTGCTTTTTTCCATTCTATTGGGGGGATACCAGTTGAGTAAATTTTATTTAAAAATAATAAGAGTCTTCCTTTGAATCTTGTTTCTGCGTATTTATATAGTTCTGAACCTAGCTTATCTTCTCCAGGTGATTTTCCGTTTCTTGTTTCTTTCAGGCTGATTTCTAATTCTTCTTCAGTTATTTCCTTTTCATTTTCGTTAATTGTTTGCCAGTTGTCTTTTTTAAAATATTTGTCTGTCCACAGTTCTGTGTAGTAATTTAGAAATTCTTCTGATTTCAATTCAGTGTTTAATTTTATGTTTTCTTTGGTATCTGCATTTAGGTGTTTCAAAATCTTATATACATTGGGTCTTATTTTATATAAATCATGTTCTAAATTAGAAACAAATTTATTCCATGATTCTCTGTCTTTTTCTGACTTCTCTTTTAGCTATGGCTCTTATTCTTTTATATTTATTTCATCTTCTAATCTTTTACTGCTTAACCATTTGTGATAGGCTTCTTTTTTCTTTTTGATTATTTCTTTGATTGTATCATCCCAGATCTTCAGTTTTTTTCTTTTATTGAATTTTGTGTCTTTCCTAAGCTTTCATTTGCTACTGCATTTAGTATCGTTTTTATATTAAGCCATTCTATTTCTATTTCTTCATTTTGTTTTATTTTATCTAGATACTGGTTAATTCTTTGTTCATATAGCCATTGTACATTTGTGTCAGATGATTACTGATTGCAGAAAATATCACTCAACCTAAACTGGTGTTTACTATATTCATAGAGATACTTTAATTCGGTACTTCCGGATTAGGTTTCTAATTTTACATTAATAATGTGCTTGCTTTCGTTACGCGCATGCATTATTTTATTTGTACACTAAAATATCAATCAAATATATCATATTATTAATAAGGTGTATTAGTTTTTTATATTTATTTTACTAATAAATTTTGAAATAAACTTCTAAAATAAATGATGCCATGTAATTTATAGAAATCTTTGATATTATTAAGATAAAAATAATTCTGATTCAAATTTTACTGAATAACTTACTAAATATATATTTTATAATACATGCAGTATTAAAATAGTCACAAACCTTTTTTCCTGTCCACAGGCACCGATTTATCTCTGATATTTCAATTGTGAATTGCAATGTATATTCTTTAGCACTTGACAAAATACCATTAGCATCTATTGATTTATTCACATTACTCTGTCTGTCTTTCGGCTCTGTTCAGGTATTGTTTGACTTGAATGGGAATTGTTTTCTCTGAAAATCATTTTACTGGTGAATGACGTGTACAAAGAGTGTTCTGTTTGTTTAGTTTGGTCTTGCATTTGCTTTCGTGTATCTTCGTCTATACACTTATAGAAGCACCTTTTTCACATTCTTATATATGTCTTCACTTTAATGAACAAACTTAAAAATAATAAACGCCATGCTAAAGATAAGGCTTTACGTATGTCTGTATGTATTTTCAAAGCTGAAAATTATGAAGAATTGAGGATTAAGATTAAAAAAAAAAAGCATTCATTAAACTTTTTTTTTCATTTTAATACTCTGATTTTCATATTCAAATTGTCTTCTGATTGCATCCGCACGTGTGTCGAGGGGTGGGGGGATCTTTAACTTTTCTGTTCGTATTGCTTGAACGCATCCATAAAGACTTGAAGCAGAATTCTCATTTTTGATACTCTGTTGTTACAAACAATTCGATTGATTGAAAAGTCTCTTTGGAGTATATTTCTCAGTAATATCACTGATATTCCTTTTATCAGTATTGTGTGTGAGCTAAGAGTTAAATAACCGGAAAATCCACTCCAAAGACCGAACATTGAAATTCTGAGTTATTTCAGATCGTATGTAAGCAGGATGTGGTAGTCTCGCACCTGATGAAGCGCAACTATCACTTAAATACATTTAGAAACATTCAGAATGTCACTCTACGATATTAATCCTTATTATTGGTTGTAAAGCACTCTTTTAAAATATGATTTAGAAGAAAGAAGATATTGAAAAGAACTCCTTAATTGGTACACGATTTGGTGTAGTGCAGAAAGAGAGATATTGGGGAGAAGAGAAAAATGTCTTTTAACTGTCTATAAGTTAAATATCAAAGTTTCTGGTGGACTGTTCTGAAGGTTTGTCTCCTTAGTTGAGTCTTGGTTTGTTTTGCCTTATTTGACGTACTTAATACTAGTTAACATTCGAGCTTCAGGGTGTTTTGAGGGTAACAAATATTTTCCTATAAAATTAGTCTTTTATCAAGAATAAATAATCGACGTGAATTATACACTTGAAAGAAAAGAGTGAACGAAAGAATTCCCGTTCTGTGGTGAGTGAGAGAGAGTTTTAGACATTCTTGACATAAACGTATCGCGTTTACTACCTTAAGCCTTGGGAGGTTCTCTTTTGCTACGAGACGTTATTTCCTTTGAACAAATACTAACCGTATGCAGATGACAAACCATCCAACCATCAATGACCGATTGCATCCATTCTCCTTCCCAAAGACATTCAGTTTCTGGTGATTATATTTCTCGTCTGCGGTATTCATCTGACTTCCACCAGTAATGTAACACACCCTTCAATAATATGTTGAGACACCTGCAGCGAGTCATCATTCTTCTGGGTCCAACTCCAAACTTAAAGAAAAAATTTTCTTTTCTCTTCGTTCCCTCCCTCTACTACCATCATTTACTTATCTTATATATTTCTTTAATAAAAATAGGAATAATAATCACATAAATATTACACTAACTTCCTTCTTGTTAAATTGAGTTTAAGTAGAAAAACGATAAATATTTACTAAAATAAAGAGCCAAAAGGCTTCACTTGGCGATCCAAATTTACAAAAGTTAAGTGGATATTAAATCCAACATTATTTCCAAGCCGAATTTAGAAAATATAAAATAGTTTAATCTTAGTTTTATTAGTTTAATACTAATAAAAAAAGTTCATACGAAACGTTTTTGTTTCTATATTCGGATTTGAAATAATGTTGGATTTAATATCCACTTAACTTTTGTAAATTTGCATCGCCAAGTGAAGTCTTTTGGCTCGTTATTTTAGTAAATACTTTTACCCACCGACCCACAGTTCGCTTACGAAAAATACACCTCTCTGATATTTCAAATTCCTTAGTACTTCCCCGTGTGGTGGCCGGAATAAGAATAGCCACACTGCAGTCTATGCATGTCGTAAGAGGCGACTAAAATGGGACGAGTTTCGCTCTCTTGGGTTTCTTCCGAAGTTTTGCTCCCGGTGAGGGGGGTTTGACCTAGAGAGCAGTTTGAGTCTCTGGGTAGGGTGTTTTCCGGCGTGGCCCGTGAGGGGGGGCCTTGTCGGTGGATGCTTTTCCCTGGAATGGAATATGAGCGGTTCTGCTCAGTGGTGGTGGGGGGGGGGGGTGCCCGTCACTGAGTGGAACCAACGCTGAGTTAGACGGTCTTTCGGCTACTCCTATGGAGTGGTCCGGGGGATCGTCTTAATTTTTAGAGGTAGCTTTACTTAAAAATCCCACTGTAGCCCATGCATGTCGTACTAGGCGACTAAAATGGGTACCCAGGGAGGATAATGGATGGCAATGCTGTAGCCAATGAAGTTCCAACTGAAGCTCGGCTATTGCTGTTACCCTCCTGCCATGATCATAGCTCAATAGCACCCTATCCTTGCATTGTCCTCTACAGATAGCGGGGAAGATGAAAAGCATTCTTGCTTGGTCCATCTAGCGAAAAAAAAAAAAAAAAAAAATGCTTAGTACTGAGTTTTTATTTTCTTAGGTTTCTGCCTAGTCCGACTTCCTCTGAGGGGGGGGGGTTGGATTTCACTGGGTTTGAGAGAGCATTTTGAGTCTCCGGGGAGGGTGTTTTCCGGCGTGGTCCGTGTGGCGTCGTGTCGATGGGTGCTTTTAAGCCTGTCGCTGAGTTGGACGATCTTTCGGTCACTCGTAGGAAGTGATCAGGGGGATCGCTTAATTTTTAAGAAAGACCCTTTACTTAAACAGTGGCTTCTGACGAAAACGAACCAGTTCGAAACAGATGTCAGGCCAGTGAAACCTTGTCAAAATGGACCAATAGGAGGGGAATATATGGACGCTTGGGCATAGCGATCATCCCTCCTATAAGGTCCAGCTAGGGCAGCTCGTAAATACCGGTGAGTGTATTCCCGTAAGCTCTCTGGCCCAATTTCATACGAAACTTTTATAGTTTCTGTATTTGGCTTTGAAATAATGAAAAATATGATTGTATAGCTTCTACTCTTTATTCAAATTGTTATGTAATAAAGTATATGCAAATTCAAAGGATTTAAAAACTCCGAAAATTAGATATTTTTTTTTACATTCCTATAACCAAGGCTAAATTCTTGTTACAGAAATAGACGGCTGGGAGTGCTGAAACTGGATAACAAGCCATCTGTTAACAATACCTCGGAACCCGGAGCTACAGAACTCAACACTAGCGGCATCTTATGGATAGGTACGTAACTATAATGAGCTGCCATAAATTGTCAGATATCTATACGCTTAGGATAATTAATAGTCGTAATAAATTAGATAACTGATCCAAGAGCAGTGTGGAACATCTTGGAGCGAGCACCTTTTCGAATGGAGATAAATGCATAACGGGCTGTCGGATGTATTTCTCTGCTCTCCAGTTGATGTATGCGATCCGAATATGACAGGAAGAAAATAAATGGGATTCAGAAGAGAAGGACTTACCTGCTTGATGTGGTGATATTAATGTGTTCTTTTGCAATTCGTTTTTAGTGCGGCTTTTTGAAATATATATATATATATATAATAACGTTATTTTAGATAATAATTTAAGGATAAATTTAGCTGTTATTTAACGTGTTAGCTTGAATTACTGTTCTGATAAGGAATGAGGTAGCGTTTATAAATGTGGAAAAACTGCTTCAAGAAATTTTTTGTTAATTCACTTTTGTTCATTTAGCTGGATTGCGATTTATTGATTGGGCAAGCCATGATAAGTCTCAATTCCCGTTTCAGTATATGATGCAGAATTCTGGCACTGGAAATAGCATTGTTTCATCAGTTGACAATCAAATCTTAGATGCTGATACTTAGTAATATATTCTAGCATTGCGTTGTTTCTTTTTTACGTTTCACTATACTGAAGATAGCTTACCATCAAACCGTTTCCTATGCATCATTCCCTGTGCAGCATTTTTCCCCTGGCCAATGGAGGGGTTGATTAATTCTCTCCTCCAGATGACAGTATTGCAACATTATCGAAAGATAAAGCTGACCTCCTAGCATCATTTATTCTCATCCAACTCCTCCATAGATGACCAAGATAAATCGCCTACAAATTTACCTGGAACATTGCCTCACGTGCATCCTGTAGCCATCTGCCAAAATATCAGCAGAAGAAACTTGAACGATTGGAATACTAAACGGATACAAAAACGTACCCCAGAACAAACACCTGTCCTACTCTACGCTGGATTATACTCTGCTGAAGTCCGTCCATCCCATAGCATGGAAGTAAACCCACATGTAGCCAATTAAAAAGATAGAGAGAGAGAGAATCATCTTATTTCTGATGTGAGAGAGCAGTAAGTCGTTAGTGGGTGATGGTAGACACTTTTTTTAAAGTAACGAAGAAGATCAACTAATAACGTCTTCGATATCTGGGAACTATCAGTATAAATTTATCCAATTAATATCCACAGCAGACTTCCTCATCTACATCACCCACCACTTCTGTACACATGCCATGGAAAGATGTGGATGAAGTTTGTGCTGCGCTTGACATTTCTAAGGCATTTAATAGAGTTTTGTCACTGAAAGCTTCTCAGAAAATTGCCATCTTATGATTTCCTTCCACCTCTTGTTATTGGATCGCCAGTTTTCTCTCAAGTCGTTCACTACGTGCAATAGTTGTTATTCTCCTATTATATTTTCTTATTAATGCGGATACTACTCAGATCTCTGCTATTCACGGATAATCGAGCTACATTTCTGTTACTCGTATGACAAACTGTGGTCAAATATCGCAAATCTTTAAAATCGTCTACTATTGGTATTCGAAACACTGACCACCACACTCTCTTTTGATAGAGATGATAAACCTGATCACCTTTAGTACTTCCAAATAAGTTGTTTCCTCGTAAAATAAGACCTTGTTCCTCTCCTCCCCCATCTTTACCCTAGATAATGTTCAGTTTAACAATCTAGATATCCTTCTCGAACTGACACTTATTCTTAGCATATCCAAATAATCACATGAATCCACCCAACCGTTTCTCATATTTTTGGTGGGACCACTGAATATTTGCTCTTTCATTTGGTAAAAATTAAAATTAGAAATCCTCTCAAGGTGGCTTACACTTAATATTAGCAATTGTAATTTTTTGTATGTCACTCTTATTCTGACCAAACATGGATACTTTGCAGGGGCTCGCCGTACTGCAAGATATCGATTTAACAACAAATGATTTCAGATATTTTTTATAAATACCGAAATAAATGAAATACGTATCGGTTTTGATTTATTTTTAAAGAAATTATAATATATATATGTTTCCATGTCAAAATATCAGTTTATGAAAGGCTGACTGCAGTTGCCTACATTTGTTGCTCAATTGATTATATTTTGCTTTTATTGATTAAATATTAAGATATTTAATCAGTTCCTCATTCTTGGAAAAGTCGATTAAGGCATCTTTATGTCTTATCCATTAAAAATACAATATCATGTTTGCCAATTAGTAGGATAATTTTACAAAGCATTCACTCTATTACTAAATCTTTTCATTTGTCTTATGTCTTATTCTTATAAGACATCTTCATATGTCTTATTCTACACTAATGAAGTAATTATCAAATATAACTGCTTGTTTCAAACAAGTCAATACACGAATTCCATAATTTATACACAACAGTGCTTTTTGGGACGGATATGGGCATGGTGATGTGTACTGTTTCCTTAGAAATAAAGTAGGAAAGTGTATATGATATGGGCAGTAGTTATATGCAAGTACAGAAGCATTTTTAAAACATGGCTTTCAAACCAACTATTCAGTAAATTGTACGAACGTCACAGCTCATTTTGTATTTACATATCTCATTACAGTCGATTTATTTTTTGTACCAGCCTTAAACTGGGTGTCCAAAACCTAAGGAGGAGCACTCTTGCTGAAGATTACAATTGCAAATTCAGACACGTAGCTTGTGACAATCTGTATAAATGTCGATTTTGAGTAGAAAGCGGATACACGTTCATATTTTCGCATCGCGTGCAAAGGGGGTCACGTGGTAGCACTCAACAGGAAAAAGGGAAAATTCTGTTCGAAGGAAGCTCTTTTCGTGAAGAAATAAAGTTACAAGCTTTGGATGGCTTGTAATGTCTCAAAAACGTAATCGAGATGATTTCGCGCGGAAAGCCTGAAGAAGGCCACAGAATTATTGATATTGCCAGAGAGATTGGAATCTCACATAGCGTTGGATCCAGGCTATGGGTAGTTTCAAACCAATGGAATGTGTTCCAGACGTTTGCTAACAGGTCGCCCTTGCTCTCCTTGCATGAGAACAGATTTTGGTTATAATTATAATAGCAAAACGTAATCGCCACATTACGGCAGGTCAGCTTGCAAGTCGGTCCATTCAAGTACAGGCACGCCAACATCTCTACAAAATGGGGTAAGACTTTTGCAACAGATAACCTATACGCTATTATCCGCATCTCTTTATCCACAGCTCATCGACAAATACGTTTTCAGTGGGCGTTTTATTCATAAAAATTGGACAAGACACCATGACAAAATGTAGTCTTTACAGATGACAGTCGTTTTCGTCTTTTCTCGGATTTTAGACGACACTTGATCTGGCATGAAAGTGGTACTGTTTACAGTTGTGAGAATGTTCTTGAAAGGGATAGATATGGGGAGGCATTATGCGTAATAGAGGCACGGAGCTACAAATGCTGGAAAAGGAGACTGTGATTGGTGAACAATACTGCAACAAGTTCTTCAATGTCACATTCTAATGTTCCGTGGTGCTGTAGGCGAAGAATTCATTTTTATGGATTACAATTTGATGATGAATGATGCTCCAAATCTACGTATGGAGTATGCAGATGTATGTGATTAGTTTGATGGAGGAAAGATTTTGCTGGAGAAGGGATGTATTTAAATAAATACCGGAATATTTGCCTGCAGAGACTGTGCTCGCTGAAAATTAAGAAACGAACAGTATTAAAAGGTTCGATGACTCATTAAGCCAGTATTTCGAATAACTACCTATGTTACCCTACAGTCCACGAATATATTCATATAAATGCAAAACGTCTGACAAGGTGTTGATCTTGACTTTGGTTATTTCATAATTCAAAATAAAGAAAAATAGAAAAAGAATTCCCTCAAACATTCTAATTGATGAGGTACTGGATTTAAGAATAGAACTGTAGGAAGTGATTTTAGAGAAGGAATTAACTTGTCCTCCTGTGAATGGGGTCAAGTTAATTCCTTCTCTAAAGAGTGCTTACCAATCTAAAGAGTGGTGAGCACTCTTTAGATTGCTCACCACTGGATTCTGACTTTGAAAGTGATCAACCAGGAACAATTACTTGGAATTTTGTCCCACAGAGTAGCCGTAATACTTAATAGTGGCCTCATAACAATAGTTCGTTTAGTCGTAAAACTAAAGTTGAACAGAAGAGAAATGTAGGAAGAAACACATTTCATGATGGCAGTAGGAAATTTTTCTTGCTATATTTAAATATGTCGTAATTATTACACAAAGTAATTAACAACAGAGAACTTAGATGAGTTTTATTTTTATACCGGAGTTTCACCCAAGTTTCAATAAAACATTCAAATTAAACAGATACTTAAGAAACAATTTCCTGATGACTTCATTTCTATTCAGATTGAGATAATGATAAAGGTTTCGCAGCTTCCTGTATATTTATATAATCATTCTAAAAGTAAACAGCTTTTGTGTAGGACCTTTTGTCTTTTTTCCCTATAGGATCTGACGTTTAGTTGAGATAGCATGTTCAGCAAGTCCAGATTGTTTTAGTTCATGGAATCTAATGTAGTCGAAATGCTCATCATATCACGACAAACAGCAGCAGACCACCCACTTTGGCCGAAGTAATATAGGCCACAAGTGCATGGGATTTAAGAAAGGTAGGCTAAAGACAGAAGTTCATGCTTTGCAAAGACTAGAAAAGATGAAAGTTTATTAATCGGAAGACATTTATTCCAACAAATTTAAGTATTTTAGCGATTCACTCAGAAATACTCTTGGGAAGGGCAATACGGTTGATAACTTTCTGGAAATGAAATTGAATAACTATCAGTGACCTTGTTAAAAGACTCGAGAAGCCGCCAGATAAGACGTTGGTCTTAATAAAATTTATTTCTTGCATTAACATCACATGAGTAGAGAATAAAGAGTGACAAATAATATACAAATGGCTGGTGAAGAATATGTAACGGAGAGTATGTAACAGAAAGAAATGGAATGATTCGTTTCTACTTCAAGTGTAAATTGTATTCGAGGAAATCTTGAAGCTCATAATTGGAACCCTGCAAAAATGTCGCCCATTCAGAAGTCTAGGACGGATGTTATCGAGCGATCGTTGTTCATATTATTCCGTAAATTAATTCATGAGGGTAGGAGAAGGGGACTGCGCACGACGGTCCCCCCCTCAAACGTGCTGGTAATACATGTTCTGACAAGTGAAGCAGTCCGGATGGATAACAAAATCAAAGCCGAAGAATATTTGTGGTAAAGCCTTGATTGGAGCAAGTCCAAAGGTTCATATAGAGCAGCGTTTCCCAAACTATGTTCCGCGGAACGTGAATAACTCTACCGTGAAAAATTATCAAAATTAATATTAGCCTGGAATGGTTTTAAATGCTGCAACAAGTTCAAACATGTTTGAAAATCAGGAGCTCCTCACTCTGCATGTGGATTGTGCTATTAAGGCTAACGCACGCTGGCCTTGACTCTTCCACCCGCGGTTGTCGACACCTTCGAGAGCGAGTGAAGTACGGAGGTATCTATTCTGGGAAACGTGCGGTCACAAACAAGGTCAATGCGATGCGACCTGGCACGCCTGTAGTGTGCGCTGTCGCATTTTTGCGATGCGATACAGCCTGCTTCGGCGATAGTGTGCGCTTAGCTTTACATTGAATACGAGACCGATGATACTCGACTCTAACCAAGGTGTTCCGTTAAAATTTCAGGATTTGTGAAGTGTTCCGTCGTAGGAAAAGTTTGAGAAACGCTGATCTAGAGGAACACTCGTGAAAGACACACAATATTCCGACTAATTTGGGGATTAGCAGGAAGGAACTTTTACCAGGTCTTTTCAATCAGATAGTGAGTTAGTTAGTCCCATATGAAGATGGAGATTCCAACCCCGTGATCACGGGTTGGAGTCTCCTGATTAGGAGGACGGACGGACGGGTTGAAGTATATATATATATAGAAATAACATTTGTGATTAGTTAAGCAATCAGATGTAAAATATACAAATAATAAACCAAGTAATGAATTTGAAATGCTTAGGACTTAATATTAGCTTAAAACATAACAGAAATTGTAGTCAAGAGTCATTTAAAATAAAAAAAAGATTTCTAAATATATTTAAAGAGCACACTGAAGCAATAATATCAGCAGTGGAAAGACAGATTGTGATGAACATTATCGTAACAGGTTTAAGAAAACTGATGCGGTGACAGGAATGAAGATGCAGACAGTTGGCGGCCTAAGGCATATGTGGCTGATACTGAATCTTTTATGTTTACTTCCATCTGCTAACTCCCATGATGAGTTTTTGGTTCTAGAGACTTGTGATTATAATAACCGCAGCACCAAGTCGTGCTGCTTTAGGTGGGTGCACAATATTGCTTTGGTCTCAACAAGTTCCAACTGTTAGCTTCGCTCCAATACTGCAGTATCTTCCAGCGGCTTTTCTTTTATCCATCTAAGGCATTGGCAAATATGGAACTCTAGTTTACAGGCCGACAGAAATGATTAATGGCGTGAGATCGTGAAAGGGTTGTCGACCCTGACTGCCGGCTGACAGGTTGATAATGATCGGTAATAACCGGTTATCATGGCGAAGACCGCAGTAGATAATAACAGGGTTTGCGGAATCTTTAGTGAGAAATTGACAAACTTTGGACGCTCACGTAAACCATTGTTTAAAAAAAAAAAAGAAAAGAAAAGTTCCGTTCACGGACGTCTAATTCAGCCAAGCAAACCACGTGTTCTTTCTAATTAATAGCATAATCGTTCTCGGTCGAGTTCGATATTCTCAGATAAAGAATCTCCTCAAGCTGACTGGTATGGACGGAAACCTGGTTGATTATTCTAACGAAGGGGAATTGTAATAACACGGAATGTAATTCTACTGGGCAAATTTTTTATGTTAAAGCACCCTCCCTGAAATAAAATTATAAAGCATAATACCATTAATTAGTAGGTAGTGTTACAAACTGTATCCAAGTTAGCATTTCGGAATGAATTATGTATCTCGTAATAGATATGAAAGCCGATTTATGTTACGTCCAAACTACTCAAACTTACACATCCACTAATTCATTTTTATCCTCAGGTTTCCTTCTGCAAATGTACATTTCCTTATCGTCAATGCTACAATTTACGAAACACATTGAATTTACGGCTCGATTTGATACTAATTCCTTTCTTATAAAGAATTGCACGGCATCGGAACAACCTAGTAGAAGCGCGTATAATGCAAAGAACATGCAAAACAGATTCTACACAAAGAGGACATTATAGTAAAATACATAAAGTAACTATGATGTACTCGGATTATATCTTAATGACTTCAAACGGGATGACAAAGATCTGATGTTCAGCGATGAGTGTACGGGGTTAATTTATTATTTATGATTATTTGTCACCTCGAAAGAGTCCCAAAGACTCATCGAGGGATGGCATCTACTCTACTTCCATCACTCACAATCCACCAACCGACCGCAACTACACCAACGCCATCTACCGCAGACCACCACTAGTATTTCCACAGACAATCACAAACATCCATGCCCTCGGTGGGATTCGATTTATAATAACAGCAAATCTTTGAACCGCAGCCTCTTGCCTAGAGAGCGGACACGCTAACCACTCGTCCAGCCTGGCTGGCCGAGTGGTTAGCATGTCCGCTCTCCAGTCGTTAAACTGAACTGTAGACTATAAGTGGGTACATTGTTACGATGGATCTCACTAAAGTCTGTTTTTCAACGAATGAAAGAACCTGGATTGGGCAATAGTCCCAACACGATTATATACTGTACTAAACATGGTGTTCATCAATTGAGTGTGTGACGGCATGGATGTACTTCGTCTAACAGAACATTGGCTTTTATATATTGCTATGAGTGGACCGGCATACCTACACCTTCTGGTCGTTTGCTTTCTGAACTTACGGAATTTTACGATGCATCTTTTATGTGGCCAGCTCAGATACCCAACTAAATCCAACACTGGTAGGAATAAGTGGAATATTCCGTGACAGAATCCTGTTTGAAGAATTTACCACAATGTTTCAGAGACACGTGGATGCTTTACACCGTTAATTACTGTTGTGATATACCCTTTTAAAAAATTATAGGTAAACTTTGATCTTTCTATTTCGTGGGTAGTCTATTAAGTTTTTTCGCAACCGAGATCCAAAATGTAATAACTACGCTGATTTCTATTAATATATCCATTTTTCTCACTTACAAATCAATATAGTTGAACCCAAAAATAAAGCCAAGAGATTTTTTGAATTAGAGGTGATCGTTTACAAATTGAAAAGGTAGCACACTATTGCATTACTTTGAAACGTATGTACGATTGTCTTTTATACTTGGACTACTGCCTAATAAGTTTATTAAGAGTCAAGAAGGATATCAAGGGTTACATGCAGAATATTTCTATTAGTTTACAAACCTGCATACCGAAATAAATAAACACGATATGAAGGTTTTGTGAGACTAAGTAATGCGATAGCTACTGGTCGAAGGTTCTCCAATCTATATTTTTTTCTTTATAGGATCTTAAGGATATATAGAAATGCATGCTTAAAATATCAAATGTCATATATATATTATAATTATGAAAGTAATATATGACTTTTTTCAGTTTACCTAGAATTGAGATGTAGTTCGTGCAAATATTGGTATATTTTGTTTCTGCTGATGATTGCAGTTCCATCTAAACTAACAGCTTTCATTATTTCAAGGTGGCTCTCCCAGTCTTCCTGCCGGCCTTCCTCCCACTTATTACCATGGTTTTAAGGGATGTATTGATTCCGTCAGTATCGATGGTCTGCCATTGCATCTTGTGCTACGCGGCACGGGAGACATGCAGTTTTGTGGAGGGTCCTAATCACTGTATAGTGCCTTGACGTCGTGCCATACTAATCACATATGACCACCTAGAAGAGAGCCTCAACACCTGGAGACTCGCCTGGGGGATGTGCGAGGAAGAATGAAGAAAGAACGAACCGGAGCAGTGTAAGACTAACATTCCCCACCCATCGAATAAAATCAACCCATTCTGGAAATAACTTAAGAGAGAGCCATAGAATGTGCCGAACTCCGATTACTACCTTTTGTGAACTGTCAGGTGGTTGTTACATACTTCAGACAAAAACCTCGTGTGCTAGCTTTCTCGTAGCGTCCGCCTCAGTGATGACAGCGAAAGAAAGAAAGTAAACCAGCCGAATAACCCCGACGATGTTGTGTGAATGACCAATTGAACGTAAGCGCAGTGCGTGTCCGGACATTCAAATCCTTTTTCTTTGTACACGGTTGTATATAAGTGGAGAAATAAAAGTTAATCTTAAACGATTTTGGTTAAAAGAAATGGAGTTTTCTTTCTACCATATATATATTGAAAGTATTATTTTCAATTCAATCGATATTCATGACTTTTGTTTTTCAATTTTAGTTGCCTTTTCTGATTTGCATATCGAGGAGAGAGTACAAGCAGGGGAGACACTCCCCTGCTCGCATTAGAAGGCGCTGGGTGTTACCCATACGCTAATGAGTGTTATATTTTATTTAAAATGTGTATTTGTTTGTGAAAGTGTGTGTAAGCCAGGTCGGTTTGTTTTGAGTGAGGAAAAATCACAAGGAAAAAACCTCACGTCCACGGCCTGAGACCGACCAGCTCAACTACTGAGCGGAAAAACCTCTAATTTCTCCAGAAATTCTGCTCGGAATCGAACACGGGTTTATCCGCTCTTCCAGCCAATGCCTTATGCACTTAGCTACCGTGGACTCCAGTTGATAATACATAAGACAGTTACTTAAGCTTAAAAATAAATAATATAAAATAGTTCCTTGTTTTGCAGCTAGAGGAACTTTTTAAAGGTGTAAGCCGTTAGGTTTAGCAAAATTTTCTGAAATTGTACTGACAATGAACTCGCTCACACTGCAAAATCCCTCCATTTGTAAAGAGTTTGGAGTAAGGCATTCAAAATATCGTACTAAGGAGCTATAGTTTCTTTATTTACAATCATTTTATTAGTATATAGAACTTAAGTTTTACATTTCTTTTCGACAAAATCAGAACAAATAAAATGCCAACATTTATTTTTTCTTTCCACGAAATTTAGTTTTCTTAATAGTTGATATCTTCCAAATGGTGCAATTATATATATGAGAACCCAGAGTCGAAGTAGATTTCATCCAATGTAACCCTAAAGGATAGAAATAAAAGTATTAGCAGAAATATTAAAATGCTACAATCCCTATAAAGTAACAAATTTGCTTAATAGCATTACTTAGTTTCTCTGTTTAATTTGAATTTTATACTTTGTTTCTTATAATTTCTTTGTTTCTTCAGATGGCAGTGTGGCCGTCTTCTAACGAAATTAAATCTTTCTGAGATCGGTTTTTGTCATTGAGAAGAATGTGCCCCCTCAACTTCCAAAGAATGCAATCAGAATGGCCTTGATAATTGACCGTACGTTTTTCAAGATTAAATTAAATGGATTTTTAGATCAATCGAACATTTCTTCCACTACTGGTTCCAACATTTCATACATTCCTGTCGGTATACTTAGTTTACAGTAGAATCTGGGGAATACAAACCTTGCTTTTTTTTTAAAGCATCCATTTCACAACCCGATGGAGAGGAAAGTGCCTGTGCATTTAAGACTAGACAAACTATCCCCATTTTTTCATGTTTTGGTGAGTGGAGTTCGAGGACAATTCGGCATTTTTAGTAGTTGCACAACATTCATCGAGGAAAGAGCTTAAAAGATGTCCATTAAACTTAATAAAATATCTGAGGAAAGATATGTCAAATTTGTATTTCACAGCTGTGGATCAAATTAAAAGGGCAGAAATAGACCACAGACCTTATGAGAAAACAACCTTCTTTTTTGCAAGGCCACTATGGAGTGGCCTTGCACAAAAGAAACTGCCACAAACCAGCCAGTATATAGACTAAAGAGTTCCGAGGTAAACGAACTCAGTGAATTTAGCTATAAAAATGATCGGATAAGATTATTGTAGGAAAGGATATTAAATCCTTTCCTAGAATAATCGTATCCGGATATTTTTATTCACCATAAAAAAGAAAAAAATAATCTAGAATGAAAAAATGAGATGACAGAAGCAAAATTTCTGTTCCTTTTTTTATACATCATTCTCTCTTAAGATCTAAATAAACGGAAGAATATTCCTAACATCTGAAGACGTTTACTCTTTGGCATTAGTCTGATTCCAGCCTGTAGGCACTATGACTGAACTACAGAGATGACTGATTTTAGCAACAGGAAGAAAACAAACATCGGGTGAAACACTGCATTACGCCTAGTTGGTCATAGCTTTTTCGTGTCCCAAAACGAAAACAAAAGACGATTTCGCACCAAGACTTTAATAATAAATGGTTATTAATTCCAAATTTATGAGAAATCACTTTTTTTAAGCAATCAATATCTCCTAAGTGAAGTTGGAAGGACGAAGTGACATGCGCCCTTTAATTGGAAAAATTTGGAATCGATTCTTATGAGAAGAAATCTTGGGTTAACTATTTTAGTTAGAAAAAAAAATAGCTTATAATCTCAAAGGTTTCTCTTCAGCCATACTACACACGCAGTTCCGAACAAAAATATTGTGTAGTGCCGACAGTAAATCACGTATTGTTAGAGTGAAATCTACCGATGAGTCCTAAGACTCCAAGGAAGTGTCATATAATAAATAGGGAAAAAAAAAGAGAGTAGTTCTTTCAAATATAAACAATAAGCCTAGTTCCATTTAAAGCCCACTGATTACGTTACAGTTCCCCAGCAACTTAACCCCGTCCCGAACTGGGAATGAGTTACCATATTTACACAATTAAGCGTAAACATTATCTCCTTTCATTTCATCTATAATTTACATTACGTTTTACTCCAAAAGCCTTTATTTAAATTGACGTTTCGTAAATACTTTATCATTTACCATATTATATTTATTATTAGAATAATTTAAACTACGGATTTTGAAGAGGGCGCTTCCATCGGCAACATACGTAATTTGTTTTATATTTATTATTAGAATAATTTCAATCACGGATTTTGAAGAGGGCGCTTCCATCGGCAACATAACGTAAATGCAGTTTTTATTTATATTTATTATCAAAATAATTTCAACTACGGATTTTGAAGAGGGCGCTTCCATCGGCAACATAACGTAAATGCAGTTTTATTTATAATATTTATTATCAAAATAATTTCAACTACGGATTTTGAAGAGGACGCTTCCATCGGCAACATACTTAAATGCAGTTTTATTGCACTTTCCGAAGAATTTATAAGTGCACCTTTTAGACTATCAAATTGAGCAGACAAAGTCGCATGTTCAATGTCAAAAATAAGAACCACTTACATTCTAATCTCCAAATATACTCCTATTTTATATTGTTAAATTAAGAAAATGATACACTCCGAAACACGTGTCCTAATTATACTTTTCTAATATAATTTTTCTACAACAGCAGTAGCACTATATTTAGAAGAGACACGATGTCGCTATATCAGAAGAAAAAATAAACATAAAACAAGGTAAAATATGCACATTTTTCTTAATGCTTGAAATGTCTGGTCCATACGGTTAGGAATAAACAGCGAGGTTTTCATTAAAGTCAGTCTAGAAACTCATCTAACGTTACAAAGCGGAAACAGAACGTCAAACATCAAGGGAAAAGTTTAGTTTTAGGAACGACAGACTGCATGAGTTGGCCGAGCTAAATAATTAAGTGAACCGCATAGTCAGCATACCTTCAACAAGATTGTTGAATACTTTAAGTCAGGAGTTTGCGTGTAATTGTTTGTAAAAACAGGTTGAGCGTATCTTCTTCAAATAAATAATATAACCGGGATGTGGATGGTTGGCGCTGTGTGTAACACTGAAATGAGTTTAGCGGGCAGTTTGGGGGGGGGGGGAATATCCCCTTAAAAGTGGTCGGAAACAACTTGCGACGAAGAAATGCTCCAAAAAACACTTTATAATTTAGTGTTAAACCTATTTAGAAGACCACAATGTTCGTGACCAAAGTCTGGTCTGGAAAAATAAGATTAGGTGGTCTACGAGTTCATATTTGTGTCTCAGACACACCTCGCCCTCAAAAGAAATAAAAAATAATCTTATTATAAATAAATAAAAATATAATTTTAGTTTAATTATAAATTTTTATTCTCAACTGAGCTAAAATTTTGTGCTTTCTGAGAATTATTTTGAAAAAGTGACGCAAATATCGAGTTGCTAGTGTACAGAATCAATAACATTGAAATATAGTTGTTACTTACTGTAGAAGGTAAATAACATTAACAGTCAAACATTAACGTTCTACGGTCCTCTTGTTGGTGAATACAAATAAACATCACTGTACATAAGATTCCCATTTAACCTACAAGCAAAGCAGCCATTCACATATTATTATAAAGATTTCATGTGGAAGAATAAAAAGTTAATCTTCCTCTGCAAAGAAAAATTATGTAATTTTCCATGCAAATATGCAATGTTTTCCCTTACTGTTTCAAACTATACAGTCGAATGTTAACTTTCCTGTTTGGTGAGCATATACAACATTATTCCTATTGCTATGGAATTGTTCATACGTTTATGCTAACGTAGCACTTGTTTATTCAGCTGTTTTTTTTTTTCTTCTCTCCTTTACGTTAGTTGACTGTAATGTTCTCAATATATTGTAAAGAAAAGAATGGAAGGTTGGGCAGGGGGGGGGGGTAAATATAAAAAAAAACTTTAAGATTTTCGTTTAAAATGTCGGTTGTTCTTTTTTAAACGCATGTTCCTAAACTACCAATCAGATCGAAAGAACAGATGGTGAAAAAAAAAAGGAGAGAAACATTATACATCTCCCACATCCTCGGGAGAGAAGTCTTTATAACTAACAAAGAAGTGAAGAAAACATTTCCATTCTTCCCTCCCCTCTCCACTATAGATTCTGAAAAATGTCAGGTAGCAAGATGGCACAGGTGGAGTTTCTGCTAGCGCGAGGGAAGAAGCGGGATGATTTTACACGTGGGAAGACCGCAGATGGGTTCGTACCATTCTATTCCTTTTTCGCTTTATGGCCCGTCTATTGATTGAACGAAGAAAGGAAATGGAGTGAAATTCTCGAATATCACAAGCACTTCTTTAGTTTTTCCTTTATGGAATTTACTTTATGGATATATCGCAACTTTTTTGCGATAAAAATTAATAAGAATTGCGGGTGGGACAAGATAACTGTTAAGATGGCAAAATAATTGACGCAAAACATTCTGAAATGAAAATATTGCAAGACAGAATAATTCACATAGTTTGATCAAAGAACTTGAGCTGGTATAGAGACGGCTGCGAAGTTGATCGCTTTGTGCTTTTCCCCCCTTAACTAAAACGAATAGAAGAAGGCAGGAATAAGTAGCTATTCCAAGTGGGACTTGGTTTTCTCAGGTTTCGTAGCACTTTGCATACAAAGCATTATTATACATTAGAGTAAGAGTTCGACTGTTACGTAGGTTGTGGAATTTGGAACAAAATGCTATAGCTTCCAGATTACAATTATTACGTCATACCAAAGTGCGCGTAATGGGTGCGCAGACTGTGGAAGAATCCACAGCTGTAGTGTTATATTACGTTTATTTTCTGCAACAAAATTTCGCCTAATCTACAAAATCTCCATGGTAACTTCTTTACTAATATATTATTAATGGGTAGAATTGTTATAACTGATAAGTGTAATCTTATTTCGGTGCCTATTTTCTGATTTTACCTCGTTATCGACTACCGCTTGCAAATATCATTAATTCATACGGAATAGTGTTTGTCTTAATAACCAGCAAATAATTTACTACTTGTGTGTTCCTAGAGACAGTTTACGGACAACCGAGATGGCTCTGATTAAGAAGTGTTGCCTTTGTATCAAGCGGTGTTTCTGGTTGTTCCCAAACAGATTTTATTGGTTTCCTCGCACGCACTTTGCCTCCGAAGTTTAGTTCGGAGGAGTGTACGTTGTCGTACAAGAGAGACAGTTTGTAAATTCCACTAGATTAAAGGATTACATTATAAGCCTTACGTTTCCATCACTGCACTGGCTAAGGTGTCACTGATAGAACCTTTGCAAACTTGCTTCTACTGATCACTTACTCTGAACACGAAGGCGTTTCTTCTTCTTCCATCTCCTCCTAAACTGGTATTAGGAGGAAGCACTTTCTTACTTTCTTGTTGTCCAGGCTAATTCCGGTATTTCTTTTCTTTGTATAGGATTTTATCGCCTTCTGTAAAACTCCATAAACTACACCTAAAACGTAATTAGCCAACACCTCTATTTAAACCCGTGGTATAAACTCGAGAGACTGTGAAGTCTGATTTATAGCAAAGAAGATAGTAGATTCAAACTAGATCTGAAATTTTCGACTTGATTTAAAATTAAATTAGAATACATAATTTCTTGTCAAGTATAATTTACTATATAACTACAGCAAGAAACCTTCCATATACCTCTCCATTTCGGAGTATTTTAATAATAAATTAAGACACCTTTTTACCACTTATATGGAAGGTATATGACTATCGTGCTTATTGCTGTTACCCTACTGCCATGATCAGAGCTTTAATAGCTCAATAACACCTTATCCCTGCACTGTCCTCTACAGATAACGGGGAATATGAAAAGCATTTTTGCTTCGCCCCTTTAAGCCAGTACTTATAAGGATAAGGAACGGGCGAGTTTTATAGAGTAGTATGGTGGAAAATGAATACCGGCATGATGGTTGTTGTTGCGAAGAATGTTTTTGATTTCAGTAGTGATTAGTGAGTTTTAGATTTTGTGAATCTTCTTTGATAGCGGAATACAAGGTACGACTTTGACTTCTGATGCAATTTTCCGGCCCTAGCCCGTTCTCTTCGCCATTATAAATATTTCTCAGAATTTCTGCGGGATTTCTACTTGCGCTCATACGCAATTCCCCAATCACCACCTACTAGATTTAACAACGAACAGAACAGATATGGATAACGTTAATGATCTTTTAGAGCATCTAAACAAAGATCAAGCACCTAAACTATTTAAATTATTATTTAAAAAATTCGATACGGAATGGCCAGGTTTCCTAAACCTGTACACTCAACCAGATGAACCCGAAGATATCGAGGACGAAGTTGAAGAGATCAACAACACGTCCATCTCCCTACCTGAGAACCACAGTCAGACAGACTTGACAGAAGAACACACGAATAAAAGACGCAGAACCGAGGATGATCATATGGAAAACGAAACACCCTCACAAACAGTGCCGGAAAAAAAGGAAAAGGTCTCCCGGTAATTCTCCGTGAAAAAAAAAATGGACCACAGTTGCAAGAAACCTGAGAGAACATAACACTGACTACTCCTGGGCCAGAAACACCGACGGAGTAACAATTCAACCAACAACAATCAGAGACTAGAGGGATAACAAAAATGATGGATAACAACAAACTACAGTACCACACCTTCGCACTACGCAGCGAAAGAAATCTTAAGGTTGTACTGCGAGGTGTCACTGAAGGCATTACCTCCGAGGAGATCGCGACAGACCTCACCCAGCAGGACCTAACACCAATCAAAGTCAGCCGGATGCTTAGATCCGATAAAAGACCGATGCCATTAGTATTAGTTGAGATACAGAACATGCAAAGACGAATTTACGACATAACTGCGGTCTGTGGACTTAACAACAGAACCACTTAGGAAAAGGGCAATGCCATCGTTGCCAAAAGTTTGGCCATGCCCAAAGACTATGTAAAGCCGAGTTCAGATGCCTGAAGTGTGGTGAGAAGCATCAAACCATTACATGCTCAAAACCAAGATCCACACCAGCCAACTGTGGAGGTCCCCACCCAGCAAACTACAAAGGATGCAACCACCACCCCAGAAATCACGGACATACAAGACCCGTCCAACCTCCCCCAATCTGGACCACTCACAGCATCTCAGCTGCACAGTCATCAAAACAACAAACCCCTATCCACAAAAGTCAGGAAAGGGCTCAACTTCCCACCAAGACCTATGCAGAAGCAGCCCGTCCAAAGGACACAATGCAGAGCAATAAAATAGGCTCCAACATCACAGCAATACTGACTGCCTCGCTAGCCACTATGCTGCAGGAATTCAGCAGAGCAAACCCAACTCCATCCTCCACAAAAAGATTCCTGCAAGGAACCCATTCCATATTGACAGTACTCAACAATGAATAAAACAAAAGTAAAACCCAACTCGCTTCTAATTGCAGTCTGGAATGCCAACGGTCTCACCAACAAGACACTAGAACTACAGGAATTCGCACAAAGACACAACCCGGACATAATGCTGATCAACGACAAGCACCTAAGACCTGCCAACAACCCAAAAGTGAGAGGATACACAACGTACCGAACGGATAGACTCAGCACCAGAGGGAGAGGCACTGCCATTGACATCAAACCGTACCTCCACCACAATGCCATATCCAACCCACAGACTACCAACCTGGAGACTACAGGAATACAAGTCCACATAAACAATGCTGGAAGCCTCAAGATATATGCCGACTACAACTCACCAAGCAACCCTCTGACAGCAGACCTGGATGCCGTCCTTGGCGCCACAGACCCCACCATCATAGCAGTAGATTTGAACGCCAAACACACAGCATAGTTCAGCACCACCAACAGCAGAAGTGGACGCATACTACGCAACACTTAACTCAGTTGTAGTAGCAGGACCCACTGAGCACACTCATTACAGCCCTCATGGCAGAGCAGATGTACTTGGCATAACTATCCTTAGAAACATCAGTTATCAACACCAACTACAGACGATGAATGAACTATCATCTGACCACAACCCAATCCTGATCAAACTTGGCAGGCAAGACCAACTAGCCCCCCAGCACACCATCATATCATGGGATAGGCTAACCAAAATCCTACCAGAACACATTGGCCCTGTATCCATCATCCACAAAAAAGAAAAAATAGATGAAGCAGTAAGCAATCTAACAAACCAAATAAAAAAAGCACTAGAAGCAGTCACCAAAACCACAACCAATCACCCACCCAGACGGCTCCCAGAAAACATCATGGACCTCATCAGAACAAAAAACAAAGCCAGGAAAAGATACCACAACACAAGACAAGAAAACACTGACCAACTTGAACAACCAAGTCAGAAAAGCACTTCAAAACCACAGGAATCAGGATTGGGACAATAAACTGTCATCATTTCTGAAGATCCTGCGCAACAAACACAACCCTCTACTCCCATGCAAACTGCACATGGAACGGCGCACACTGATAAAGAAAAAGCAGAAGCAATAGCAGAAAACCTAGAAAAACAATGCAGCCCATCACATGACAACATAAACATCACCCTCATATATAAAGTCCACCAGCAAGTCAAGCGTACCTTAAGGCAGACCTCAGACAAAACCGACAGCATCATCCCCACTACTGCAACGGAAATAACCAACATCATAAAACATCTAAACAAAAAAGCTCCAGGCCCAGATGGAATTACAAACAGAATCATCAAACTACTTCCTCGAAAGGCTATTGTGCACCTGGTTAACATAACCAATGCAATACTAAGGATACAACACTTCCCCACTGCATGGAAAACAGCCGACATCATACCAATAAAAAAAGCCAGGAAACAATCCACAACTCCCGCAAAGCTACCGTCCAATAAGCCTGCTTTCCAAACCTAGGAAAGATTGCTGAAAAATTCATCCTCTCAAGACAAGAAAAATCAGTTCAATTATGAATAATTCCAAACGAACAATTTGGCTTCCGCCGTGTACACAGCACAGTGAAACAAATACACCGATAGTGGAGCATATCACTCAAGGATACAACTGGAACCTTCACACAGCTGCAGTCTTTCTGGATATTGCCAAGGCCTTTGACAAGTTGGTGACAATGGCATCAAGGATTACTCTACAAACTCATTCAGGCCAACATTCCAAGAAACCTTACCTGTCTAATAAAATCATACCTCACTGACAGATCCATGGAGATAAAAATATATGGCACCATGTCAACTAGGCGCAAAATCCTGGCAGGAGTACCACAGGGATCCCTGTTGGCTCCTTTACTTTTCACAATCTACGTGGCTGACAGCCCACAGAACCTCAGGACTACCATCACAGCCCTATATGCTGATGACACAGCTATAATGACAAGATCTCAACGCCCACACCTGGCGATCAGTCGTCTCCAGGACACCATTACAAAGCTAGAGAAATGGTTCTCGGACTGGAGGATACAAGTAAACCCCATCAAAAGCTCAGCTATACTATTCACCAGACGTAAAGCTTTCATCCAAGATGATATTCAACTCCTCGGAAAAAATATACCATGGCAGACAGAAACCAAATACCTTGGAGTACAGCTAGACAAAAAGCTAAATTTCAACAGCCGCATCAAGCTCATAGGCACAAAGACATCCAGAACCATAGCCCAACTCTATCCCCTGATCAACAGCAAATTGGATACACGCAACAAGCTCTTACTATATCAGATGGTAATACGACCAGTAATCACATATGCATCCCCAGCATGGAGTCACACATCCAAATCTAACATCCAGAAACTACAGAGGATACAAAATGCCTGCGGATGATCTTGGACGCCGCATGGTTCGTCAGAAACACGCAGATCCACAGAGAAACCAGAACCCTAGACATTCATTCTCTCCTTCATGACCATGCGGAAAAGTTCTTCAGCAAGGCACACTCTCATCCCAACCCACTAATCAGACAAGCTTCCAGTTATAGTGAACATGACTATCACAAACATAAAAGACCCAAGGCAATCCTGCTTTCAGCAGAACAGAGCTAGCTCCGTAGTTCACAAAGTGCAAGCATAAGGCTCACAACCCCCCCCCCCCCCATCAAGCTTCTCGACACAGACAAAGAGGAAAACAAAAAGCATTTTATGCTTCACCCAGCAAGCCATTAACGTTGTTGTTATTAAAATAACGGAGATTAAGCCGGTCCTTATAAGAAAAATTAAATTAACGGGATGGATGCGAATACCCTTGGAAGGAATTGGATGGTAATGCCGTAGCCAATGAAGTTCTAACTGAGGCTCGGCTATTGCTGTTACCCTCCTGCCATGATCAGAGCTTTAATAGCTCAGTAACACCTTATTCCTACACTGTCCTCTACATATAACGGGGAAGATGAAAAGCATTCTTGCTTCGCCCCTCTAAGCCAGTCCTTATAAGGACTATATAAGGTTTACTGATGTAGGTGGGTAATGGATGGCAATGCTGTAGCCAATTAAGTTTTAACTGAGGCTCGGTTATTGCTGTTACCTCTGAGATGAGAGGCTCTGCTCGGTGGTGGGGTGAGCTTGCCACTGGGTAGAGCCAACGTTGAGAGTTCTTCTCAGTGAGGGGGTGAGCCTGTGACTGAGAGGAACAACGCTGAGTTGGACGATCTTTCAGTCACTCGTAGCGAGTGGTGCGGGGGATCGCCTAATAATTTTTTTTAGAATTGCCCTTTACTAAATATCGGCTATTGTTGTTACCCCGCCAAGATCAGAACTTATAGCTCAATAACACCCCATCCCTACATTTTCTTCTACAGATAAATAAAGGGGAATATGAAAAGCATTCTTGCTTCACCCATCTAACCTAAAAAAAAATTTCTTTTTTACTGATGTGAGGTCAACATCGTAAGCTGATGGTGGTAAAGATATTTGAACTCTTCTTTTTTTTTCTAATTAATTTTTAGAAATATAATTTTTGTTTGTATTTTTATTCATTTTACCTAGACCGGAAACTCCGATAGGTTTATCGAACAAAATCTAAAGATTTCATATCGTATTCAAAGAAAAGGAGTGCATGGAAACCTATAAAATGTCTGTTATTATATAAAAACTCAGATATATACACACTTCTATAAGAATATTTAAGGTAAGACAAAGTAAAGTTTGTCGAGAGCATTGGATCGCTATGTTTAGAAGTGAAGAATGACAGACGAGATTTCTTTTTTTTGTTGGCCGTTCCAGTAAGGCACGATTCATTTCCTTTTTAGGATAATAATGATTACCCAGTCATTCTTCACTGCTAAAAAAGTAGTTCCGTTTTGGTTTGCGTATGTGTGTGTGTGTGCGCGCGTGTGTTTTCTACCAGAAACAAACTTGGTTTAAGAAGGAACACTATGATTAAAGGGGGAGGGGAACTAAGAACGCGGAAGGCAAGCCGTAGCAATGAGGGATGAAGATGAAGCGACTGCCGATAAACAGACATGCAGTATGCGGCCCCTTGACAAGACAATAAATATCTAATTCGTGTTCCAACAACGCCAAGAATACGTACCGTCCGGAATGGCTCGGTTACATGCAAGTTAGGCCATTATTTATGCACGTGCTCGGAGAGAGGGCTCCCCCAATTATTTAACTGTTGTCACCGGCTTCGCCGAGGGGCGACGAGATGGAAGAGAGAAGACGAGATTATTTAATGATCCACTGATCCCCCCGTAATTACGCCGAGCTCGGGCATTTTATTAACGGGTGCTGGTAATTGCAATAGTACGAAAATGGATAGCGGCTAGAAGAGCGGGGGGAAGGGGGGTCAGGCGTCGAAGGGGGGAGGGGAGTCGGAAATTTTATTAACAGCGGTTATAATCGGGTTACTCGAGCAATCGATAAAAGGATTTTGCAGAAGGCAAAGAGAATTACATCAAAAGGGTTTGTTTTCATTCATAAGATTTTATATTAAAAGTAAGTTTGGTGGAAGGCACGATACACGTGGAAAAACTAAGAATTTCTGCTGACAGAAAATTCTGTTTGTTTGAACCGATGTCATACTGGTGGAATCTTTCCAAGATTTTGAACACGTAGAATGCTCAAGTTGGCAGTTGAATTTTATGAGAACAATACCCTGCTTTATCGGAGGCATGAAAGAGCTAAAAAGGTTCCCTATTTGATCCTCGAGCAGGTGGTGGACACAAACGCGAGTTAAGCGCCGTACAAATTAAATGACTCTATACGATCTTCTGAAGCAACAGTACTCACATGCAGAACAATTTACCCCTTAATAATCGGGAAATCGCGCACCTAAAAACATCGCCATCATGCCCGTTTCATCACTCTATGACCCACCAAGTCACATCATCTGATAGTTTTTCTGTAGTAATTGATGTGAAATAATTTGCTATTTATGATCTTGTATAATATGCTGTTCCAGTTATTCTGTAGTTAAAACTCAAGATGTTTAACAGAAATGCGTAGCAGCAGCAGAGTTATATTACCTATAATATGTTGTGTTCTGCTATTGAAAGACAATTATCTTCTTTGCTCCCAGAAAATCGGTTTTGTAGTCACTATAATGCGATACAATCACACTACAGTGTTTTTAGTCTAAGTGGCAGGTGTTATTGTTAACTTATCATTATTACGTATGGACTTTAAATCAATGTATTTTTGCTTAATATTATCCAGTTTGTTTTTATAGTCTAGTTTAGATGATGCTGAAGTCAGAGGTATGATTGTTCTATTTACCTGTGTGGCAGGCGTAGTTTTACTGGTGTTAGTGTTGGGGATATTGAATTGTTAATGTGGCTTGGGTGTGAGCTTTTGAATTATTAATATTCTTTAATCAGAGTTTAAATGTATACCGATTACAGTAAACTGGATAGGTGATTAATATTGTTTTACATGTTTGTGTAAGCCGTGCATGCATCGTTATGGATTGATCATAGGGATGTACGTCTTCATATTACAGGTTTAGTACTGTAGGATGAGGGAGGGTTAAGATCCAGAAATCCTGCCTAAAGATCAAACATAGAACTCTGACAAGCCTCTTCAGGTATTTATTAAACAAGGCGTGATGGTACCACAACAGCCGAAATTCATCTATAATCTTTACTGTTCTGGAAGTCGGTTAAATGTCATACTTGTATATATTTGCATACATCCACCCCACATTATTCGTAATTTCATGCTGTAGGTTGATATAGTTCGTATGATATTGGTGTTGGAAAAATCCATGGTCTTTTGTTGGTTTGAGAAATCGACAGAAACGTGGTCTGAGCAATAATCAACCCAGTGGAAAGTTTCAGTTAATTTGCTCTTTTTTTGGGAGAGAATAGCTGCTCAGAAAATAAGTAATCCCTAATTAAAGTGAACGACCATCCCGTATCACCTTTCATATGACTAAAAGTAGCATGATTGTCGTAGGATTGTATACTTCATGCAACGCCAAGCAGTAAGGACTCCGAAAGAGGCGTCAGTAAATTGAACGTATTCTCAGCCCAAAGAACAGATATTATTGAAGCCAAAATTCTATTACTTCAGTTAGCTTCTCGCATGTGTAGATGTATTTGAGCAGAGTTTTTTCCGATTGAAATGGTGCGTGAGATTTTAATACCCTGCGCGATTCCCTATAGGTAAAACTGCCAAAAATACCATACGGATATAAAATAAATGGAGAAAGAAGAACTGGAAGACCAAGAAAACGATGGCATACAACCAGGACCGACCACTTGTTCTAAAATCCATGATAAGAAGACTCCGAAAGAATTTGGTGCTTAGTGTGGAAACTAAATTCCACACTATGCTCTGCAATCGGAAGGTGATAGCTAACAGTTTTTACCGACAACGCGAGTTGTCACAGAATCTGTAACAATGTAAGAAAATAAGGTATTCTTTCCCACCTTAAAACACAACATAAAAAAGTTATACACATTTTCAACTGAATTTCGAAAGACTCTGCTACTCCACACTGGCCTTGATAATGAATCCACCCATCGCTGTATGAGCCGGAAGAACAGCTTTTTACGTGCAAAAGATACCATCAAGAGTTTTCTTGTTCTCCGTTTTTCCTAATGACAATGATTCCAGCGATGATCTTGTAAGGATGAGTCGTAACATGTTTCATTGCAAATTCCCGACGCGAAGTTAGTGCGACTCGTAAATCTGTCTCTTCTTAGGTAGCCAGTTCCTGAATGTGATAGTTCAATGAGCAACACATGCAGTCAATTCCTTCATCGAAGTGTCTTGGGAACTCAATCAAATCCTCTAAAACTGCATCCTTGTCTTTTTGATTCAGTTAAAATTGCATGCTCTAGGGATTAGAATTTCATAAAGGATGAGTTAATAAGTCTCGGGCTACGTCGTAAGAAATGACTTCCTATGGATAAACCGTACAGGAAATCGAGATGCAATTATTGTTGCTTAATGATCATATTTGCCTGCGAATAATAAACCTGTTTTTAATTCGACAAGATAAAACCGAAATAAAAAAAAGACTCAATTTTAACTATCCTGAGCTCCATTCACACAAAACTTCTAGCTTATGTACTTGTCAAACTTCGAACTAATACAGCAACTTAATTTTTTGCTAATGTGAAATCATCTACGAAATATCAAAATTCATTGAATCTTTAAACGAACTAGTTTTCCGATTGTCAGTATTAAGGCAGATTAGTTCATGTGCAAGAAAGCACAATATAATAAGCAGTGTGTGCGGCTTAAAAGTCCATGGGAGTTCAAAACAAATGAGTAACTTAATGTAAATAAAGTTCAATTTTTCTACTAGTTTCTATGCAGCACATCATTCGGATTATACTCTCAGTTAGCTGATCCAAGGTACTGAATACATTACCTTTGTTCAAAGTTCTGCGGGTTGGATTACCAGTTCAAAAGATCTGTCGTATATTCCTCAGTTTCATCCAGTAAAAAAACTTAACACCATCGTCTGAGACCGAGTAACTCAGACTCGCCAGTCATAGACATCGACAAAATATTACTGTTAAAGGAAAGTAAACTTCAATAACTAATAAAAAGTCGACATAATTTACGTATTACTGAACCTTGTACAGCTAAATCTTGTATAGATGTTTCATTCAACTATGTACTCGTGGTTGAATGGAAAATTCTTTTATTGGCCCGTTTAATATCAGAAAAGTCATTATTCCAATAAAACATATTCTGCATGTAAAATATAATTTTTTTTATATTTTTATAATTTCTTGCTCAACTGAATTGTTTTCATGAAGTCTTCCGATCAGAAAACTTAGATCGTTCGATACTAAGTCGTGTATTTACTTAATAAAAAAATAGCAAATAATATTTCTATCATTTTTTGTATTTATATTAGTTTCCAAAGTTTCTTTTCTCAGATACTTCGAAGCATCTCTATAGCTCTTATATTCTTCTGTTATCTCCCATCCAAAGTCAATTTTCCTATCATCGTATTTCTCTCTCACCTTCTCTGCTGTATCATTGATCATCTCTACTTGATGGACAGTCTGGAGCGCAAGCTCACTCTACCATAACTACTGCAGGTATATTTATGGACTGGTCTCCGGCTTCTTATCTGAAATCGATACAAACACCTTGTCGATACACTGCATCCCCGAGCTAGGTCACCATCAGTATCCATCGCCTAGAATCTAAGTGAATATAATGGAACACTCTCTCTATCTTTCCCCTCTCTCTCTCTCTCTTTCAGATCCGAGGACAAAAGTGTCGTCACGACACAAAGTGTAAATATATCATCCTATTAGTTGGTGTAGCGTGCACCGCACGTGAGTTTATTGAAGCGTTACCGTATTTAAAAACATTACCGAATAAAAACACTCTCCCACAACCAGATAGAACGCTGTTTATTAAAAATCATAGGATATCCGCAAGGCTGCACAATAAAGTGTGTTTACTCGCAATATTTGACATCCGCTGGTGGAGGCAAATGTGATTGGTTTTTCAACTTGAGCGTCTAATGTTGCTGGGAACGAATTGCAATCCAGCATTTTTTTCTCATCCTTTGGTAAAGATTTTTTTTCCCGACTTGGTACAAATATTCATAGATCAATTAGAGATCTTTATTCAAATAAGGATTCTCTTTTGAAAAATACAGCACTGGAATATTATGTTAATAAACAAATCACATATTTTGAGCTATTGAATTAATTGAAGTTATCACGTTTATTTTAAAGTCTAAGATGGCAAAAGAGATATACATAACTCGTATACTTTTTTGGTTGATAAGAACCAACAAATCGCACAGATCAATCACACTTCTTTCCCTCCTCCTCCCACTAATTCAGTAAACGGAATCCCCGACGTCTTCTCCCCTGTGCGATACATGATTAAACGGGCAACCGTTGCTAGCCCAATACCGTTTAGCCTGTACTACCTACCGTGATGCATTAGACTTAGAGAAGTTTCCGAACCGTGCTATTGTACGATGATACTGTACAACCGATAGCATATCACACACCCACCGAACTCCTCCCCCAATCCCCTAACTACGTGCTCTATTGAGTTCCGAGCTCTCTTAATGTTTTCGCTCGTTCTGTCTTACGGCAACCCCACCTGCAATGTGTTCCCTTCTCACGCGAAGCACCTTTCCAAGTTTCTAGAATGATTAACAGACACAGAATTGCAACTGAATGTCAACAACTTCCCCTCCCAACACACCTCGTTAGGTTCAAGAACACAACACTAAATGTTTAACGCACTTTGTCATGTGGCTTAATGCACTGACATTACTCGACCATATCTTCGTCGTTCAACCCGCTATGAAAGCTAACAAACACATCGAGATCACCATCATTTCCTATATCGATGTATTATCGAGAAAAATATGATTTAATGGTCACTTAAAGTGGGGGAGATTATTTCCTATGGAACAAACCCACATCAGTATAGATCGCATCCATTATTAACACTGCTTACAACTGTAAAAATGAAGTACTGCCCCAAAAAGTGCTTAAAACATTTACGTTTCAATTATTTGACTATTAGAACTTTTAATATTTTTATTCCATTTTCTGTTTGGTTATTTTGTTGAGTGGAAATAATTTTTTGAAATGATGCGAGGCAGCAATCATTTCAGAACAACATTCAGTTCCCCATTCATGTGTCGTCTCCTGTGTAGGAGGTTGACTACGGGCGTAACAACGTGGTGAACACTTATGACAATATCTCTTCCACATATTGTCGTAAGTATTCATGACTGTAATCTGTGTGTGTGTTCACGGGACCGAACGGTTTGATTGTTCTGAGGGACGGAAAACCCGAGTTTCCGGATAAAAACCCTCTACCTACGTATGAGACCGGCTAACTCATTTTTAGTCGAAAGAAACCAAATAAAGGTTCCTCACATCATAGACGGGAATCGAACCCAGGTATTTCCGACCACTGAGCTACGGATGCTCGAACAATGTGTCCAATAGAGTATTATTAATCGATATTTATTAATCCATTCGGTCCATATTGACAGTTTCATTGAATGATAATAGTTGTATTCACGTTTTTGTAAGAATATAAATGTTTCAGAAGTCCTTAAAATATAAAATTGAATGAATTGTCCTAAAGTTTCATAATCCAATATGATATTAAATGCCACACCATCTGGATGTTCTTAACTGTGTGTTTATAAAGTAAATTGAAAATTTGAATCGCTGTACACGGAAACACCGTGTACAGCGAGTACATTTATTTACAACATAATCTCACTTTAACTATACACCGTTTACACCAATACAAATTTTCGAAACACTGCTGGTCGACGTGTAAATGTATAGACGCCTACCATTGACTTGAACCGGTGTCCTTTGAATTTCGTTTTCAGTTTCGGTACGAGGATCTCCATCATTGCGTGAGTTGCTAAGGCAGGACTTGTAATTACGAGCTTATAATACTGGAAACCTGATTCAAATGCAGGAAAATCTGTAACTTAAAAGTTCATCAGAAAGGAACCTAAGAAAAGATACCTGGGCAGCAGGTCTAGGGACAATCCTAGCGCCATCTGTACTATGCCTTATAATTCGAAAACGCTGAGCTAGAGACTAAGCATGATACTTTTAAGCCACTTCAGACCTCCCATAAGTAGATCGGTAGTCTTATACCAGGATTACCTTTTATCAAAATGACTTGGAGAATTTGATATGTTCGAGTACAAACGATTTGCTATTGAAGAGAATACAATATGCGAAATCCTAAAAATCCAATCACATTTTTAGGAACACTTATCAAATATTAGCTCACGATTAGTCACAACAATATACTTTCTTTTTAGTAGAGGCAATTATAAATTTAGCTTTTAAATGCATTAGAATGCTTCTATTTTAGCGAAAGAGATCATGAAGTACATCCAACGTAAACATTCATTGGAGAGCATTTTTATTTACTCTTGGGAAAAAAATAAATCGAGGTCAACACATCGAATGGTCTCTTTATACCAAGTTTAATCCGGACAAAGTTATTTCAGGGAAGCGTCAGATTCCTTCTGTTGTTACGTCATAAAATTCAGCAAGTGAACAGAAGCAACCCTTCGAACGACGCCAGTAGGAAATCAACTGCTATTACTACCTCATCTATCTCTGTCCGAGAAACGCTTACCAGCATTCCTACGATCCATCTCAATCGAAAGTGGCGTCCCCATGAGCATGGCGCAGTTCATAATATCTTCCACTGCTCGTTTCTCGTCCCTTTTGATTATATTGTCTTGTTCGTGTTCTTATGCCGTCGCTTCCAAGAATACTTGACTAACCCTTACTTTTGTAAGAACTCCCCAGCGAGAACCATCATCCTACAAAAAAAGCACCAGCAAAAAAAAAAAAGGTCTAAAATTTCCCCTCACAAGGTGGACATTAATAACAGGACGAGTGGCAGACAGGAAACTGAAGAGTGTTCGGATTCAATTACTTCAAGATAAACGTACGCTTTTGGTTCGGGTTATTTCAGAGCAGCTACTACTGTGAGGGGACTTCTGTCAGTTATAAGTTCTCCAAATGATTTGCATGTTTTGTAGATTGGAAGTGAACCTTTCTCGTATGCTGGTAACTCGCCTTTATAAATATTAACATCGAAGATCACGTGGTATGCTTCTAAATAAGCTAAACAAGTTCGCGTTTTTGTGTGATTAATTTTTGAATTTTTGGCAATGCCAAAGAGAAATGTTATTACTGATGGTTTAAAGTTGGAAACTGCACGAGCACTTCTGAGGCCTATTCATACCAACTACGAACATCAAATTTGATGGACATAACTAAAATCGATATGCTGTGTCCATCATACTTAGCTTACGTCACGGTTAAGAGTTACGCTTGCAAAGCAAGAACAGTGTGATGTGTACTGAATCCGAAGATATTTCTGAATCCTAATGTTCTTCTAGGATGCCAATTTATCTATTCAGAAAGAGCACCATGGGTGTATGCCAATTGCGCAACATATTGTGGCACTCTTAAAGAGAAACTAAATCTTGCCATTCGGCAAAGGATTGCTGGTAAAATTTTTCTGACAGAAGCATGACAATATCCAACCCATTCAGCCAACACAATTGCCTTAGTTCAATTTGTACTTCTTGCCTTCTCCTTACACTGTGGATATATCCTCGAGTTGTCTTAATTGCGCGAGTTTTTCTGATAGTTCTACAAGTTTTTCCGGAGAAAAACCAGTTTCCTACTCGCTCTCACCTCTGCATTTAATCAAGTAATTCATCTTCCGTCAAGCCCATGCAAAGATTTTTCGTGTCCTAGACAGACTTCGAACTCAGATATTTCCAACGAAGAAAAGTGTTGTGACTTTTACGATGTTCTTTTTAGTGAGTATATTCTTACATCCTTAAATAAATGAAGTGCAGGGATTTCATAAAACATCCCATCTTTTTAATGCAAATATTTTTCCAACTAATTTGGTAACAGCATTAAACATTAAGAAAAATTAAAAACTAACAATATTAAGCAAAATCTGAAACTCGAAAAACAGGGAAAATTGTAAAATACAGCCAATAAATAGTTGGATTGAGAAACAAAGTTGAAAAGGAATATCATATCGGAATAATGCAGATGGGCAAAGAACTGGATACCAATGAGATAAAAGAAATAAAAACCAAGCGGATGGTCTTTGAAAACGGAGCGCTAGATGCATTTGTGCTTAGTAGTGAAAAGATTTAATCATCTACTTCGACTTTGGTGTGTATATCCTACTAGGGGACTCTGCCCCCTGACGCCTACGGCGCCCAACTCCCCCGTGTTCCGGACTGGTAGGCCGGTTCTCCTTGAATTCCGATGACTCGAATTTTGAAGACTCGACACTCAGGGTAGCCCTTGAGTTTCAAAACGTTTCAAAAAACTTGACAAAAATGTTACAGCCTACATCCGTTTCAAGCCGACGTCACATCCGTTTCCAATTTCAGCTTATCGTTTTATAGTATGGAGTAGATTATAATCAGTGGGTGTCAAGATGGCCGCACTTCAAACAAAAAAGTCATTTTGTTTTATGGTAAATACGGGAGACCGTGACTGGTATATAACGAGAATACTGGCGAATCTATTCGGGTAAAGGCTACCATATAGAAAAAATATATGAAAGAATAAATTGGGACTGATTTGGATAAAAAAAAACACAAAAGTGACTTTACAACAGGAATTGGCCGTAGCTGCAGTTACTCGGACAATGTCGGCGTATACTGCAAGAGATAGCTTACTGTTCACACTGAATTTATTGCATTTTTTTCAATCAATATTTGAATTCACCGTCGAAATGCAATTTACTATCATCATTAGGTTATAGTTCAGAAAACTAAAGACAATAAAAGTTCAGAAATAATAAGTAATGTAGAATTATAATTCCAAAATACGTTCATTAAGCCTAATGAAAGATTCAATCGAAGGTTCCGCAAATTACATTTTTAAATGATCGACATTGCCTTTCCTCTCCGGTAATGCGCAGTGACATTCGATTCTGACCTTGTGTACGCTTTGTCCTTACAGGTTGTCAAAATTATTAACGTTCCTTACTGTTATATCTAATCAAGCTGTCAGTAATCTGTTATTAAGATTTTTGATAGATGCACGTTTGAAGGTTAATTATGAGATAGTTTTACGTTGGGACCTCGAGTTAAAGGAGCATTTAATGACATGCGCCATTAACGTCATAGCGACACGTATCGGCTTCCACTCTTCCTGAAACCAACGGAAAATTTTATTTTACTGAATTTTCCTTGGAATCTGAATCTCTGGCCACGTAAGTATGTGAAGGTTAATCTTTGATTAGCGGAAAAGACAGCTAAGAGTTTGGTGCATCATGTCTTTGAAATTCTTAAGAAATAAATATCTTACTAGCTGTTTTAAAGTGGATGAGTGTTGCGGAATGCACTTACTATTATCTGAGACTTCCACGCAGTCAAGGACTCATCGAGAGAGGCGATAGACTGCCCACTCACACCTGTTATACCTTCTCTCAAACTCCTACACACCTTAACAGGCAAAATCTTTCACTCGCTCGCTGCTCTTTGAGAGAAAAATCTAGCTCTTACCCCTCCCCCTTAAGCGCAAACAAACTCGACTTCCATGGATGTTCCCCCCCCCCCTATGTTGTTGTCTTCCCACCTTCCATATAACGACAAATTCATTAAACGATATCCTATAAAACCCTTCCAGCAGTCTACTTTCATACCTCTATCATATCAGTAATCTTAACCGAAATTAGCCTCTGTCGATCAGTCAGTATAGACGAAGCCCTTTGGTCGGAAAAACCTGGGGGTTCGATTCCCGTCAGTGACGTGAGGAACCTTTATCTCGTCTTTTTTGACGAAATGGATGAGTTAATCGGTCTCATACTGATGTATAGGGTTTTTCAACCGGAAATTAGGGTTTTTTTTCGTCCCCCAGAACAGGCAAATCGTCCCCGTCAACACACATGGATTACAGTCATGAATACGTCTCAGCCATATGCCGGTTCTGAGCCCGGATAAAATGGGGGGGGGGGGGAATGATGAACTACCCTGTAAAAATATCTCACCAGGAATACTTTGTGGGCAATGCCTACCAAGTCACCCACGGTCGGAAACGACTGAAAGGGAAAATAAGATCAGATTACCGAAATCTGCAATCCATATAATCCCGATATCATCTTTAACCCTTTCCACAGCTTCTTTATCCTCTCCGAATCCACTGATACCAAATCTGCATACAGTAGTCCAGGTATAGTCTTATCAAGTCCAAAAGAGGTAAAAGGAATTCCTTATCGTTCCCTGTCGATGTCCGTTTCTTATTCTAGCTAATTGAATGACTAACAGGAGTATATCAATGCCATTAAAACTATGAAGAGGGCATCATAAAGAATAAAATAACCTTTTTGTCCCTTTATATTCTCTAAGCCGCACGCTGCTGGCCTAACTATACGGAAAATGGTTGGCAGCTGGGTTTCCATCTTCATTATTTGTCGGATCATTGCTGCCATCTCTAGCTAGCATGCGCAAGGGTGCAACAGACGACTGCCGTCATCATGTCTTCCTAAATCCAACTACTATTTATGCCACATTAGGGTGCAATGATGGAAACGCCTATCTAAAGAGAAATAGGAAAAAAACTTAAGTACTTCCAGAGTTCGATTTACTCTAGATGAAAAAACTGAATGGGTTCCTGTCGTGCTATAGAAACTTCCTATTTAGAGTTACCAAAAATTACACAAGGGCCAGTGTGTGTATTGCGTTTATAAATTGCAGAAATAAAGCTACGCAATCTCTGTATGAAACCAGGTAATTCACTCAATATCGGGTAAAAATATAAATAAATATACCATGTATCGAGTTCTAAACCTGTTTTTTAAACGTAAGAAAGTTCAAAACAATCTAATATAGTTCTTAATTTTAAATATTTACTGAATTCCGTATGAACATTATTTCTTAGTCAAGCAGTTTTGTTTTCACTCCAAGACATTAACTTCATACGTATCTTTTGACAAAATTAATTGAATGGTTACCGATTTCATCCTTCACTTATCATTTAGCGTAGATGTATCGCAAGGCTTCTTCTGTGGCTGGTGCAAGAACGCTGCATGCAAATGAGCGACCGCTGGAATAAATTAGATCGCATTGAAAGTGGACCGTTCGCATCTTTTCACGACACTCCTATTATTATAGCCCGTTTTCTTTCTTGTTAGTGAGCAATTTTATTCTGATGCTTAAACCATTAAAATCTCTGGTAAAGACGACATCATGAAGAAGTATATTTCTCATCTTTGTGGTGGGAAAGGTTTGGGAACCATTAAGGTGTCGTTTGAGTGTCGTTTCCACCTTCATTCATAGCACGTCCTCCTTTGTTGCACTTCATCAGATTGTAGCAGTGGAGCTCATTAAATTGTCCTTCTCGTGCCTTCGCATTGTTAGCTTGTGCTAAAAGCGTCACCAGATGAGCAAAACGCGATGCCTAACTCGCGAGGAAGTCTGCAGTTAGTTTGTTCTGATTCTCGTAATATTTTACTGCCTTCCCAATAGGATCGCTTTCAAACATTGTAAAATGTCTATTCTTAGACTGAATATTTTTACTGATGCTGAAGTGTGATATTAAAAGGAAACCTAAGCTTTTAGACAAGATTACATTTGAAAAATTGTCTAAGATTCTCATATTGGTGAGCAGTGCGGGTATAAGAATGGGAGAATAAGCTGTTTCATGTAGCATTTGCGTGGTGTGTGTATATGCGCGCGCAAGTATACCACTCAAATCGGATTTACGTAGATTGATTGGTTATTTTACTAGGAACACCTCTCCATTTCGAACAATCGATCGTTCCTTTAGTCAAGTGGCCGCAGTTTGCTATGCAAATCAGGCAAAGAGGCTTCCTACGATTGTTTTAGTGACTTCGAACGTGGTATGGTTGTTGGTTCCAGTATCTCACAAACTATTCTTCTAGGATTTTCACGCACAACAGTGTGCATATACTAGGAGTGGTGTAATAACTGGATAACTTCAAGCGAACGACAAAAAGCTTGTGGACGGAAACAGTTCACTGATACGAGCGTTAGAGAAGAATAGTAAGAATATTCATGCAGATCGAGTTTAAGGAAAGAAAAATTCCACACCACCTCCACGAGATTGGATCGTTCATCTTAGTGAAGATTTACGCGTTTCAGGGTTTTCAAAGTCAGGTCTTTTGCAACAGAAAGGCATTTTGTTACTTCCAACTTCAGCGAGAAAAATGGACACTAATTTAGTATATGTAACGGAAGTCTAATAATCTTCCTACCAATTCTAATAAAGTTCTCGTGCTTATGCAAATGACACTGAAGAAAAAGCTTCATCACAAAAAGAATATGTATGGGTTGCCATTTACTATTTTCTGTCCTCAAAAATTGCAGTGATAGTCGCTCCTAACACGGTTTACAATTGACTCGTATCGGGTCTAAAATCAGGTTAAACTCCGACGGTGAACGATAAATATTAATGCAAATATCTGCTGGATTTGTTGGCCAAGTGGTTAACGTACCCACTCTCCAATTAACAAGTCACAGAGTCGAATCCCACTACAGGTATGGATGTTTGTGAATTTCTTTAAGTGAGAGATGAATTTCATCGTCTGGTGTTACACCACCGCACCGCTATCTCTAGCGCAAAGATTCAGATTAAGCAAAAAATAAAAAATAAAATAACAAAAACCTTAGTTCAACCACGGAAATAATGTTAGTGCATTAGGTCTGCAACCCTTCATAGGCGAGACAACAAAATTAATTAAGAAAGGAAATATATAAGAAATTGGTATTTGTTTGACAACTCATCACTGTTGGCAACCGTTTGTTTTGTGACGTATTCTCTACATTCTAACAGATAAGCTTAGGTGTTGACGGTTATTCACGACATTAACAACACCACACAATTTTATCAAAGAGATGTTTTATTAACTTATATTTCGCTGATTTTCAACTCAGCATCATCAGAGAACAACACACTTGCACACGCGACAGTGAGCGAGTGAAACAATATAATTGCAAAGGAAAAAAGATCTAAAGTCCTATTTTTTGGCGCCCTCTAACAAGAAACAGCTATGCAGGAGTTTCTCTTAGGATAACAGTCTCCCAAATTTTTGGCAAATTAATGCAATCATATTTGTTAAGGTTGGGAGAATTCTTCAAAGCCATTGCTGATTCAAAAAATAATCTTTCAGATCTATAACGACTCCTAAATAGCACATTCGTTTTCCTCCATCTAATCCTATGTGAAGGAGTGTCCAAAGCGTGGTCTGCCAGTCCCGACTTGCCATAGTAATAGTAGCGAATGTATCTTTCATGTTCTTCCAGGCGGATGTTCACTGATCTTCCTGTTTGCCCATAATAGGCCAAGTCACAGTCACATGGAACTTCATACACTCCTGGGTGTGCTAAAGAGTGACGTTTATCCTTAGGCGAGCGGATCAGAGTTGTCAGCTTGACATGTAGTTTGAAAGTGGTGCGAAGGCCATGTTTCATCAATACTTTGGCTATCTTTTTTGATGTACCTCTGATATAGGGAATAGAAATGGTCATGTTGTATTCTTGTGTATTAGGAGAGGGCAGAGTAATGGCTCTGTGTGTAAGTGTTTTTAAAATGCCATACTGTTGGACTGGATGATGATGTGATTGTTTATGTAGGTATCTTCCTGTGTGTGTAGGCTTTCCGTAAATAGAAAAAGATAGTGATCCATCTGAAAGGCGGGTGACAAATGTGTCAAGAAATGGTAAACCGTTATTTGATTCTTTTACTACTGTGAAGTGGATTTTGGGGTGTTGGCTGTTTAGGTAGGTGAAAAACGCATCCAAAATGTCTTGTCCATGGGGCAGATGGTAAACACATAATCTACATAGCGTAATCACACTTGTGGCTTGTGCGTAGCTGTGGTAAGTACTTTGTTTTCAAAGTGTTCCATGTAAAAATTTGCTAACGGGGGGGAGGGGGAACTCATAGCAGTACCATTACTCTGTTTGTAGAGTTCCTCCCCATATAAAGTAACCTGCATTCATGGTATATTCTTTTTTACGTTAGTGGGCGCCAAAAATAGGACTTTAAATATTTTATCCTTTGCAATTATATTGTTTCACTCACTCACTGTCGCGTGTACAAGTGTGTTGTGCTCTGATGATGATGAGTTGAAAATCAGCGAAATAAGTTAATAAGACATCTCTTTGATAAAATTGTGTGATGTTAATACCGTGAAAAATAAGTCATGAATTACTCTCTACATTAAAGAATTACCCACAATGCCCAGTTCGCGTCTGCGCAAAGAAGAGGTAATATTTCCAAAGTGATTTTTAGTTTTTATTGCCTAATAAAACAATCACTTATGAGAAGTCTTATATTAATTATAAACATTTCGTCGGCATTAATTTTTCAACATTGTTGAAATATGAAAATTGTATTACTGTCTTGATGAAAATAAAATGAATAATTAAGTCTATAAAAATCGCTTTCTTATTTATGCTAAGGTGTAATTTCATACTCTCCTATAAATTTCCGTTTCTTTTAAAATTGAACGTCTCCAAATGGTCTAACAGTAAGCACGATCACAAAATTACAGAAATTGTGGTATTAAAATGTTAATAGGTGCCCAAATTTTCTTCTCTGAATTCCAATATATATTTATTAACTAATCAAATCACATCCTGATACACATGTATTTGAAAGCTTAGTTAACCCACGTCTTGTAAGCATAATTTCATTCTGCACCGTTCTCTGTTAACAAGGACAAATCTTGTCACCACCTTTGGCTGACTGGAAGCTCATATGTTACACTGAATTCATTACATGACTAAAAGACAGAAAGAAACTAATACACCTTTAATTAATGAAAATAGTTAATTATTTTATATAGAATATAAACGTATTTAATGGTATTTCATCAAGATATTTTATTATCTGATCATTTTTTCTTTGCATAATAAAATAATTAAAGTTTCAGAATACACCTTTTGTATATATTAATGACTTTAACATTAGTAGCCTGTTGGTTGCAATGATCAGTGGCGTTTGTTAAATTTCTTTTGTTATATATGTTTTCCCTAAATGTGTTTAAAACTTCGTTTTAAATCACAATGTTCTTAAACTATTTCCGTTTTATCGATTGCTTTGAGAGCACATCATGATCATTAGATCATGATGTGCCCTCAAAGCAAGTTGACAATCACTGCGACCGTGGCTTTCCAAAAGTTTAACGATAAAAAAGCGAACTATATAAAGTAGAAGTCTGGATGGCACGCGCCTCCTATCGTGTTTGGAATATCGAAGAAGACGTGCTTAGCGCTGCGAAGTTGAATTTTCTCTTGAGCTCCAAAAGTTTCTAAGCTCTGTGGCCACTTGGGAGTTAGGGGGTTTGTGGGTTTCAATTTTAACTTCCCACAGCTGAATATCGACAAGTTGAATCGTTGAAGTAGAAGAGATGCGACCCTCGCTAGAAGTTCTTGGAGAAAAATGAATGCACACTTCACTTGGCCGAACGAAGAATTTTGCTTTTAAAAGTTTATTTTATGTTTTAAAAAAAATAAAAATTTCTTTATAGGACTGATAAGTTTATGTGCAGAACTGCAATTCAAGCCAAGACACAATCGCAAAGGAAGGGGCGCGCAAGAAAGATTGTACCGAAGACACTTTGTCAGTGAAGTATTTTGCTGATTGGTTGAGACATAAATCACAAAAAAATAAAGTAGTATGAGTCAGTAATCGGAATAATAAGTAGGAAATCATTGTTCTCTCGTACTTCGTAAACAATGGAAATTTAGGAACTGTATTTAAAGAAACTTGGACTATGTGGAGCCACAAAGGCGATTTACTCGAGAATAGATGTGTCGTAGTCCTTTATTTTATAAGGTATGAGACTACCCCCACTGAAGTTTATTGGAGCCCCTCCCTGAGGTGTCGCTTCTGAGAGGGGAGAGTAGTTCCAAAACACCACCAGGAGGCGCTGTATGATGTACCGAACGTAGATGTAGTACTTTTTCTGTGTGAAAGAAGGAGAGAAGTGACAAATGCAAATTACACATTTTTATTCACTTCTATTATGTATTCGCGGTCTGTACTTCTAATGTGCTGATTTTCCCAGGCACACATCCTTTACACAGAATGTGTTCAACGGCAGAACACAGGATGATCGCAATAAACCCCGTCTGAGACATCCCTAGAGCCAGAAGTCACACGGTGGTTACATAACATGAACGAGGCAGCCGTGTAGTGGGAAACGCATGGCTGAGCACACCAGCTTCCGTGAAATGTTCTCGAAGAACCTCCTGTACGTTCGACCGATTCGTAGAGGGGCCCCATGGGGACATGGACAGTACTGCTGTAGCACAACAAAATTGTTCATCATATCGCGATACCTCTCACCAGTAACTGAGTAGGTCACAAACCCGACTGGCGAATGTCTTCAAAGAAGAATAGTCCAGCCCATAACCCGGCAATTATGAGTATTCACAACTCAGTGCAGGTGAAAGTGAGCCTCATCTCCCCACAAAATCATCCGCAACATCCAACTGCACTCGAGCAAGGAATGTTAAAGTGAATGTCAATCGACTTTCGAAGTCCTGCGGGCGTAACTCCTGTGTCAAGGTTATCTTGAATAGGTAGAAATGCAGAATCTTCCGTGGAATTTTTCAGACACTTGTGTAAGGCACATCGATGTGCCTTGACGCACGTGCACTGCAGGAACCAATGCTGTTATTCATGGCCTGCTCCACAATGGCAGTAGCAACTACATTCACTTATTGGGAACTGATTGGTTTGCAACCTTCAGGTCTAACTCCCAATGATCCGGTTTCTTCAAAACGACTAAATCATTCGTCGCGGAGCACATTGAGATAGTGGACCTCGTCAACATTTGTTCAGGCGACGAAATTCGACGGATTGCAGAAAAAGCATTGCATATATTTGGTAAGTACAGTTTCACGAGCAAAGCACGTTATTGAAAGTTAGTGCCATCACTGCGTGACCCTATTAACCTGAATGAAGGGGGGGGGGAGAATACTGTGTCCATCTTTTCAAATCCTTCTGGAATTTACTGATTTGCGAGATATGCAAATCCCATTCATCTGGTATTTAAAACGTCCCCTGATGGTGAATTTTGATACTACTTTTTCCTGTAAAGTTTCGCATTATTTGGACCATTGGATGGCGCTCCACAAGGCCTTAAACAGTTTAATTTTGATCATCCTGTAGATTCAATATCTGTAGAAACCACGTGCGTATCAAATTGTACTCCGGTAACAGATGTATGTGAATAGTGTTGAGGTGGTGAATTTTATTGCGTTGTGCAGACCATTCTGCTTATCAAAGGCATGAAGTCGCTTGAATAAACGCTTTGGTTTCCAAAACAGAGCTCAAGTGACTTCATTACTGGTATATAATAATGGAGGACACAACGGTTATGATTAATCGGAAAAAAAAGCTTTTCGAGTTACATTTTTCACATATAATTCGCTTGAAACAAAGGCTACATGGCTTATCAATATCGCCAAAGAAATCAAACCAATGAACTGATGAAGAAACAAATCAAGCCACGGACCCTGTCCTGATTCAATTTGCCATTCAAATCCGGAAACACGAAGGTTCAGAGTTATGTCTATATTTCTTTAAAGAGAACTTACATCTTAAATGACTAAGGAATTGCAATAATCATTCCATTTCTCTTAAAAGAAATATACAATGTGCCGAAATTGCAAGAGTTTGATTATTAAAACCCACATGAAATCCTTGAGAAAGCTCAAGAATACAATTGGCTGAAATATCAATAAGTTATGAATGGGATACTTATAAGAATCAGAAATGAAATAAAATCAATCGATAATGTTTTATATAAAAATATAAAATGATATAAAGAAATTAAAACTGATAGCTAATGTTAGCAGGTCTGCAATCTTTTAAGAGTGAGAATTTGAAATAAATAAATAAATAAATAAATAATTCCCAATTCATATAATCAGGAACAATAGAAGGTAGCTCATATTGCTTCCTCGATTATGTACAAGAATATCATTCTTTAAATAAGCATATTTTGGCAGGACTGCAAAAACGTAACTGAATTTTGAACCAGGTATGAAATGTGTTATTCTCGTACCTGGTTAACAGACAGGTACGAGATTGCATTCAAGGAATTAAAACGGACAGTAACAAACCAAACCAACACACTACGCTAGGTGAGTTTATTACACGATGTCGCCATGTGCAATGAATAAGACAGCTTATTGTGACATCCCTTAAAATAAGAAAAAAGGTAATGAAATATGCAGCTTATGAGAAGATTGTATCAAATAACCAGTCAATAGAACACTGATTATTATTATTATATCGGAATACTCACAGATAATCTGGATCAAAATGTTTTATAGCAATTCGGCCAAACAGAAGTGCATTGATTTAGCCAATATTAAGCGGAAAGAAGGTCGACTTCTGTTTTGAATGCACTTATAATGAAATTTCTTTAAAATGCAACGAGTGACAAAGAAAAAGACAACAGGAGTGAATGCAAGATGTTGATTGACCTACTCGATTCCCCCCCCCCCCCGAGCAGAGCAGAGCAATGAAATTCGAATGATCACAGTATATAAGAGTGCCTGTAGGAATAGCGCATAGCACTCCATTCGTTTGGGCAAAAGGAATGAAGTGAATTGATGAGGGATTGTTATTAAGTCTGCTTTCTATTAACTGGCAGTTTGAATGGGGTGGTTTTGAGGGACATAAACCCACACCTGCATGAAAACAGTATTAAATAATGAGAGCTAAGTTTTAGAGAAACGGCTGTTTTCACGTGATAAATAGAGTTTTCAGCTGACGTCCAACATTTTGTATACTTAGGCAACTACAGAAGTGATATGTTCATGCCAGAGGTTTGAAGGTATTATGATTCCGTGAATAAGGTATGTCCTTCTTGAATTGAGGCAAATACTGATATTAAAACTAATAAGATCACCCAAAGTAGATATTAATATAGAAGTAATAATTAATTCACTGAATTCAGTCTAAATCAGGTTATCTTTTTACTATTGGAATTCGTGTTTATGAGAGGTTTTTATTTAGATTGCAGTCATCTTCGAAATCTCGTTTGCCTGTTTGTACTTTCAGACATTCCGCAAGGACGAGTCCATAATATCATCTGTAAAACTCTGAATGATGTTAGTAATCAGTAAAAGTGGCAGATCAGTATAAGCGAAAGAACAATTTTAAGGTACAGTGCTCTACCACTGGAAAAATTGGATATCAAGTGTAGAATGAAAAAGAATATTAGAGGATGTTAGTTTATTCGGGAGGTATGGATACCTCATATCTAAAGCAACAGGCTATGTTTCTCCAAGAACTACGTTTGTATGGATTCATCCACAGAGAAAACAGGCGTCGATCTCCTGATTGGAGCGTTTCAAAGTAACATAAAAGTTGACTGTTGATGACTTTCTCCATTGTTTTTGGAAATAGCTGAAGTGAGGGTAATTGATCTATAGTTATATAGTATGGAGGGGTTATCTTGTATTGAGTGGGCTGGATATATTCTACTTTCCCTATTTGGAGATGAATTCTGCTACAACAAGAGCGAGCAAAGAGGTATTAATAAAGTAAATATGATCAATCGAACTAAAAATACATGCTACATTCACGAATTAAAACATAATGACCACATATCTAGTGGTGCACTGGGCCTCTTCTGGCCTAGATAACCTCTTGCACCTGTCTTGGAATTGACTTCACTAGACCACAGACGGTGCCATGAGATATTGTGGATCAACTAGACAGAATAACGTCTGAGCGAGGCACTGGCGTCGACCAGTGGATGCTGCGTTCCACATGATCCACACAAATGCTTCGTGTGATTTAAACCAGGAGAATTAGGCTGGAATGGTTGAATACGCTCTTCGAACAGTACTTACACAAGGCGTTGTATTGCTGGAATCGAATCCGGATACATTTTCATGATGAAAGAACAACACCTCGTCCGAAAAATCCCTAGGCAAGAATTAGCGGGTATGATGTGTTCACTGGAAGTGACAGGACCTAGCGATGTCTATGAAAACCATTCCCATACCAGGATGAAAATATCAACGGCCGGTTTCCGGCCAACCGTGCAGTTTAGCTGACCAGAGATAGGCTCAATGGCCATAATTTTTTAGCTCGTAAATTTGTGTATATTAACACTAACAAAATAAAACTGTATATCACAATCTTACCAGTTGTTCAGCAAAGTCTTTCTTGCTTAAAATGTGATTACAAAGAATTAAAAATAAAGGAATCCATTTCTAATCTTGTTAGATGAACTGCTTTAGAATAACTGAAAATGCAAGATTGAAACTAGATTAATATGAGAAAATTATATACAGTAATTATACAAAAGTAAAACTAAGGCTGCTATACTTATGGTATATCTTAAAACGAATCGAAAAAACAGCAGGTTATTTAATACGAAAGGTTTAAAAGATGCAAATAGAAGAGTATAACGTGTACGTAAAACAATTTAATGCTACTATGTTGCCATTATTCTCAGATGAAAGTTGCGAAATATAAAGCGTGCTCCTGGTTACGCACGATAATGTCAACATATCAACATTCAGTTGTTTTCTCAGATGAAAATTTAATCATTTATTTAAATATATTTCCAAACAAGACAGCATTAGTGGAGTAACGTCTTTTTAACTCGGAAAACAAGCGCAGGAATTTTTTTTCAATACTTATTAAACCATCCTGACTTCTACATAAGTTCTCTAACGAACATTCCAAAATGCCACTTTAATAACATATGACAGAATTAGTGCATAATTAGAAAATCTAAACTTCGGAGAATTCCAGAAATATGACTTAATGCTCTCCCTACCCTCTTGGTTTAGCATTACCCTGGTGTAAGTGGATATTGCTTTTAAGAGCGGCAGGTATTAAATAATTCAAAAAAAGCCACTGTATATTTAATGCCTACCAGTCATGTTAGTTCTTAGGTCCACAGACTTGAAGAAATTTCTAAAGGTATTTTACCAAGCCATTAATGGTTCTTCGATAGTAAGCTTGTTATCCACCTCATGCGAAAGAGACATTACAGAACATCTTAAGACACAGAAGACAATCTAAAACCAAGCTCTTGGCTAATAAGTGCATTCAATGGGAGACGCCTCATATTATATGCAAATTAACTGTATGGAACTAAGCCCTATTTAACGAAGTATCTCGCACAAATATCCTGAAGATATATAGATTGTTCGTTAATTATTAATTTTTATTATGATCAATGTTTCCTACAGTCTACTGGAAGTGAAAACGGAATCAACTTGCTCGTGTCGAGGCTAGTCAGAAAATGGATCTGTTGTAGATTAAACTGAGCTTGTGAATTGATGCGTTCGTAAGAGGTCGTTGAACTTGAGAAACTTAACTCCCCTAAATTTGTAGTAGCTTTTCGGTAGGATTTGTAATGTTGAATATTTGTGTAGCTCTGCGCTTATTCGGCTATTAATAATGGGTGCTTTATAAATCCATCACAATACGTTGAATATTTTATGTTGAATGTTTCTCACAGATGTGCTTTTCTAGTCGGCTACAAATTTAGAATTTCTAGGTGCCTTTTAAGAATGGATGCAATGTTTTTAACTTGATGTTTGGTGCCTAAAATAGCATGATAAGAACAATTTAGGGATATTAACGAGGGAATGTTGATTTTATTATGAGGACATATTTATAAAATTATTATAAAAATAAAATGGATAGTGTTTCTTGGAACAACCGAAAAATTGTAGTCTGTCGCACATTTTAAACGTGTTATCAGTATCATGACTGACTGGAAACAGTACAATCACATCACACTTGTTACTAAAATTAAAGGTCTGAGCTATTGTAATCAACTGTAAATATTTTACCAATTCCTTTTGGAGTTCAATGACATTTCTATTTGTACAGACAAATGTTTAATTTTATATGCATACGAATTTTAACACAACCTTTTCCCAAATGCAGAAAACTGTCATTGAAAGGGTGGAGGCAAATTAATAACAAACTAATAACTATAATTTGTAGAACAGCGCATTTTGTGATAGTTCTAGCATACCTGATTTGCATTCATAAACATGTACTGTACTGTTTATCTTTGTCAAATAAACAAGATTTTTTGTTGTTTGTTATAAATAGGATATATCTTTACATGTAAAGATATATCCTTTACGTGTTTTAGTAATTCTTTTCTTTACATGAAAAGAATTACTTGGAAGTATTTCATCAAACATAATTCACTTATGAGAAAATCTGGACGCAAAGTATGCCTATCATTCATATTAATATCCACATATTAAAATAGTATAAATTATAGATGTAATTATGTTATGCAAAATACTATAATTTTTATGCACGAGTACCATTTCTATAATATTTTAACGTATAATAATTTATGACATTTAAATACTAAGCAACTCTAAAAATTCAGTAGAGACATTGAGTGGAATATTTCAAAAAGGCAGTGCATAAAAATACACCACAAAATTTAGACACTAATATCTACCTAGAGCCTCCGTAGCTCAGTCGGTTTAGACGAAGTCGGAAAGACCTGGGTTCGATTCCCGTCTATGACGTGATGAACCTTTATTTGGTCTCTTTCGACTAAAGGTGAGTTAGTCGGTCTCATACGTAGGTAAGGGTTTTTTTTATCCGGAAACTCGGGTTTGTCGTCCCTCAGAATAGGCAAACTGGCGCTGTGAACACGCATGGATTACAGTCACGAATACTTACAATACGTGGAAGAGTAGGGTCCTCACCACGTTGTTACGCCCATAGCTAACCATGAGTCACATCTTGGTAGTCAATCTCCTAGGTAGGAGACGACATATGAATAGGATAAAAATATCTACCTAATTTTCAAAGAAATAAAGTACTTTTACATGCCTGACACTAGATTTTTATTTTAGATTTCTTACATACACGAATTACAAAAGAATTCGACTCGATCAAAGGGTCGTGTGCACTTTTGTAGATAGAAGTCGTCTCGATGTGAATCATCTCGTGATTTTTTGTATTTCCTCGCGAAAGAAGGAGAAGATTATTGGTAACCAGTAGCGACAAAATTGTTATCCCTACACAAAACACAACATTAGACAAAACAGAGAATGGAAATAATTTTTATTTCTGAAGAATACAACGCAACAACTCATGTTCTTTGTAAAGCAACTAATTATGACTAGTCTTGCCATGCAGAGTGCTTCAAAACAGAACGGCTACAGCAGCTGCTTCGAAATAAGTCGATAAAGTATGTTCCACAGTAATTTCACTTCTTTAAGATGAAAAGATGGTCAATAATTGATTTTAGTATGTTTCAAAAACGAGTAAACATCTTTATATATTTCTTTTACTCCATAAGCATGTCATCCCTTCCTTTGGAGGGCAATATCGTATTGAACTGTTGTACATCGAATTCTTACTAAAATTTGTCGAACTCAATTTTCGTTTAAATAGCTAATTTTAGTATCATAATAGGTTACAAATAATACAAATTATTATCTATTATTATATTGTTCGTTGTCAGTATACATGAACACAAACGGTCGCCGTAGGCGAAAATTTTTTCATGGTAATCGCAGACATAATGTTCACCATCCCCAAGACAGGAATTTCCAATTAGAAAATGCTAAAATATTGCCTGACAATACGACAAAATCACCATAGATACTTATAACAAAACCTTATAGATATGATTCTCAGTGCGATGTCTCTACAATGAAAACATATCGATTTTTTTTTTTCAAAAAAAAAAAATTGTCATGTTGGCATTAGTAAAAGGAAAATTGTGATTTACATATCGACAAAGTCTAACATCCCTATTGGGGTTTTCAAACGGGTGAATGGGAAATCCCAAGGAATTTCAAACCCACCGCAGTCGGTTGACAACTTGTTTTAAACTCTTAATAGCGTTGCGGACGAGAGTCCACGTTTCCCTCGCAGCATTTACATATGAATATAGTGGGGATATAGTCATGATGCAGTCGACATAACACAGTCCCAGAAACAAATTGAAAAAATCCTGAAAATATTGAATAAATAGCCCATTTCCTGTTTCGAAAATGGGGGAAAAAATGCACCTCCGTAAACAGACAACGATTCTATATTTCCGAAAGAAAACTGAATTCTCTCTACCAATAAGAACATTTTTTCCGCTAGGAAATATGCAAATGTTGTGTTCATCGAGTTCAATACTACTTTGCTATACGGAATTATTCTACTGGAAGTCTTGACATTCTTTTTCACAATTCGAGTGCTCTTCTTGTAGCAAATGTAGCGAGGGTATGCTGAAGAGTGCCGAGTCGTTGGGAAACGTGACTTTGGTTTGTTGGAGGAGACTGACGATTCTATTTATGTTGTCTCCAATGCAACGAATTAAGTTCAGTCGATTTCTTTCAGAGGATGCACCACGCTCACAAATACAAACAAGGTCTTAGACTAAGAAAACGCAGAAACAAATGAAAAAAAAAAAAGCACGATCTGCGACAATCTTAAAAAAAAAAAAAGGTTTATAATTGTATATAATGACGTCATTAACAATTGAAATTCGTACTTTTTTTTTTTAGTACGCATGTCCGTAATCTAGACTTCTTTTACCACTTTAATGTTGCAATTAACGTGTCGTAAATTTGAAAATTCTAAAAGCAAAATTCCAGCCAATCACATTGGAGTAATCACTTGATATCTTTTGGAGTCCTTTTGTCCAATAACGTTTCTGCAAACTGGTTGATTTATTCCAAACATTGAAATGAAACGACAAATGATTTTAAGGTTGTCAAATACCTAATTATATTAAAATGTCCATCCGCAATCTGTCGTGGAGGGGATTGATATAAAATTTAAATACTGGAGAGCCTGGAAAAGAATACCTTATTTCAAGATCATGATTTTAGAAACTTGCTATAGAAAACCTATTAAACTGTCCCCATTCATGTGTGGTCTCCTATCTAGGAGGGTGACTACCATGATGTGACCCATGGTTAACTGGCGTAACGACATGTGGTGAGGACCCTATCTCCTCCATATTGTCGTAGGTATTCGTGACTGTAATCAGTGTGTGTTCACGGGGCTGGTTTGACCGGTTTGACTTTTTAATCCCATAACACCCGAGTTACGGGATTAAAAAAACCCTCTACCTCCTGGTGTATGAAACCAGATAAAAGGTTTCTTACGTCATTGACGGGAATCGAACCCAGGTCTTTCGGACTAAAGGGCTTCGCCTATACCGACTGAGCTAAACTCTATTAAACTGTTCTTAGGTGCGAGATGATTTTTATCGCCTGGTGTGAGACCACTGCCGCATTTATTGGGAGCCTGAAGTAGCTGAAAAAAAGTTCTATGCTTGGTCTCCGGAATTAGTAAAAATGAATCAGAAATATAAAATTAATAAAAATGAAAAGCATCCTTATCCCTAGGTACATTCTTACCCTGGGAGAGGGCCAATTTAAGAAAAAAAAAATTCCTGTTTAGAAATTCAAAAACTGTGGGATTTAAATTACCTCAACAGTTTTAAATATAATATTAGCCTATAAAATATCCAGAAGGCAATATTATTTTTTCCTTCAACACGGCACACTTCTAAAACTTTGAATAAAATTTCGCATTTGCTTCCCAGTGAGGGAAATCTGTTCTTCCCCGAGAAAACAGCTTATCGTATTTTTTTCCGTGCTCACAGGCTTTCTACTTACGTATGGCTCCATCCTGGCACTTATGATCCCAGTAATAGCTCCGATATGACAGATGGATTGGGACGCCGATAGCAGGCACCAGTTATCGAGTTGATTGATCACCTCGGCCTGGAGTGATTTTCTGTGAGGCTGTATAATGACCTTCCCCCACTCCACCACCCGTAAAGGCTGGAAACCTCGGACTAGGTTAGCCGTCACATGCTTCCACCTACTTCCGACACTGCAATAGGAAGCTGGAAAATGTTCGAGTTCCCCTTACAGTTAGTTTTATAGCTTCTGAAATAAGTGCGCCATTGCTGGGACTAAACGGGCATTTTCTTAAGGATACCAAACATTCCTTTATAGATTAGCTGAAACATTTCAACTAGCAAGATTCTGTTGATTTCTCTTTAATCTGCAAGGATTTCCCAGGTCCCATAATTCACGAGTGGATCAGGTTTCCCAAAAACTTGACTACTGTTATATTTTGTCAGTGGGAAATATTCATTAGTCACCGAAACACAAATGCTCTGCGACGTCCAATGTTTTCTAGTAAAATAAGAAATATTACACACTCTTTGTAAATATTCCTGTCATGTTAAAGGAGAACACGAACGTGACAGAAATTAAACCATTGGCTTATTACATAAGTCAATGGGTTTAAGCTGTTCTTTCTTCCACCGGGAATGAAAGAATCGCTATAAAGAGAAAACGAAACATTAATTCTGCTCAGTCAATGAATTAAAATATATAGCAAGTTATATATTAAATATACTGTTTCGAATTTTTATGAGAAATGAAGCCATAAATCTCTTGTTGAGACTGACTGCCAAATAAATGCTATCGTTATTAAAGCAGTTTTTATAGCTTGAGGAAAACTGCGTGATACATTAGGTCGGTATTTTTTTCTCTTTGATTTATATAAATATATTTTTATATATTACTTTTCTCTTTAATAGAAAGAGTGAAAGATGCATTTTTCTTACAGAAAAAAGCAAAGAATTATACGGAATGTATATATACACAACTAGTTAAAGGTGTTTTTGAAAAACGAGGTTATACACCTTTTTTTGATGAAGTTTGTCAAATACACCTTCACTTAGTAAACATTTTCGCTTGGTTAAAATGCAAATTATACTTTCCAATAAATATTTTCTTGTTCAATCCTTCTGCCAAATGTAAGCACACAAAATTTTTATTTGAAGTATCTTAACGACTAGGCTATTTGTATATAGAAGCTGTTGGTTCACATCATTTGCCTTCGTATCCTATAATGCACAGCACACTTCTTTTCGGACATGTATATTGCTACGCACTATAGGAAGGATCACTACCCGAACCGGTTTCGATCTTCATTGAGGTATTGCTAAAGTGCGGGGTACCTATCCAAATATTTAGTGATCTACAAGATTACTCTGAATCTCACTGAGTGATCCGAAAAGGTCACTAAACTCATTTCTACTGACCTGAACTGACTCCCAAGCCATCCGTGGGAGCCAGACCCAGAAATATACTAAAGTTGAATTAATACAGAAATCATATATTATTCATATATAAGTAGTAAAAAGGTTTATCATCTTATTATAAAAATACTCTGAATCTGGGAAAGTAGCGTAGTCGTGAAGATGTTCCATGCACAAACCTTACACTTAGGTAAAGGACTAAATAAGAATAACTTCTTGGCAAATATAATTTACTTTGTAATCAAGTGAAATTTGTTTTCTACGACTGTCTCTGATCCAGTGTATTTTAATAATTAAGTCATACATCTTATTTTAAAACTGAAGATGCACCTTCACTTTCCAATAGGCTGGTAACCCTCCCTAAAATTGATTCTGGGTGATGTAGTCTTTCACTAACGCCCGTAACAGATTCAGCATCTTATGACAATACCTCCTTTGATATTCGCTTGCCATTGACAGTATACGGATGTACATCCCACTCTAATGGATTATCTATTTCATGTAGTAGAAAAGATACCTCAACAGGAATAATATAAGTATGTTTTATTATAAAACAGTATTATCTATCACAAAACTTATTTCAGTTAAATGTACCCTATTTACAAACAATATAAAATCATTGCCATCGTATTGCTGATATGTAACAGGATACTATGAGATTAAAGCTAGTTAATAATATAAACTTAACAAGTCTAATAAAAAAATTGTCTTTCTTTAAGATTGTCAAATGTTATGTAAAGCACTGCGCTTCAACTGCGTCAATCTACTTAGATCCTGACCTCCCTGTGGGTCGTCTTCCTAAAAGAACGGCATAAACGACATTCGGATTGCTAACAATATCAAGGTCCTTCCCAATATCGTCATTTTTAGTATGATTTCCTATTGATACCACCTCTTTACTCCTCAATCTTTCTCAGAACTCTTAATATTTATGGGTGCTAATAAGTTTTGCTTCTGACCCAACTCTCAGACATGTAAGTTGAAACTGGTTTGAGCACCGTTTACCATTTGGCCTGATCTGCTATTTCCTTATGTATTAATTAAATTGGGTCCCTACCAAACTAGCTTGGCTTATTCTTTTTTTTTTTTCGTATTTTTCATCTTCACTACACCCGTGCCTAAATGGTTTTAGGTACAATATATAAAAATACATAGATATTATAATGAAAATATGTTTATCAAAATCCTCTTAAGTAATGCTACACTGGTGCCCGAGTGGACAGCGTCACCACCTTTCCAATCACCATATGCCGTGGGTTTGAATTCTACTGTGGGCGTGGATGTGCAATGAATGTGTACGTGTGATAGTTGAACGTAATCCAGTGTAAGATCACCCGCTACGCTGCTGCTTATTCAAAGCCAAAAGTAGTCTGAAAAATACCGAGTTTCTTCTCTAGAACAGTTACCATGTTATCGAATTCTTAGCTACCTCAAGACAGGTTTATTTTCAGAAATAAAAAAAAAAAATCTACGACTTCCACGAAAGAGTAAAACTGTTTTTCCAATTCATCAATACGATAAAATGGCCGCGTTAAAAGTAGACCGTCCCACTTAAGTATACAAACCGCATAGTTGTACCTGAAAGGGTTTTCACTTGCCATGCGCTTTCTGTGGTAATGGGGAAGAATGTCAGCCGAGAAGAGAGATAAATAGAATGAACCTATTTAAGAAGCGAAAGGGCCCAGAGAGAGTAAGTTACACTTTAAAAACTGGATTCATGCATTAGAAGTTTCTAGATCGATTAGGCCAAACGTGGTTCATAATAGTTTGACTGCTGATGCTTCAGTTACATATTTTTTAACAGGAATTATCTTCAATTGTTAATGGCCTGCTATGTTCAATGGTATGAGTTCTTCTCTAGAGAAACTACAATGCATTTAGTTCTGGATCCTTATACGATACATAAATTATGAATTCAATCAAGATCATATTTGAATTTTAGGAGATACCAGAGCTCCGATTAACGAGGGAAAACATCTCATCCACAGATGTATAGTATAAGAAAAAAAAAAAACTATTTTTTTTAACCTCGGTATTTGTATAGACGATGCCAGATATGCTAAATTACTTTGTGGAGAGGGAAGATCCAGCCGCTGATTTTCAACTTAGTAAATATAATATTTTGTGAATTAAATACGACCGTGTTTCAAAAATAAATAAAATAAACGGGCATAGTTCTACTCGTATGTATGCTTTTGAGGATCGAATAGGTAAGAGCGCTTGGATCGTCTTTTTCCATACACGATTAGCAGATGGCATCACTTCGAGAAGTGTATAAGTAAGCAGCCTGATCCAACCATTGTTGCAATCGCTTGCTAGCCAGGTGCACCCTTGGTAATTTGCAACTCGTGGCAAGTTAAGGCAGGCTCTCGACCAAACTAGACATTTTTCTATATCAGAACAGATGTCCTGTTTTCCCCTACTCCCCGTATAATGAAAATGTTCTTCTATTTGTGTTATAGAATCCCTTTAGTAACTTAAAAGTTTCTGTTATATCCCTTCTCTTTCGACTTCGTCACTGAATTTTCTCCCCTCCCCGATCCTCCAAGAAATGCATGTAACCAAATCTGCGCCAAGTAGTCAAGATGTGGCTGAATCATAGCCTTATAAAGAGGGATAAAAACCTCCCTATCTTTACTTGTCAATGTGTTCTTCAGCATCCAAGTAATCCCTGAGCTATTTTACCAACTCTTACAACATTTATTCTGAAATTCAGTCAGGGCCGTCGCCAGATTAGTTCGCACCCTGAGACAAACAATTAAATATCGCCCCTGATGGATTATAAGACAAAAATATAAGAAAATCTCCAATTGCTATTTTGTTTTTATTACAAGAGAAACATTAATGCAAAACGATTACATAATAATGTTAATTAAATGTTTGCTCAACGGGGATATCGCACAATAAAACTATTTATAAGCTCTTCTAAATTTAAATTATAAGCTATGTCCGCCTATATCAATATAGTTGCCACACCAACCAGTCTTTCTTGGGTCATTGCTGTTCTTAATTTTTTTAATGAGTTTAAGCTTGGAAAAACTTCTTTCCGCACTTGCTGCTACGCTAACAGGAAATGTTAGCGCAATATGGCTGAACGAGCGCCCTTATTAAGCCGCGCCGTGAGGCAGGCTGCCTCTTTGCTACACCCTGTCGACGGTACTAAATTCACTTCTCTATCCATCATCACCCCCCAGATCCCTAGCCTAATCAATTTCCTGTAAACTAGTACCACGATACAAATATGTAATCTTTTCGTTAAGTTTTCATCATTGAATTGACAACGATTGTCGTTTGGCCACCTGCCAGTTTATTTCAATCATCCTGTAAGATATCTGTATCACATTTGTCAACTATTGTCCTGCCTAATTTTGCATTGGCAAACTACTGAATATCTTCCTTTAAATCTTCTGCTATATCATGAATGTACAAATTAAAGAGTAATGGTCCTGGTACAAAGCCCATGAGACACTCCACAAGTTAACCTTATTTTGATTCCACTCCACTATACACCTTTTGATGTCTATCAGCCATCTCCCTATCCATGCCATCAGCTTCATATCCGTTCCCATTTGCTTCACCTTATGCAATAGTTTTCCATGCGATATTCTGTCAAATACCTTTGAATTTGACAGAATACTACGTATTTATGATTCCCAAAAATTTTGTTTGCACAGTTGGTTGCAAAGTGTGCACGTTAACCACTCGAGCACCCAAAGTCGGTGACATCAGTTTATGATTTCACCTAAATGAAAGCTATCTAGTTTCCAAAGATAAAAGATAGCTACATTTTTATATTTATATTTGCACCTGTAATATATTAGTACTAAATTAAATTAGGACATTGTAATGCACATCTACGAAGTATGACAAAACGAGAGAGACGGGATGATAGGACAATAATTAAATAAAAATCCATTGGAAAGCTCACGAGAGAGAAAGAAAGAGAAAGAAAACGACTAAAGTGCATATGAAGAAATGTAATGTGGAAAGAAATCGGAGTTTTAAAAAAAAAGAGAGAAATTCAAAGGAATATGGAAAAGGCAAGTCAGTGATTCAGGGAAGACAAATGATAAGAACTGCAGGATCCTCAGCAGCGCGTGAGTACGCTTTATGTCAATTTCTCTTTACGATAAGCTCATGTCAATTTCCATTGCCGTGGAAGATGATATGCTAGCCTGACGAATGGCACAAATAATGCTGTTCGTACATTAGCGGGAGCCAAATGGGTAAAAATAAAGTTTTATGAGCGACTGAAAGTGTTAATGTATTTTATATTGGCGTCCAGATTTGCCTCGTTCTACCATTTGTCAACGTTATTGAGTAAAAACAGATTTTATCGACACTCCAGTGTCGTCGGCGCACTTCTAATTAAATACTTTATCTGTCACCGCTAGAAGATCACCATTTGTTTCTTCTAGTAAAGAGACGTGGATTCAAAGTGGGACTCCACCTCGGCAAAGGACTTAAATGTAATAAAAGAAGTTGATGTGTGTGTGTGTGTGTGTGTGTGTGTGTGTGTGTGTGTGTGTGTAAGTTTGTTTTTTTAAGTCAACGAAAAAAAAATGCTAAATATTTATTGTAGCGTAGTACTCTTATGGAACCCTAATGACAAGTCGAGTGTTTTTTTTTTTTTTTTACTTCATTTCTAGCCGTGTTTTGTCCTCTAATTTTGCTTTCGCTTTTTCCCTACGGGAATGTGAAATACTCACCTTTTTTCCTCTTCAGTTTTAACACTTTTTTGTCATTTGCAGTAAATGGAGAGATGCATTTAAGAACAATTCTGTTCGACGATTTTTTTGTTAGTTTATATTTTTGTGATTTAGTTTCCAGATACTACCGAAGAATCAGTTTTTTTTTCTAGTTTTTGTTTTTTTTAGATTTTCTATAATAAACAAGACTAAAATATGGGAAGGACAATTTATAAAATTCTTGCTTAGTATTCGTCACATAGATGCATTTTGGTTTCCTTTCTGGTATTTAGTTGAATTTTGATGGAAAAATGTGTTCTAAACGCATTTCAACAATTAATTTGGCCTTTCAGTTAAAGGCATTTAAAAACTAATTGTCGAAATGCATTTAACTAAAAGGCAACTAATTGTTAATGTGCATTTCATTGAAATAAATGTCAACAATTAATTTGTCTTTCAAATGCATTTCAAAAAAGTAATTGTTGAAATGCGTACTGAAGACAATCCAATTGTTGGAACGAAAGGCTAACTGATTATTCAACAATAACCTTCATTTTATGCATAACGAATTGGGATGCGTATAACTGAGGAACAGTAAAAATTAATTTTGATATAACTTGGTATTTAAGATCTTTGCTGAAAGAACTGACATTCTAATACTGATATTTATCAAGCAGGAGTCAGAATACTGTTATGATATCTGACATCTCTCTCTCAAAGCACGGGCATGTAAAATATTGAAACAGTAATTTACGGAGTGACTTCAAAGTCAGATTACTGTTACTGGATTAATTAATAAACAAGAATGAAACTCGGTCATAGACAATTACTTTCCTGGGCTATGACATCGGGGATGACCAACTATCGATCTCCTGTTTAAATTCCATGATCAGCCTTTCCACAGTTTTCGTCTATGAACGCATTGATGAGGCATGGATGCCCAACCATTCGGCCGTTGACTGCTGTTCTCCCAGCATCCTTCCACTCTTGGAACACCTTAACTACCACAGAAATTCCGCACGGCCTACAATATTGGCAGTTTCCTGGATAAGTGCCACTATCCAACTATAATCACATTTCAGAAATACGTCGGATCATCTCCCTTGTCTGTGAATCAGCAATTTCGAGTGAACACGTCATTCATCTCCAGTATCATGTAACACTAGCTTTCAATGATATGAGCGCCACCTGGAGGAGAGAATGACAGATTGATTAACGTAGGCGGGGTTATACTATTTTGATTGGACTGTTCACAGAAATATTACAAATCATTTTGCACATTGAAATATTTATTACGGAAAAAAAACTGAAAGCCTCTAGATACCAAACATGGAACTTTTTTAAATCCATTTCATGCCTCCACAAAGTAGAGTTGTCACGCATGTACCCACTAAATGATAATAATCTACCACCTAAAGATATTTACAAAAAATCCCTGCTGGTGTAAAAATGGAAGTGTTTAAGGTCTCAAGTTTAGCCCCCAATTGAGAGAGTTTATTTCACTATTGAAGTGTGGCAATAGCAAACCGACTCAACTATAATAAAAATAATAATAAATTACACGAATTATCTATAACAGGGGTGGGCAAACTGCGGCTCCCGAGACAATATTGGTTTACATTGCCATTTTCCCTCAACTTTTATATTAATACTCTATAGTAGTATAGTACGTACCAATATTAGAATATTTTATTTCGTAAATGCTTTAAAGATAAGTAAAAAAAAAAAAAAAAAAAGAAGATATTTTGAAACTTCACATTTTTAGCTTTTAAATGGTACCGGCCAAAAGGGTTGTTAATGTGGATTTTTTTTTTTTTATCGTATTTGTTTGATATTTGATGGCCTGTGTCGCTCCCGCCAAAATTAATTCTAAAAGTGACTACTATGATCGCTGCATTACCCACCGCCTCTGTTGCATGGACTCTGCGTCATCACTCTTCACGCAGTACACGCAAGTTACGTGCTTGATTTTAGTGAAAGTTATAAAACCCTTGTTTAAAATGACTGAACAACAGAAGAGTATAAAACGGAAATACGAACAAGAAATTAGAGTGTTGAACCAACAATGGGAGGACGATTTTAACGGAAACAATACGAAGGAAACTTAGAAACACTTTATAAGGATTTTGAGAATAGGTTTGAGAAACTAAAAAAGTTAAAGCCATGTTTTGAATTTCTTGTGATTGATGTCATCAACGATGGATGTCATGTTGCACCTTTTACTGCAGATGTTGCTTCAATGTAGACAGTTTATTAAGCTACATGAAGATGTGGGTTTGAAGCTAGTACATAAAAGTTCATCTGTGACTGACTTTTGGAAACAAATCCCAGAAGCAAAGTATCCCAATCTTCAGAAAACTGGCTTCCACTACTCTGTTTTTGGGACAACTTACTGCTGCGAATCTCTCTTCTCTGTAATGAAATTTGTAAAATCGAAACATCGTGCTATCCTCACTAACAGCCACCACACTTTGCTTCTTAGAACAGCTTGGACATCCTACCAGCCAGATTTTAAACTATTAACTACACAAATGAATAATCAATGAAAGCCTTCAACGAGTAAAGATTAAACATAGTCTTCTTTGGCAAGTAGGACTACTATAAATAAATACAATTTTAAAATAACATTTTCTGCGGCTCTTGAACACTGAAAAATTTATTAAACGCGGCTCTTATTACTGAAGAACTTGCCCACCCCTGGTCTATAAACTTGCATTTAATTTCCTAATAATCAATGAAGTAGAGTCGGGTCTGAAATATATTTAGAAACAATCATTCAGTAAATATTGCTTTATTTTTTTTTTTTTTTCGACTAAGATTCCCAAACATCTGTTTCCTCGTAATGGGCGCATTATTCTCGCTTGTTAACAGAACTATCGATTGTACCCTTGTTCCAAAAGAATTCTTATTCGTAAATTATAAAATTTATTGTAAACGAAATGCCGATAGCCAGTGTTGATAAAGCCCGAAGGCCAAAACAGCATAGTACAACGACAACAGTAATCAATGAATTCTTAATGGCATCCCAAACAATGGAAAGTGTAGTGACAATAAGATAGACGAGATCGATTTGGAGACCAACAATGCCGACTGCAATTTCACTGGAAATATACATTTCTGAGAACAATGGAACATATTACCATACTAAGTGTCTTCAACATTAGGCGCAAAGTAGGCAATAATAAAGTGAAATATAATCCTCATTGTCATGTGATACAACAATGTACCGTACATCAGCTTTCACAACAATACTCAGCCCATCTGCAATGGAGAGGTCCATTATTGTAGCAACAATGTTTAGAACAATATTTCGATGGAAAAATGCTTTAAGGCTATTATCACAGTATAAACCTGCCTTATGGATTTTAAATTCAGACATTGGAATATGTCATTCTTCATATGGAGAGGGGAAAGATGATCTCAAAATTGAAGGAAAATATATCACTATCAAGACGAAATATTTGTAATTAAATCTTTAAGTAGAATTCTGCAAATACTATCGCTCTCTATGGATGCTTTTCTATTGCCAGTCTTTCTCAACCTATTTATTTCACTTAAAACAGTATTGATGTTTGAATCAATACTTGGAGAATTATAAATTTTCTTAAATGTTTTACCAACTGGATAGTTCGCCTATTACAACCTTTTAACCTTCAACGCTTTGCACTGATTTTTAACAATCGATTATTCTTAAATGTAAACACACATTTTGTAATTTTTCGTTCAAGAATAAAATGAAAAGTTGTATCTTAAATGAATAAACCCATACAGTTTTAAAATAAATGGATTACTATAAATACGGTATTCTTAATGGAATGGAGAAGCTTACTGGTGACAAGAATGGCATTTGAGATAAGAATATTTTCAAGGATTCCAGCAACGATTTGCAGAACTAAGTCGCACGTTGTTTCATTGATCAGAATGCCTTTTTTATCCTCTGATGCATTTCCAATAGCAAATAAGTAATTGTCTATAGCGTTTAAAGAATTGTCAATATAAATGGCTGTGAAAGTAGTGAGGCAAAGTGTGTGTTTTTTTTCTTCATTAAAACTTTTGCTATCTTACAAAACATGCGGTTCCAGTCGATCTGATAAAATGTGTTCAATGTTTTGATTTTCATTTAAAGCAATGAAAAAATAAAACCTACCAAAGCAGAAATGACACAGTTACAAAGAGTAAAGACGTATATTGAAATTTAAATAAATAAAAAAAGATATTTGAAGGCTGAATTTTCTTAGAATTTGTGCTATCAATATAAGAATCGGCATCCATTTGAACTCAAGGACCACATTTGCATTTGGCTTCAAAAATTGTTAGTTTTGGCAAAATTATAGATGTAGACTCGCTTCCTTCATCAATAAACCTCTACAAATGTCTGATCACTGGAATGCTAAGCCAAATTGCTTGTTCGGAATTCTCTGTATTCTTCTCGTATGCGTCTTTTGCACAAAGGAAAGTTATGCACCTCAATATCAGACCGGTTAATTGACTTGAGACGGAATTCGAACCCAGATCTATGTAAAGAAAGGAATGCGAGTCGATCTTGTGATAAATCGTAGGGATAGAATAAGAATTAATTATACATTTCATTTCTTACCCTACATATAAATAAGGGGGGGTATAAAAGTTTGGGAGGCTTTCTTAGATTGATAAGCTGCGTAAATTTGTTATACATAACAAGGAAAACTTGGTCACGCAGCATGTCAGACATGTTATGCTTGTCCACCCAATCGGTGACATGCCGATAAACAGAATTAGTTTCAATCAAAGTCGCATGATTATTTTAATAATGCTAATCCCAACTAACTGGGCATCACTGGATACGCTACGAAATGTAAATTTGTAGAACTTCCAGCAGAACTAACCCAAATACTCGATTTCTAATTTTGTCACAGAAAATATTTGGTTTCGAGATTATCCTTGCAAGCTTTTACGAAATTATATTTGTATAAGAGGATATTTTGTTCGTTTAGATGTTGAAATTTCTTTTGCAGAGCAATTCAACCAATTCTCCTGACTAAGCTCCGTCGCCAAAGGGAAAGATTAATCAAGTCTTGCTCCTTAAAAGGTTCAAGGTCAAAGGAGAAGACATTCAGCAAAGAATCTAATTACATCCGACCTTCGTCTAGTGATGTAGAAATTATCATTCAAATCCGAATAAAAGCGGAAGTCACCGATGTTCTCCGAACTCCACTATATTTATTAACGCTTCAAAGTGAAGGAAATCTCAGATTACACGCCACCGGTGTGGAATTATTTTCCGACAAAGAAGTCTCTAAAAGCACCCAAACATACTTTAATTATGCAGCAGAATATTACCGAGAGGGATTAGAGGGAAGAGTTGACGACCTCCCTCATCAAGATTCATAACACAGTATTCCACTAAGGGACATCGAACAACACCCCGTCTTTGAAAGAAGGAACCGGCGAACGACGCACACACACCAACTCGCTATTTCCAACAAACTTCTGACCTCGATTCGGAAAGGTGCCCTTACTTCCGTGGGGAGGAAGCGAACGTCTGAATTAATTGTGCTGGCGGTGGAGTGAGGCAAGGTTCGTGCGCAATTTCATTAGACCGTTGCAATCTTGGTCGTCTAGGATCACCCAAGAAGGCGGCCTTTTGACCTCGCGATAATCAATCACACCCCCACAAGGCGGTGAGAAAATCAGAGGCGGTTCCTTTCGACCCAGGCCTCACCTGAATCAATAAACTCTCCCGGAATCCCTTGCGACTCAAAGATAATGGTCTTTGTTAAGATCTTCTAGTCTCTACCGCACGTCAGCACGACAGGTATCCCTGATTGAGTATCCCTCTTAAACGTTGCCCCCTTGCATTTCTCAGGCAGCTACCCTACTCGTCAAGACAACGTAGGACTAAGCAACGTATCAGTTAGATGGATGGTGCTATCAACAGGCCAAGAATGGTCCGGGGGTGTGTAAACCTTTTAACCATCCGATAATGCGAAAACAAATCTTAGCAAAAGTCCAAGGAAAATGGCTCACACCTTGGTGTCAGTGAGTTTTTATTATTATTGGCGTATTACCCTTTGAATAGCTCTTCCGAACAATTTATCTCCTTTAAAATAGACAAAAGGAGGTTAGAAGGGGTCGGTAATGCGACAAGTAGATTAGATCACGTAATAAAGAGGCGGTTTTCTGACTAGCATATTAATCCTCCGTCTTAAACTCCGTGCCGCTAACGGTGAAGAAAGAATGGGAAAAGTCTAAGCTAGTACACGGCCCACAGCTGAGTTGAGAATTTGTCACAAGTGTTCCATTTCAATTACTGAAGTTTATTCTACACTTTTGTTATCGAAATATTTGTATGGGACAATTATAAGCAAATTTGATGATCTTTGAAAAAAAAAAAAAAGTTATGGTCTTTTTTTTTTTTTTTTCAAATGTCCTGCAGAACTATTAATATTGTTTTATAATGATGAAGGCAAAGCAAAACGAAATAGAACATAAATTTTTAAGTTGATATTTACAGCGAATACACTCATTATCATTTGATCGGAAAATATTGCACATAAAATGAAACTAAGAACTATGGATTTAATCCAATAATACGAAGATATTCTAGAATTTGACATGACAGTTATCGTCGATATAACAGTGTTGACAAGAATAGCTATACTGGTTATTTTCTTACCAGTATAATACCAATATTTGCAATTGTTTACTGGCAACAATATAACAACAAAAATAGCAAGAATTATTATATTGTTGTATTGTCAATATTGTTTAGTGGCAGCAATATTATTCGTATAGTTTGAATGCCTCAAAATAATCGTATTTTTTTTTTTTTTTACACTTATTGACTTCTTTACAGAAAATGCTCTTCAGAAGTTATTGCGGGTATGTTGACTACAGGATTACCTCAAATCTATGAATATAAAGCAGCAGGATGGCTTTAAAACTATCGGAACTAATAAATGTCATTTATTTCGTGGAATGAAATTACAAGAGTCCAAAATATTTTTGCTTAATTCGAATTTCAGTAAGGAACCGTTAAAGGGATTTGAACCCAGATCTCACCATATCCCCCCCCCCAAGTTCTTTTTAGCAATCAAATTCTAATTTAACCCAATATTTGGATATTAAAGCTATAGTAAACGAAAACACCAAGTGGAACCCGTGAACCTGAGGGGAGTTCTTTTATCTCCCATTTCTTTGCATACTATTTTCTTCCTCTTCCCAAAATTCCTTCTGGGCGTTCGATCTCCGCCTGCCCAGAGTTTAAGTGGGCAAAGAAATCGACATTGTACTACATTCTTTTCCCATTAATCATCGTTTATGGTCGCCAGGTTACATAAGAAAAAAAAGCCAGGAAAAAAAAAAACTACCGAAAAGAAAACAGAGCTAGTTTCTTTACACCCTTGTGTCCTTGTCGGTACTCTCTCTCTCTCTCTCTTCGGCTCTTTAACCTATTTAGGAATTCATCTGATTAAACATTAATCACGCGCATCCTAGGAGAGAGTCGTTAGGGAAATTAGTCCGAAGTCAAAGAGGAAAAAGGTCTATTTATTTAGCTGCTTATTGTACTTGTTAATGATAGTCTGGCGTGGAATGACATTTGTCACGTCTTTATCATGACGTAAATGATTTTTTGTTTCGAATAAACTTGCAAAAACAATTACTGACTGTGTTAAACGCATGCATTTTACACTTTTGTCATGCCAGTCTTTATACGAGATTTTTTTGGAAATCATGTTTTAAGAAAAACAAGTTCTGCAGCCTACAAATAATAGCTACTCATGATTCGCTATATTTAAATTACGTATTAAACAGAAATGTCATTGGAATATTTTCAAATGTATTCGCGAAACCTACTAGAATATTGTTATTATCAGTCCATTTTTGAACACGATATTGTTGAAAGGTCTGCTAAACATAACCATTGTTAAGCACGTGTTGGTGTGAAATGAACATCACCTTATTAACTCGCATAGAATGTAGAGTGCCAACAATGTATAGAACGTAGATAACAAATATTTAAAGTTATAACATGTGTAAAATTAAATAAGGATAAAACAGTGCAATACTAATTATCGCCCAATAAGGATATTATAGTTAATAATATATAAAAATGCAATCCATTGGAATATAATACAGCTAACAGGAAATATTTTATATCAAGCATGCTCTCAAACACTGAATGTACAAACAAATCTCCACACTTACACGAAATTAATATCTCAATCTATAAATCTCCAAAAGTGCATATCTTACCGGGTGGATTAGGTGGATTAAATCAACCACGATGCATTTGTTAGCTAGTTATTGTAAACACGGCTATGATGAATGTTTGGGTGGTTCGCTGTTCCCGCAGTTTACAGATGTATGATAACTTGCGCCGTACGTCTATTATAATAGCTGTAAGCATTATTCTGTAGTGACTGAACAAACACGTGACTCCACACGATATCTCTTCCGGTTGTAGTGATGCAGAATTGACGCAATACGGCCAGGAAAATTTGTCGTAGCTGATTGATGCGAGTACAATAGGAAAGCCGTTTCGTACTAATACTTTATCTGGAGTCCTAAATTCTTCTTTTATTTTCCATTTTCCGTGTCGATATAAATCATTCTGACGTTTTTATGTTCGGCACAAATTTCGTTGCGTAAGGAGTCGATTATTTATCTCTTTCGTGACCAGAACACGCTACCTAACATCCCTGCCGACATCCGACACGGAACTCTTAAAAATTTGTGCCCAATGGTATTGGCTGCACCAGGTGGGGCGAATGGAAAAAATACGGAGCTTTGTCTAAATTGTTTTCCTATGCACTTCAACTCTAGTCGAACTCACCCTAGCTGTCATTTTACGGCAACTACAAACGCTTCAGTAAGGCTTACAATATTGCTTTACTATGTGCACGCTTTAACGTTTAGAAATATATGAAAGTACAAAACACAGACCCAAGAAAGAAATGTAAAATATAATAAAGTCTGACGCGAATACTAAAACTACAATCGTCAGTTTAAAATACGAGAATTCCCTGAAACGATTGTACAAGACGAATCTCAAACGATGATGCCCAATACAACTGGAGAATCTCCATGGAGATTCTCCAGTTATATTAGGCATCGTGATACTCACTCGACTACCAAGGCTAATATTTCTTGGAAGGCATGATGTTATTAAAATAGATTAGGCGTAGTATATCTATATACTATTTAATTCAATTCCAAACTAATAAAAACGATTTGATTATATTTGTTAGTAGCAAATATGACGAAATAGATCGTTGTTTTCATCGCTAAAATAAGTTACGTTGTCAAGAATGAAATAGGCGACGCATGCGTAATTCAATGATCGTTACTACTTCTAAACTCTCTGCATCCAATTAACTTGCTCCAATAATGTGCAGTCTGTGTTTTCTGCCAACCATTGTTATGACTGCTGAGGGAAAGAGAATTCAAACATGCAAGTCTGCTGCAAAATTAAAATCGCAAAAGAACCAAAACAGCGATAGGGTAAGTTGAAACGTGTCTAATACGAATACAAAACTGTAAATCGTCACTTACTATCCTGACTCTAATCGATCGTGATAATTAATGCAATAACCTATTTGTCTTTGATTGATCCAGTAATTATGACCAATTCACAATAGATAAACAGAGAGAAAGTGTGCTCCTCGAGCCACAAATAAGACCAACTGGTTTTAGTGTTCGGCAATTTACAGAAAATATATATTCTAGATTGGCCAAGCGCAATTGTGTATTGGGGATAACCTGCCGTAATTAATCCTAGAACTCCATGCTTAGAACATCTTAAAAGTTTCCATTAGAATGAGTAATTAGTTTGGTTCGAATTATCGCCAAAGATAATGAGGCGAGTTTTTTTCGACATCACTAGTATTTACTAGTGCTGATTTCAGAAGAAAAAGATTAAACATGTTTACGATCACTGAGGTTCTGACCACACAGTCTTCGACAGTGCTAGAGAGATGTGAAAGAAAGACAAATGTATTCAGAGAATTATGGAACTAATGATTTTTTTTAAAGGTAGTATAGATAAAAACCTCCTAATATAGAAACAAGTGACTATATATTTATATATCGAAATTTACTAACTTTAACAGAAAAATAATTAAATATATTAACTCCGTGTTTTAAAGAGGATAATATCGAATTTTTTTAATACCGAAAAACTGTTTTAATAACTTCAAAACGATGTTATTGAGCACTATATGGCCTTCACGTTCTTTTTTTTTAAGTATTGCTCTATTGAAAAGAGCACCCCAAGAGATTCGTCTTTGTGATTTTCATTAAGAGTTCCATTTAACCTAACAGCATGTTTTAATTCTGTTTTTCTCATAATTACATTTTAAGATATAAGGGGTGAGCCCCTGCTGTGTCAACGAATACTTCCGTTTATTCATCCAAACCCAATTACTAACTAAATTTAGTTATAAAACGTTTAGTTGCTGCATTTCACAAAACGAATAGTCAGCTTAGCTGTTAACAGATTCATGCAGTTTTATCGCAACCAAGGCATTAATTTTTGCCAGAAAAATGTGTATGTACGCTTTCTTGAGAAAGATACTGTAGTATTATAGAAATAACATTTATCTTCTTTCTGCTTATTCTGACAAGAAAAATAGTTACTTAACATAAAAACTAGATAAAATATATCATGCCCAACTACAGGTCGGACATAATCGGCTGTTTCTCAACCAGCTCCTGTCATCTTTTGGAATGCAGTTTTTTCTAGAAGCCACAAGAATCAATTTTTCTCGACGCTGATAAAAAAAAACAGAAAACAAAGCGACTCCTTCAGGTGTGTAGTACATTCCCGTTTTTTTTCCATCTATTCCAGAGGTTTCCACCTGCATCTAGGAAGCCTTCTTAACAGAATCAACCCATTTAACTTCCGTATGACTGTGGTAGAATCGATAACCGATGGAGAAAGAGAGAAAGACATCCAAGTGCTCAAGTAGTCTGCCGAGGGTTATGCAAAAAAGCATAATAAAAATATCCGCTTCCGTCTGTATTCGTAACTGGCCAAGTGGAAGTAGGATATGAAAGCCGCTAGGGACGTCGAACAAATTTTGCCGTTGTAACAAAAGGCGAAAGAGAACAGCAAAATAAAATAGAATATTTAATATAGTTACAGAAGTTTATAAAAATGGCACGCACTGAGAATCTTCACAGGGGTTCAATAAATCACACAGTAGCTATGGGAAAAATTTCACCCTTGCCATTAAAAAGTGCAACTAACTGCAGATGGTCAAACAATAGAAGACGAACTGGTCTACGCATAATACATACAGGGAAAAGGAAATAGAGTATAGTTAAACATAAATTAGATTATTTTTAAGACGCATAAATAAATCTCACTTCTGTATATAATATAATTTGTAGAAGAAAATATTGCAAACTAAAAGATCTAATCTAGTTCGAAGTATTTTTTTTTATTCAAAATAAGACTAAACAAGAATACTGTAACACCACCTACTAGAAGACATAGCAAACAAAGAAGTTTACAATGTTCAAATTCGGCTTTGTGCTTACTTTTTTTGTGTTTGCTTCTAAAATATGCCCTTATCGTCTAAATGGGAGATTACTTTATGTTATGATTTTTAAAGGTAGCATTTTAGACAAGAAAACAGCCAACAAATACCAACACTGAGATACGATTCCTAAGGATAATCCTCATCAGCCAATTCAGTGAGGTGTAATGATCTTCCTGGTATATTCTTTCTAACGCAACGGTCACCTTCTTAAGACAAATCGGCTTATCTCTAATCTCTAAGCCGTATGGCGCTTATTTCTAGGAAATAAGATACGAATTCGGTCTATGTACAAATGAAGCTTTTCCCGACACTTCCCTGTAATCTTTGATTTCAGAAACTATTTTTTGCGAACAGTTTGAGCATTGGAATTAATATATTTAATGATTAAGAGGTGATTAGTGAATATCCCGACTAGATAAATTAAAAGTTGATAAATTTATGCTTAATCACTAGATAAACGAGTGATTAAGCATAAAACACTGTTTATATGATGTATAATAAAAGTGGTGCCGAAATACATTTATTTGTGATTCTTTTTATACTTTATCTCTACGCACAATCAAGATAACAAATTAGTCTTATTTTACCAAAGAATCTCTATTTAGGGTATCTTTAGACGAAAGGTTTAATTCAAAAACCTTAAGTAGTAAAATTGCGATATATATCAAGAAAAATAGTTTAATGGTGTCCAAAATCGTGAATACCGTAGTTCCAACTGTATCCACAACTTATTCGATTGCAGAGGGGTCGTTTACTTTCGGCAGTCTTTCTCCATAAGCCACTTATACTAGTCGGAGATCTTGACGGTAGCAAAGCAAAGTATTTAGCATCTTTAAAGCAATCTCCGAACGGCAGCCACAGATTAGGAATCAAAACTACAAGCCAATCGGTTCTGACATAACAATCATCCACTGACCAGAGTTACGTCAACTTTCGCGCATAGCTTACAAGCAGATATGTTTTCCTTAGCGGTGAAATTTCAAGTAGAATTACACGTCTAATACTTAAAGATAAATGTATTCTGTATGTAAATCTATCGACAACTGCCGATTATTTCTCATCATCCATAATCACATAACATAAAAGGAATGCAAGTTGTTACAAGCATGGCGTACACGTTGACAGTTGAGTACATCAAAGGACTGCATTGCAATACAAAGTACACAAAATCTTGGGATTCCGCTTTTCTCCCAATTTAGTAGTATTTGAACAGGATAGGATTACCTTCTGAAGTGTCCTTCAGAAAGTCGAATCGCCAAGAGAAAGACTAATCTACGATCTCATCGCCGTTAATTGACACGCGGAAAGAAGTTGAAACTTCCATTATTAAAATTTATTTTTTTCCCATTTTCTTTTCTTTCTTGTTTCTTCTGTTAAAGCGTTCGAGGGACAGCAATAATGAAAGTCTCCTTTGGTGCACGAGAACAAATTAATTCTCCGGACGACAAAACGACAGAGCGTTAATAGCCGATACGGTTCGTCGTCATTTTTAACCACACTGACAGTTAGCACCCCCCTTGACAGCGTATAGCTGCAATGTTCAGTCGCAATCTCCTCATCTCTTCAAATCGATACGGATCTCTGTACCACTGGACAGCCAGGAAAGTCGGTGTCATTTATTTCACCGCGCGCGCCTTTTTATCCGAAACCCACATTAGCGTCCCTTTCTCGCTTGTCGGCTGACATCAGCTACGAAGAGGCGTCCGAAACTGTAATTTTCTTCGTGATGGCCATATTGTCCTTCACATTGTCACGAGCGTCTTTTCTATCCTCACAGCTCGATTTCCTTCCCCCTATTCTCTCTTTTCGTTCTTTTATATTGCCTGAGGTAAAAAGATGCTCTCTCTCTCTCTCTCTCTTTCTGTTCCATTCAATGTATAGACGCCTCATGTTCCACTTAAGACTTTCCCGTCACTTCTAGAGGCCACATATAAAGTCTAGAGTTGAGAAGTTTTGCTTCTATTGTTTCCATTTTCTAGATTGTTTCAAAAAAATATATATGATAGCCGAATATTAAGGCTTGAAAGTTGGGGAAGCAGGTTTCCATGGTAACTGACACCACTTACATATTTTAATAACGGAAAACTCTTCGATGGGAGAATCGAACTGATACACTATCTCACACACACACACACACACACACACGGAATTTAGCCAATAAGAAAAATATGTGAATAAATCGGCACAGACGTAAATATAGTTATATAAAACGATGGAAATTAATTTCATAAAGCAAATAAAAAAAAGAGGGATGAATGTGTGGGAATGTATCTTCCTCTTGGAGAAGAGGATTTCTCTTTCCTAATTATATAATTCTTTGAAAATAAATCTTTCGATTTCACTGATGATTTCTGGCATCAAATTCCATTCCTGGACTTTCCACCCAAAGAGTAAATATATCTTTGACCTGTACATATAGCATTACGATGCTATCAAACTGTGATCGCGACTAAATCATTCGATATCCCCATGTGGATTTGTAGGTTCTCAGACCTGTGTACAGTTTCAGAGATTTAACAGTCGAACATTGAAAGTTAAACTAACGCAGTGTGAATGACAGAGTAAACTAAAGCAATATTACACGAATATCTACTACAAGCACTGTTTAAGTGGTTGGTACATGACTATTGGTTTTCGCATAACGGCCAGAGAAATTAATCCGAATAGCAACACATGCACTTCGCCAGTCACATAAGATTGGCATAACTACACTTGGCATGATAATAACCATTTTATTGAAAATTGTTATTATCCTCAAAGAACGTCACACGATAAATTGGCAAGCATCCCCCATGCCTTACTTATAAACGAATTACTTCAACAGGTTGTTCAAGAAGTATCCCGATATTCGCTTCAAAGGCACACTAAATAGAAACCAAGGACTGATCCTATACGACATTTGAAAGACATTAATGTAACATTTCAAGTCTTCTCATATGTTAGCAATTATATACAGAGTTGACGCAACAATGTAGAAACTTCACGTAACGTGACTAATGATACATGTGAATCAACAATCATTCCAGTCTATAGAAATAACGCCTGTTGGGAAATGTTTGATTTTTGTTGTTTAGCAACAATGTAGAAACTGCACGTAACATGACGTATGCTTTTCTTTTTTCTTTTTGCTTATATTAAACTTCCTGAAGATGACATTAGTCATACAGACAATGAAACACGTAACAGAAATGCATCTAGTGTTAATATAAAACTTTTACTACGTTTACTAGTTATAATCAGATTAAGTTAATGTTAAGGGTTTCGATTACTGCCGTATGTATAGGACAACACGAAGTGATTTGTGTTTCTTTTGAAGTAAAACAGACAAAAGAAGCCATAGAAGAATGTTTGACTTGCTAAGTAATTAATGTAGGATAGATTATGCTCAAAAAAAGAGTCAGATTTTAAAAATGCTATCTATAAAAACTAAAAAATATATATAAACTATTTATGCTTCTTTTCTGTCAACTTCCAGAAAGCAAATCTCTTTATATGAGACAATACCTCTAAAGTAGTGAAAATTTAAGGCCACCTGCCTAGAAAACAAAGAAAAAAAAACGATATCTCAATTAAAGCCTCATTGTTTCTAAAGAAAGAAGCTGCGTTGATCATCAATTACTTATTTTCCGAAGTTTGTGCTTTCTTAATTACATCTTTGTTCTCCCTTGGGCGAACATGAGTTCCTCCACTTACTAATTAATAGGCTAATCGCGTCTCTTTTAACTTTCCCGTGTTTAATAGCATTTAAGAACGTTCACTTTTAACTCTTTGGTAGTAGATTTTCTTCTCCACCTGCCTCGAAATTTGGTGTAATCTAAGAAGCAGTTAAAACAAAGCTAGCAGGGATTAAGTCTTTGCTCAAGAGAATTTGGGTATTCAAGTAATTAAGTTTTTCCTACTCTCATCTTTCTTCAAATTAAAATTGAAGATGGTCGTTTGTTTGGGGTCTTACTACGTGATCAAAGCTTTCAGGCATATTCAAGTCAGCTGTTCTTAGCACGTTTAATTTTCCATTGAAATTAAAACGGAAAGTTAAACCTTGTTCCAAAACGTTGATTTTTGCCGCAACAAAATTAAATACATTTTAATTCAGCTGAATTTACAGTATCTGAAACAAATATTAATTTTTAACCGAAAAATGGAAGAAACATTTTGCTTTCGGTGTTTTATTTTAGGCTTAAAACATCAGTTTTTAACCTCAACAAAAATGTTAAAAGAAACTTTTCTAACATCTGGAAAGACCTTCTAATAAAAGCTTCAACATCTAAACACGTAGATGTAACAAACAAACAAACCAAGGATTTCATCAATGGGTTCAACTGTATTTAACCATGATGCGTGCCGTCTTGAGTGCGATCATTGCCCTGTAACAGCGGCTGCTGAACGTTGACTTAATCTTCCTGATTTCACTTGTGGTTCTCTAATTGTGTTTACTCCATTTACCCTAATTACCCTCTTCAGCTAGATGTTAGCTCCATCTTATCAAAGAACGTTATCTGTACATTTAGTGACATGCACTTAACGAAGCGTGTCAGCATCTGTCTCTGGTCATCTACACAGATCCAAGTTTGGACATACCACACCAACAAAACCTATTACAGCATTCTGGAGGAGTTCAGATGTTGAAAAAACACGTCTCGGTAAAACTCTTATCGATAGAAACCGTTTTACAAACTCGATAAACATTCTTTCTTTTGAAATTCATTCCAGGTTATAATGCCAAAATCACGGAGCTTTCTTGAATAAAAAATCCACATAAAATGATTGTCAGTTTTATTTAATAAGTACAATTATCCAACGTTTTGTCACCTCCAATTAACACGATCAAGGGAACTATTATGTAGCGTACAGTTTACATCACTCCACACTAAGCAAGCTACATTTGGGTCGCAATGAGCAGCAGCTGCCTGTTCAAAAGAGAGATCGCTTGAGCTCGTGATTTAATAGAGTTTTATCTCATATTTGCTTCTGTAGGATATCGCTGCTCGCTTTATGACTTGGTTGGTAAGACACTGTAATTACGATGTTAATTGCGAGTGTTCTTCAGCCGGTATTTTATTTTATTTTGTTGTTGTATGAAGATAAAAAAAAAAAAAATTTTCGACGCTCTCCGAGATCGGATTACTCATTTTTTTTTTTTTTGAAAAAAGCTTTTAAGGTTTCCGATGTCTTGAATGGAGTGAAATATGCAATGTCCGTCATCTTCGCGACTGGGCTATAGAGAAGAGTCCCATCTTCTCTGTGGCAGCTGAATGGAGCCTACAGAAATGTTTTTTTAAGAAATAGCTTCTGAACCTTAAACCTCGATCTGTTGAACGAATCTATTAAAGCCGCAAAAGTGAGTGTATCATGCGTCATACTCTATAAATCGAGTATAATGCAAGATGAAAACGGTCTTACAATCTCCGTATATGATTGGTTACCTCAGCTTTAGACAAATAACACAACTGTAGTATTTAGAGCAAGCACATCTCTGATGAATATGGACATTGAGTTATCCAGTTTAACTAGTGGTCAACGTAAACATTTCCTTGATAATGTTAGCTTATGATAGTGAAACGTCAGAGATTTTTTTTTAAGTTTAACGTATCTTCCTCTTAACATGTTTTTCAATCTAGAAAGATCAATGGTAATGTCAACGAATACCGATCCACATGTTTACAGTTAAACTGAAAATGTAAAGCACTTCCACGAAGTTTAAAAAAATATGTTGCCAAAATGAACATACAACTGGCGCAAAACTATTGATAGGAGAGTTAAGACGGTTTATTCACAAAGACTTCTATCCATTCTATTCGGTACGTAAAATTTACACTCGAGTAGAATGGTGTAGACAACAGCAGAAATATTGTCTTTCAGGTCATGCATCTGCGTGTCGTTTCAAGAGAGAATACGTAATTTCCACGTCTGGTTTAAAAATCGATTATGGGCAGCCTCGCCAACATCATTATTCACTACTCGAAGGCACCCACATTCACTGACAATCCAAATGATTTCAACGTATATGAATTAGAATTCTCCACACAGACATTGCTAACAAGACAGTGATGCAGTGTCTTGATTTTGATGCAACAACCTCACGCAACAGTTGATCGTTCTTACAAAGACCTTCTGTTTCCAAAGATTCAAACAATTCAATGCTTACAGTAACGACAGAAATCATTAAAAGCTGTAATTAATGGGTTTCATAACTTACATCAATTTATTTTATAGAGAAGGTAGGATGACAGATTATTGAAGAAAGGACAAAACGTCACCTGTTGACCCATTTTCGTAATTTATTACGACGCAATTAATTCAGAAACTCTTTGGTTGAGAGAGAGAGAGAGTAAAGTTCAGGGGAACTTTTCGTAGACTGTATTAATATTTTGGTTATTTATTTAGTCAACAGATGGCAGCACATGATTTGTTGCCATAGGTCAATTTACTCTTATTCGAAAATTAATTGCAGAAATATAAGATTCATATTACCATCGATAATTTGAGAATATTTGTGACCTTTAAAAGAATTCTATTGTATCGAAGGCGAACGTATATAAAGCTTTACACCTGACTGGGGATTGACAAGTCTCGTACGGTGGTGGCGGGTTTTTCCTCTCCCTGGAAACTCGGGTTTTGGTGTAGCAAACTGGCAAGCACACATGCAATTAATGTACCGGCTTTACAGCCCTAGTTGCTTCGACAGTCATTGTAATCAACTGACCTCTTAATGGGAAGACCAGAAGCCACAACATCCAAAACGCAATCACAGATGGCGTATCATTTAAGCTTAGCTACCAACCGAAGTCAATTTTCACTCGAAATAGGCCTAATAAGACTGACCTAATAGTGCCACTGCAATAGTTATTAGTTATCTAGTCCCGGTATGAAACCCCACTACAAAGTACGTTTCGCAACGAGCATAATCTATCATCATTATAATGTGAACCTGACTGCTCTCGGCTTAGAGCAAAGCAACATTCTGAGGAAGGAAGGTCCAGAGAATTAAGTATTTAAATTTCAAAGGGAGTCCATGAATTAATGACTAACCTATAAAAATTATAAATACGCTGAGAAAAAAAAATCTGAATTTTGCTATGGTTATGATAAAGGTCTGTGGTGCTACATTTGTAATAACAGTGAAGTGTAAAGAGACAAGTACGAAGTATGCACATTTTATACGCGGGAATAAAACTTTTCCATAGCCACTTAATAAAAAGATTGAAACTGCAAGTGTATATATGTTCCTACAACGACGGCAAATTTTGTTTTGATCTTTTCTAAATTTAGCTGCGGAATATATTGGATTTTTTTTTTTTTTTTACAAGTGTTTGAATATCTTTGTCATGGTAACATGATAGAAATTCAATCAACTAAACTACGAGATCGGGATTTATTCGTTTTTCTGAAAAGAATCGTGGTTATGTAGGTAAGCTAGAGGTCAAAAACAGAACGATATTCGAATATTAATAATGCGAATATTAGCATGCAAAGTAGTGAAGTAGATGGAAAATATTGAAATGAGGGAATTTGGCAAACATTGAGTACTGAAAACGTGGCCAATATGTCGATGATTATGCGCAAGCAAATAATATTGTAAGGTGAACTTCATGATTGAAAACTAAAAACAGTGGTACGAAGGGAAAATGCAAGGGATTGAAATAAAGAATATTGAAACATCAACGTAATATTCTAGAAGATTGTTAGCGAATTTAAAAAAAAAACGGAGAAATAAAAAATGAGCAGGTTTTTCCTAGATTAGCCCTATATGGACGGGTTATTCAAAACTAGCTGTGATATAGGATTTTTTTTTTTATTACTCTGGATATCAACCAGCTGCCAATACCACGTGGTTAAAATCCGATCAATGGCCATAAATTTTTCTCAAAATCTTCTATTAGTAATTATGGCTTCGAGCTAAGATTGCGAGGTGTTTTTTGGATGTCCCTTAACACACAGGCATAAATAACCATTAATGATATGCAATAGCACATTGGTAATCTGTTGGATTAATGGCTAACACTCGATGACAGGAGTCTAAACAACAAATTCAAAGCATCACCAAATTCATAGGACAAACTCTTCTTTTGAAAGTGCCGAATTTTGTCTCGTAAACCAATCGTTTAAGATGAGTTAAATATAACATTAAGAGAAAATTCGATAAATACAAAAGCAATAGACTTACGAGTTTTTTGTTGGAAGTGCTTAATATAAGAACTAAGTAATTTGCGTTTATTTGTGAAAAATATTTAAGAGAGCCATCTGAAGACAAAATGACTAAAGAGAAATGTGAACAAGAATTACAATAAATCATAACGTGAGGAGCAACTGCCAAAACACCGTAACAGAAATTTAGATTCATTCGCATATTGACCCATCGAAAATTCCCGAAATCCGTCCAGCCAGCTCACTAGTGGAATCTATAAATCTACAGAAGATAAACTAATTTCGTTTATTAGCGATTTAGGCATATATGATAAATGCTTCAATGATGTTACTTCGTCAAGAATGAAATAGGCGAGAATTCATAACTGGTAGTGAAGTAATTGCCACTATGTTCGCTGTTATATATTCCAGTGTGATTTACACACTGGAATGTGTGTAAATATATAACAAATAGCTGGATATTTGTCTGTATTGCAAGTAAAAGATTGGTTTAAAACGAAACTCGTGTACCTCATTTTCATCGGGGGGACAACTTTTAAAAGTTTCTTAAATTACTCCTAAATATTGTTGCTGCTTCGTGTAAAACAAAAATAAAAATTAAAAAAAACGCATGGAAGACGGGGGGAGGAAGAAAGCTTAAAGAAAGAACTTTGGATTATTGGATTATTAAGAAAAAAAAATTGCAACTGTATTAGATCAAAATCCTTTTAAGCCAAGCTGAAGTGGTAGAAATCTAAAAGAAGAATGAGAAATGGGAACAAAGAAAGAAAATATTGTTTAACTTCTAGATCCACTTAAGAGGATATAGAGAGAGCATTTGCAGATTTATACAAAGCCAAAGTTCTTTCCTTAAAATCATTTTTCACAAACGGGAAACATTTGAAAAACGGTATAATTAATAAAATTAAAGGTTTTTTTTTGTTGTTTTAAGCTTCTTTTCATTAGGAAGCTCGATAATTACATTAGTTTCTTTCCTAATTAGGAATTTTCCTGTATTACTAAACGGTACACAGGAAAGCACTACAGAATAAACAAAAGTAAAACAGGTCGAGTCCGTTCTATATGACATTTCTGGAATTTTTTTCTCATTAAAACAAAGGCAAGATCGATTTCGAATATATACAAAGGAGACATATAGCTGTAAGAGATTTTTGTATCCTGTTTAGAATTATGAAGTCGTGTGTTCCGTGGATGGTTTGTCTATTTTGTAGAGAACGAGTATTCGTACCGAAAAATAAAAATGCTTTTCTTCATAAAGTAAGGCATTTTTATTCATAATCCAATTTTAAAGTTATCCGAAGAAAGTACTCTTCCTACACTACCGTCATTATTATTGCTAACCCAGCACAGCGCCAACTAGTGGAGCAATCCTAAATTAACGAATGAAATTACGCTAGGGTGTATCTGCATCTAATATAAATTCGTTACATTTCGCACACCGACATAAAACTCAAGACATAAGTTGTAAAAGCTACTGTAAAATTACATTTACAATTCATAATCTGAAAGCGGTTCAATAGTTTAGTAACCCTCCAACGTTTATCTTTTAGATAACAATCGGACTGATTATAGAAACAGCCCAAGGAAAGAAGATGGAAGGCAGTTTACTTTAACGGTAGATACCTGAGGGTGAGATTAGCAGTGATAAGGAAGTTGTGTATCGTGAAAAATTACTTCTGTTTTCGTACAGGGAAATATAAGTCAAGTTAGTGTCATTAAGATGCTAATGATGACCATCAATGAATCTGCAAGAGATAATAAATAAAGAGGCGAAAAGGAGAATAAATGGATGAGAGACACCTTACTGAGGTAATGATAAAAGCATTTGACAGTAAATATCCTCAGGAGCATACAGTAAGTCACACGAATCTTATCAAGTGATAAAGGATGGAAAAGAATAAGGAAAGATACTGTAGGAATGCCCAAAGTATCCATTCTGCATAGTACACTACGGGGAAAAATTAAGAAATTAAATTAATCTCTACACTATATAAAAAAATAATCATAAAAAGGCATATCTCAACACAATCCAATTAAATGCTTTTAATATATCACCAGTTAGGTTGGCATGACAACGAGTTTGAATGATATCTACGTCAGCTGGTAGATTATGGATAACTGCAATGGTTCAATTGTAACAAATTCTCGTGATTTGTCTCGTGCTGTCATTGTTATAAATATATTGTAGAAGACGTGGGATATATTTGAATGTTTGTTGAGCTATTATAAAATGCCTGGCGGTTAATAATACAATCATACCCACGAGATAACATTTCCTTTGAAGCTATATTGCAGTCAGAATAAAATCGGTTAAATGTATGCATAGTTTGAGTGGATAATAAAGGTAATAATGACTGAAGTTTGTTCGCTATGGCTTTGTTTCTCGTATAATGTAAAGTCTATTACCCAAATGGAACAATAGTTTAAAGTCTACCAATACAAGTATTGTAAAGCGAGTTTTCTGTCCCGTAGTGGCACTTGGAGGTAGCTATTAAACTGCACATCGCCTTCAATACAGTCCGCAGTTACGTTGAACGACTTTACCGGAACAAGTCTTGTCTACATCCTTTCCTGTTGCGTATTTCTCTACATTTAGCCTGTGCTATACTCCCTTGACAACGGCACTTAACTGGAGACTTCACCAATGCTGTACTCTTTGCGTGTCCTAAGAGTAGCGACGAATTTGTTTTTCTGTCAACTTAGCGAGACACTGGAGGACTCAAGAAGAGTTCAGGGGGTGGAGATGTAACAAATCGATCAAGTTCTATAGCTCCGTGCGCCACCATTGCGACAGCAGGATGCGGGAAATGCGGAGAACCCAGGATTTACTGATAGCTTCCGGTAGCATTGGAGAAGCTGCCTTCTGCTTTGGCCATAAACTGCGGAAGGCTGCAATTGAGGCTGGCATCAAGTGACCCTGTGGCGTAATAGGGGAGTGCGACAAGATTCTGTTGCAGCTAAGATTGAACTCGTGGGACGCAGACCGTATCTCCGAGTTGCGGTGTTGTTAGTGGCTTGGAACGTTGCGGTAACCAAGGATGGAACTGCTCGGCTTAATGAAAACTTAAGAATGTGTTTTAAGAGAGTTTCCTTGAGTTTCAGTACAATATGAAGGTGAAGTGTGGTCGCAGAAGTGTGTTTTATTGGCGCAACACCTGAAAGCGGGGTTGTAGGAGTAGCAACGGAATATTTTTTTTTTTTTTTACTTTTGGTGAAAGTTATGGAATGCAAACAAGTCTTAAATTCGCGACTGCTTCCATTTAAAACAAAAAATATTTAAAAAAATAATTTGCGAAATTGTAGAAATTATAATAAACCGTGGAAGCGATTTTTCTAGCATTTATACAATGAATCCAAAATGATGTATATGAAATTGCTAAAAATGAGATTATTCGATTACTTTGCTGGATCATGCAGCTGTTTCACTTCAGACGTAGATCACTTCCGTATTTCATTCTCATGGCTGGAAATCAAAAACAGCATCCATATTAGTATTTCTTTCACGTTTAGTAGAACACATGATTTTGTACCCACAGATGCCGTATAAAACATTAATATAACCTATATTTAAAGTGCATTGAAACCTATTATTTATATCAACTATTGACAATACTTAGAAATTTATTCTACATATTTAGGGAATTTTAGGACCTGATACGAGCCTGCGTAGCTCAGTCGGTATAGACCAGTGTTTCTCAATGTGGGGCGTAAGCCCCACGGGAACAATTTGAATATTTGGGGGGGCAATTAGAAAATGATATTGCATTCGTCACCTCATCACTGATATACTCAAAACACTCACCATTGTCGGCGGGGGGGACATCAAAATCTTTGAGGCGTTGAGGTGGGGCATGATCCAAAAAACGTTAGGAAATACGGATATAGAAAGACCTTGGGTCGGAAAAACCTGGGTTCGATTCCCGTCAGTGAAGTGAGGAACCTTTATCTGGTCTCTTTCGACTAAAAGTGAATTAGCCGGTCTCATAAGGAGGTAGAGGGGTTTTTTTCACCCGGAAACTCGGGGTTTTCGTCCCCCAGAACAGGCAAACCGGCCAGTGAACACACGCATCTACAGTCATAAGACACACCGGGAGGGTTAACCACGATATCCTCGATACAACGGTTAAATGTAGAAAAATCCTTGACACCGCAAGGTAAAAGAGGGAAGGAATAATAATAAGAAGATGCTCGCTTTCTTAGCATTGTATGCCACGCCATATAATTAAATAGACCCAAGAGAGTGAAACACACAAACTCCAAAAATTCATTTGAAGTCAACTTATGTTTCATGATAGCTAAATAAGCACAGAATACAAAGACACATTTTTTTAAATTTCATAAACGTCACTAATTATCAACAGCATTTTCAGAATTCTAAACTTTATATTTTTACTGTCATAATTTAATTATTAGTTTATAAGGAAAATGAAATATATAAAAACTGAACAATGTTTCTGCACTACTGGAGTTCAGTCTTGAAGGTCTCATCTTAAGTTCCACCATGTGCGTTGTCTAGGAACATTTCTGAAGAAATCCATTTACATAATTATTCTCATAGAATTCGTTGTTGCATGTTTTTCCATTCATTATGATTCAAATAAAATTAAATCGCTTAATTTTTTTATACTCGCTGTCTAGACGGGAATTTGTTTTCTATCTGTGGCAGACTATTTAAAAACAGCAAGTTTAATCTCAGATATAATTTCTCAAGTCTCGCCCCCCAAGTGAACAATGTTCAACTCAAGTGATTATTCCATTGTAAACTTAATTAAATAATTATCGGGTGGGGGGGGGATCACAAAACAGGTGACGATAGGCTAAATTCTCTGTTTAAATACATTTTTATAGTTACAGAAAATCTCTGATATTGTGAAAGCCACAGTATATGAACCACTTGCTTGGCTACCCTTCTTTCAACTGTTCCAAAATATTAATAATATCTAATTATTTTCCGATATCCTTTCAATATGGTTGATGCTACACACGTGTGTTCACTTCCATTTTCCCCAGAACTTGTGTGTGATCTCTTTGATCAGTCGTTTTATTTCTAACCCAATTAAGTCTACGTTAAGACCCCTTTTACACACTATCTCTTGCAGCATTATTTCTATATTTAATTAGAATGTTCATTAAAATGTGTGCAGAAATAATGTTTTCCAATTTCTTAAATCACTTCAAATTTTTCACATCGTCCGCAAAAAATGTCCGACAATTTTACTGACATAAGAAACACCTTTACGGAGAGTTCTTTACTTTTCGGGATAGTTGGTTGTTCTTTAAGATAATTATTGGTATTCTTTGAGTTGAATGCATTATCTTTAAACATTAATTAAAACGAAAACACTATTTCAAACTATGCAACAGAATAAAACTGAAACCTGACATCTATTTATAAATGATCTTCTAACGCCATATTCTTAATGTATTCTTCTGAAAATCAAAATAATGCAGTATTATTAATATTATGCAAAATAATAACAGAAAATGACACTTCAATACTTGCGTAATACTAGACGCTACTTCATAAATCAAAATATATTTGTTACGTAATAAGCAAAGAAAACAATATATATGAAAACTACAGTTTTAATTAGTGAGAAGCTATGCTTAGAAAGGACAATTTTTCTCCCAAATATAATGATGTAAAATGACTTTGTATGAGGTACTCATGAATATTAAAAGCTATTTTAAAGTGGACAGTACCGTTCATAGTGCTTCAGCGATTAGAGAATTCTACAATTTTTCTACCTTAGAAAAGTATTGTGTAATTTTATACAAGCAATAAAAACTTCATATGCTAATCGATCTCCAAGAATGGAGATGGATGAAAGAGGGATTAAATGTAATATTCTGACATTTTCCTCTTTAATATATCTACTTCATATTTAATATATATATTTAATATATATATATATATATATTGGCCTCACAGCATTGGTATTAATGCGAACGAATTCAACTCTAATATCACTGAAATGTATACTATGGGGACGATAAGAAAGAACAACTTTCCCTTGCATATTAAATTTATTGTTAATCAGAAATTCCATCTTGATAATTCTATTACACTTGTGTAGTAAAGGCCAGTAGTCAACCTTCACTCCACCCCCCTTTGCAAATCCGTGCAGAAGCCAATAAACACCCTCTCACAGTTCATCTCAAACCCACCGAACAAATTTCTTCTCTTTCGTTCATCCCTTCAACTGCTGCCCTCCTGAAGGCTCCTCCACCACGTGTTTGCCAAGACAATCCACAGCAACTTTTCAAATCAAATGTGAATACGTTTTTTTTATTGCCCATTCACAATAGTAATATACTTTAGGTTTACCAGCAATATTTTCTTCGCAATACTGTGAAATAGTCAATATTCTAAACTGAAAATTTATTGCAACGTAGTGAAACAATAGAGACGTTCTTCATCACTTCATCTTACTTAAATATGTGAAGCCTTTTAAGAGTTCTATAGTAACTAATGTTACTCTATCATTCCGAGTTTCTAATAAGAGTATTGGATTCATTTTCTGTCACAGTGAGGGACAGAAAGGACTTTATACAACCCACCAAATACGTACTTTCAGACGTCTCTACACTTTCTGGTGTAATGTTTTCGTTAAAGTCGTTGTGACACGTTCACTATTAGTAATGGTGTCTTTTAGTAAAACACAAAAGATAAATCGAAGATGACTTTCTTCTTTTCCGAGAATTCTCTAAGCCAAAAGTAAAATAAATGCATTCAGTGAATTAAGAAAGATCTACCGTAACGCCTTAAGAAAATTGGAAATCTTTGGCCTATTTTTAATTCCGGAGTTGCGTCGTAACATCAATATTCAAATTATTCCCAGTAATCAAGTTTTTTTAGACCCTCTTTCCTCATTGATTCATTTTCGACTTACGCCATCCACCAATTGTAGTAGAAATCGATGTAATTAAAAAAAGGCACGTGCAGTCCATGTCTATTACAATTCTAGCTAGCATTGGTATTTCGGCCTTTCTCTGCTTGCGTTAATTAAAATTAATGCGAATTTTCGTTTTGTCCTTTGAGACTAACGAAAGATAAAACTATTTTTACCATCAAAGAAACATCAGCGGTGTACGTACCAGGATGTATTCATGATCATCCAGAAACGCAGTATTATGTTTAGAGGCATCTCTATCCTCCTCCAATTCGATATTACCTCAGGTTAGCGCGTCTCTTGTGTGACTTCGCTAATGATTGTGGACAAACTCGAGGGCCACATTCGCCTTAATCAGACGTTAGCCTTTCTGGCTTTTACGTGTGGTGATTATTCCTTGTGACATTTGCATGTAGTCCAAGCATTTCTAGCGCCTCATTAACATGTAAAGCCTTCTTGTTTCCGTACGGATCCCCGTTGCTAATATTTAGTTTCAGCTTAGATATTTTACAGCGCAAATACTTACTGAGAGACAAGCAATCATGACTGAGGCATTTTTAAACTTTAATCCCGTGTTGCAGAAAATGCTTGTTTCGGCTAATTATTTTCATTTGAATTGCAAAGAATTTTATATCGGAGTTCTTTTTGATTCAACTTAATTATTCCCAAAGTTTGAGTTACCCTGATTATAATCCTTGGAAAGGGAAATATATTTACTCTATAATCTACTATCATTTATAACTGAAATCTAATCTGGTTGTAATTAGATGGTATTTATCTATGAATCCACAATCGTACTCAGTAATGGGTGAACAACACAATTTATTAATTCTGTAGCTATTTTGTTTATCTAACCTGTTAGATTTTTGACGTCAAATAAAAACCTAATTAGTCTCATTATCCAGAGATGGATCATTTCTTACTATTATACAGACATCTTTCATATTAGACGTAAGTTTTTCCTCTTAAAGATAAAATTACTTAGTGCATCACAGTCAGGCCATTGTTATGCTCCGATGTCTCCGATTAAGCCCTCCTATTCACATAAGTTGGGAATAGGAGGGTTTAATAACCATGCACGCATTTTATAACATTATTCGCAATCTCCTTCTCGGCGCTAAATTGTCACAAGGCCATTGGAGTTAAATAATATTAAAAAACAATGAAAATCTTCATATTTTATTGACTGAGTAGCTCCAAGCTACACAACTTCTCACCATGAGCTGTATTTTGATGAAGTGGTATTGTTTGTTATATCGAACTTTTGGCAAATGGAAAGGACCTTTTCTTCTCTGAGGGTAATCGAAGTCATCAAGGATATTAGATTTGACAGGGGGGGGGGGGAATGGCCAACGATTCACTTTTTTCTACGATAAAGAGCCAAGAGGCTATGTTTTCCGGCGGTGTAAATTAAGTTCAGGGGATATTAAATCCCTCATTATTTTAAAGCCGGATACGAAACTCGGAGATCGAAATCTAAGAGTTTCATGCCGAAGAACTATCGGCGAGTCCAAGCGTAAGTCAACACCTGGGTACACCGGTCTGGCAATTCGTATAGTAAGGGTATGTAAGTTCGTTTCACTTAAACCGTGGTATTATCCAGGTCTACCTACGCACTGGTGAGACCTCAATAAAGGTCGAAACCGGTCTGGGCAGTGACCTCTCCTCATAATGTAAAACAGTAATACATCTCCTAGGAGCTGCGTTTTACATTATGAGAAAATATTAAGGATAGTGATGGATTTTGCTCCGAGTTGCACTACCCAGGTGTTGACGTATGCTTGGACTCGCCGATAGTTCTTCGGCATGAAACTCCTAGATTTCAATAGATTTCGATCTCCGAGTTTCGTATCCAGCTTTAAAATAATGAGGGATTTTATTATCCTCTGAACTTGATTCTATCTTTTCTTTTTCTGCTTTTTATCCAAGAAAATTCAAGTCATGACATCAATGATCATCTCAAACTCACAAAATATATGTATACATTAACGAGTTAATAGGTGTTAAAATAATATCGTAGTGAGCCTTCGAGAACCAGATGAGCCATGTATACGAAGAAACATTTTATGACAAACATTTTGATTAAACGAACAACATTTGAGAAACTACGAACATTATAAATTAAACGGTGTTACTTACAGGTTCAAAAATCCAGTTTAAAAAAACGTATATATATTTAAAACGATCAGTATGTATATAAGTACGAAGTCCATCTGAAAACAAATATCACATATAATTTGAACAATAACTTTTGCAAGCTATATTCCGTATGGTTTCTTAATCACTATGAGGGAATTTCTTCATGGAGTCAAGAGAAATCATGAATTCATATTTAACGAAGAAAGAAAGTCAATTTTCGTGCAACAAGCGACACGGTTTGCGTCAGCCCTCTCTCACCAGGGCCAAATCCTTACCTAATGAGCAGACAATTGCCTCTCGCTGCTGTTACTCTCTTAATTTCTATTTAACTGTACTCTTTTAAGCATTTCAAATTCATAAAAAAAACTCCTCCGTTGATTAGAGAATCCAGTTATATCTGACGAAAACAAGTTTTAAAAAAAACTAATGAAAAAGCACGTTTTTTTCACATTTTTATTAGTTTCTTCTCACCAGTGCTTTTTTGTACTTAATTAAATATACAGCTATAAAAAGATAAACAAAAACCATATCGCTTGCTGAGTGCGTGGAATATTAATAAAATTAGAAATGTGAGAAGCTACTTTCTTAAATCGCAATTTCATGCATACTTACAAAAAGTCTAATTACCCATCTTAATTCTACCGCCATCTCACGAGACTTCATTTAAAAAAAAAAAAAAAGACATTGAAAGCATAGCGCGCCACACACAAATGCAAATATTTTAGTGTTCAAGTATCAATACTTCGCACTCATCAGTATTCGATCTCCCGTTTCTATTATACTGCAAGCTTGAAGGAAAAATATGAGGACAATGAACCCATTCCCCTCTTAAAAAAATTCATATCTTCCCATATTCATCTGTACTCAAAGCAGCGGAATCATGATGAGGGGCAGTCAGGCCATTTACCACATCAGATAGCTTCAACAGTCAGAGCAAACTCGTAACCTACAGTCGTTATACAACATAAATTACTAACCATGGGATAGCTAACAGCCTCAATGCACCGTTTTACAGAAATATGACTTGCATACCCATAATAGCAGATAAAGATACGTCTTTGGAACCAACCGACTAAGGACTGATGAGTTCAATAATTCTTCTTTTATACAGAACGGTAAAACTGTTGACTGCACAAACATGAAATCTGTTATAATATCATGAATGTTTCTGTCAGACTAGGGGTACGAGTGGAAGTAAAGTTGTAAGTGGTGAGCGGAAAATGGAACATAGAATGACAAAATAAAATAAATATACTGCTGGGTTTTTAACGATATAGTAATATGCAACTCCTGTCAATGTATATCGTTTAGGTTTCAAATGAAGGAAGAAAATTGTGTCTGAGTATTTTTTTTCTCGCAAAAAAGCATTCTAAATTACACTGACGTTTTGTATTCCAAGTAGGGTAAGTCTCTCTTAAATCGTCTCTTCGATGAAAGTATTTTATTCTAAGCTCAAAAACTGATTTAACAATTCCAGTTCATTTTTTCTTTCCTTTAGATATTAAATCATTTATTTGAAATATTTCTCGAGGTATTTATTCATCTTGTAGTTATTGTGATGATAATGCCGAAACAAAAAGTCTGTTGAATGTAATAAAAGAAGAACTCTTGTCAATATTAAAATACCATACATATTCGGCGACAGAGAAAAATCAGATGGAAAAATGAATTGAATAATGACATCGCGAATAGCCAGGATAAACAACTATCTTTTGTTGATACTAAAGCAAATGATTATCTATAGGATCTTCAATTTGCAATTTAGGAAACAAAAATTATGGTTAAGAGAATCACAAAAGAAACTTATCAACAAATGGGATTGATTACAATGTTTACTTTTTAAGCATATTTTCGCATATATATATATTTATGCGAAAATAGGTGATAATGTTATATATATATATATATACTGTATATATATATATAACTAATCATATCAAGTATATAGTTGGCGCTAGAGATTGTGGAAGCTCTAGTATATAATACACACATGTCAGTCGGTCCATTATAATTGTAAATTTATTATGGTGTTCAAAATATTTTTTCTGATTATTCAAAAAAGAAAAGTTAAGTGTTCAGAGTTTAAGAATAAATATTACTGAATTTTAACCAAGTCTGCAATTTTATATAAAGTGAATCAAATTAGCACCATTATCTCTTTAAGATTTATGCATGGTGCAAATTTCGAAATGATTCTTCCGTTCTGTTGGTTAATTTGTCTGTCTACTGGTCCATCATAAAGTTCTAATATATATATATATTTTTTTATTTATAAGTAGATCAAGTTTACTTCCCTTACTAATTACGAAGTCCCGTAGCTAAGAAAACTTCACTATCACTATGAATTACATTTCTTGTTTTCGTTTTCACAATCCAATCTAGTGAGTTCCCCCTCCTTCCCCAGATCGTTGAAAGATTCCTTCTTTTCCAAAATAATTTAATATTTTTTTCTTTTCAAAGTATAGTATGGTTTTAATTTTTCATTTATAAATTCCATTGAAAGACAAAACACGTCGAAGTATTTTGATTGAATTTGCATTGACTAAGAAAAATTTTATACGATTACAATTGTAAATAAATTATGGTGTTACAAATGTTTTTCAAATATGTTCTGAATACTAAAAGGAAAACTTTAAATTAAAAAGTTTTGAGATAAATATTAATGTTACAAATAATTTTAATAAATATTCTTAATCTTCATAAAAGTAGGTAATTTTTAATCAGTCGGTCCTTTTCAATCTTCCATTGATAAAGGTTTTCAATTACCTGATTCACGTATTCAAGAAATCAAATAATAATTACGCTTCTATTTAATGAATTGCAAATTCTTGAGAAAGCTTTAGGATTACAACCATTTGTAAGAAGATAGCTTTTGGTCTTCTATATTTGAATATGTCCGTTGCCTCGTGTGCTGCAGCTTGCTGAACCAAATCGTTGGGGTGTGTGGACGTCTTTAGGAAAAAACTTGGATGCTAAGGATTGTAGAAAAGAGATACCGGATATGTTATGCTATAGTACTACTACAAACGTCATATGAGATTGCTTAATTAGATTTTTCACACAGATCATCGACGCTTAACTCTCTGACACAACGAGATTAGGTGAGAGTTAGAAGTCTTACACTTAATTCGAGCTGTTGGGATTTCGCGTACATCAGTAGGTAAAGTCTTCTTCCACTGTTAAGGTTACTTTTTATTTTTTAAGAGCTCTATAAACAGCTGATTTCTAAGATCAGTCCGCCAAAAATTGTGCTAGGAAATAGACATCAGAGAGAAAAGTAGAAAAAAAATTGATAGCAAACATTTAATTAATTTAATAAACAGAAACGAAATTTTATACAGAAAACATAAAATAAGTATCTGGAAATGAAGAGATTGAAAGAGATTATGAATGTTTAAACAAGCTTCTGAAGAACGCAATCAAAATGGCCAAGGAAGTATTCTTCATGTCAAATGAATAGCTCTCAAACCTTGACAGCAGGCTGTAAAGGAGGTGTAACCTCCACAGTGTCTGAAATCTCGAAACATTAACTACAATTAATGGTACGCAGACTAAACACCAAACACGGCCGTAGAATATAATGGAATAATAACCGTAAAAATGGTATAAAGTTTTACTGAACACCAAACAAGATTTCTCCTTCATGTCATAAACAAATCCTTCAACTGCTGAATTCATAACAGATCTGAAACAAAAAACAACAATTATACCTCTATTCTATCATTTTGTTTAAATTCAATAAACTTTTTCAGTAAAAATCAGTACGTATTTCTTTAAAAATGCAACAGTGAAGAAGCGTGTCTAAAATTTTCAACTCATATAAAAGCATTAACAACAGTAAAAAAAGCAGTACCATTTTCATAGACGTACAGAAGGCATTTGACTCTGTTGATCATGCTACACTATGAAAAAACTGCACACTGTCGAAATTAGAGGGAAATGTCACCTATGGTTTCGAACTTGTTTGGAAAAGAGATGGTAAGCAGTTCAGATAAACGGCACCTTGAGTACAAACCAGCTCACCAAAACTGGAGTTCCTCAGGGCTCAGTTCTAGGACCTATTTTATTTCTAATCTATACAAACGTTTGTTCGACGGAAATGAAAGAGAACCGAATCAACTTTACTGATGATACGGCAATAGTTTTCTTATAAAGTGACATGCCAACTTTAAAGCGTCACATGGAGTCTAATTTATATAGTCTACGCCCATATTCAGTGAAAACAAAAATAACATTCAGAAAACTGAATTTATCCTACTTGAACTAAAAGATAGAGGCAACCCGCCAATTAAATATCATATCACTTCTCGCGACTCAAGAAGTGACTGGAGTCGCGAAGTTACAAATTACACTAAGGTGCACATTGTACAGATTGCATAATATTAAACGCATAGTATCACCGAATTTTCGCACTGGTATATTAAAGAATTCGCCATGGAATTTGTAGTGGGGAGAGGGAGGAAAGCATACAAAAAATTCTTGGCAAATTACACAGCCTACACAACAAAATATAAAAATCTTCAGTCCTAATCTTACCGCAGTTAACAACATGATCAGCACCGTACCCTCAGACAAGATGGTCTACTTTTAAAGGTACCTCCGGCGAAAAACTTGTCCTGCAGCGCCATTTCACATTGCCGGCAACAAGAATCTTTAACTCTCTTAAGAGCTCAGAAATGAAAAAGCGGAAGCAACCTTTAAGAGATGATTAACATTATTTTCTTACTTGGATAACCAAGTAAGAAAATATCCCTTTCGGTCATGATGTCCGCTAGAATATTTTAATCTCTATTCTCGGAAATCTAAAATATATGAACTTCGTTATGGTGAGGAGAATTTACATTCAATAAAACCAACAAAAACAGGTAACCAAATTACTGCAAATGAATTCAGTATGAGTTAATATATACATAGGACTCGACGAAATTATTCCAAGTATCTTTTTTTCAATTATTATTTGAGAAAATAAACACTATTTAATAGGATTTAGAATTGAGGGTTATTTTAAAATGCTTGCTTGAACAGATTAAGATACAAAGTTCATTTATTTTGTTTTGAAAATATTAAAATATGCTTACACAGATACCTAAGTGTTTTTTTTTTTTTATTTCACCGCAATCTTATAGTCCTTATAAGGACTGGCTTAAAGGGGCGAAGCAAGAATGCTTTTCATCTTCCCCGTTATCTGTAGAGGACAGTGTATGGATAAGGTGTTATTAAGCAATTAAAGCTCTGATCATGGCAGGAGAGTAACAGCAATAGCCGAGCCTCAGTTAGAGCTTCATTAGCTACAGTATTGCTATCCATTACCCTCCAAGGGTATTGGATTGAATGAATCAATCACCGCATCTCACGGTCGATTGATTCTATATCCACCTTCAGCACAATGAAGGGATATATATCCCTTCATTGTTCAGCACAATGAAGGGATATATATTCATATATAGCATCATTATATGAATTTCAAAATGGTGTTTATCGGAATGAGACGATAGATCGATTTTTTCTTCACTTTGTTAAAATACGAAAAATTGGATATATTTTTAAATACGTGGTTTGTAATAATATAATCTTTTTTCATATTTGGTAGCAAATGCCTTAAGAGAGTTATCTTAACTAATTAATCTACTGTATATGAATTAAATAGTTTACACAATAAAACAGATGCACATGCGCAAACGCGATGAATTATTTTTGACTTTATTATAATGGGACGCTAAACGACTTTTAAATAAAAATAAAATAATTTGTTAATCATACGGAATAGCGATAAATAAGAATACTCTATAAAAAAAAAAGTAAAAGGAAATTAGTATAAACAGAAGTATAAACACCTCACACAATTACATGACTAATTGTGTGTTAAGTGTTTTTGTAATAGCGTGGTACAGACCATCACACCACGTGACAGAGCTGTACACTCTAGCAACTGATATTACACCCGAAACAGTTCAAACCACGAGTCTAGTGGATTTTCTCTCTCAATCAACGCGATTTTGTTTTAACTTAGGGTAGCATAAGCTATTACAAGGCCGAATAATTTTAATATTTTAAAATCACAATCGGTGAAATGATAAAAAAGTTGTAATAATCTATAAAACCACATTAGATATGTAGAGGGAGCTCAAAGCAGTGCTATATACTGCACTGTTCTTACGACCCTCCAACTCCACTGAAAGGTACATTTGTCCATCCATAATTTCACGCTATCATGACAGCTGTTTTTTTCGGGATGGAATGACGGATGTAGCAACTAAAGTGAAGCCTGTGTTCTGAATGTAAACTGTGTGTACTCTTGTCAGGTTCGCCTATTTTTCGGAAAGAAAAACACTTGCCGATAATAATTAATTTTTATATAAAACTCACCTTCATAAAGGTTCATTGCTTCCTAATGGGGTTCAAAACCAGATCTTTCCACCCAATGGACATCATTGATACCTTTTTAAGCTACGTAAGGCTTATAGCCACCCTTCCACAGTGAATGAGATATCTTCGCAGTAAAGATTGTTTTGATTTCCATTTATCTCCGTAGGCACTGTGTCCGGATAAATTTCATGCAGATCCAAACATAAATAGGACGAAAAACTAAAAAAATCCAGATAATTAATTGTTAAGCGACTAAATAATTAGAGTGGGAAAGAAAATGTATTTATTGTCAGAAAGAATTAAGTTAATATTTCAACAGGGTTTGCGAAAAGAAAAAAAAGTTCAAAGCACTTAACGAGATCATTGAATCAACCGTATAATTTGTTACCACTGATTAGACAATGCATCGCAGTGGTTAAGAAAAAAGTTGTTAATTCTGTAGCGAAGTTAGAAAAATTCTACTTAAAACTTTTAGTGAATTAGATAGTTGGCACGTAGAAAGGAACTAAATCACGTACGGACAGAGAAAGAAGGAAACCAAGCAGAAGTCAAAAGAACGATTTTGACCACATATTCAAGTAAAACACGCCCCCAAAGAAAACTCACTTTCACGCCTGGCAGCCCCTCTCCATTTCCGGCTTCAAGACGTAGCAACCTTCTTTTATCTAGAATTCCCTAGGAAAGCTGTACATTGTCGACTCTAAAACAGATGGAATACATGGCACACAGCTACTGATCTAAGCTAAGCGACAAGAGAAAATTCCAGACGCAGAGAAAAGTCTTCAATAAGATGTCAACTGTCTAGACGCTCGTGCACAACCATATATTTGACTTCCTATCAAGAGTAAGGCGGGATTTGTGACAGCTCTTTGTGCATAGTAATAGCGAACTTCTCTAAAATCGCTGGAACATATTTGCACGATTCCTATTTTTCTTTTTTTCTAATATTATTTCACATTCAGCGAAGGACATGCCAGTGATTCACAGGATAAGTCCTATCACGTAGTTTTTGTACAACAAGTTCGAAATTGCAAAGGCCAAGCTATATGAAATCAAACTAAAAACTGTATAAATTGCGATGTTCTTGACAAAAATTGTAGGGTGATATCGTCAGTTATGCAGTGATAACTGTGTTTGTCAATGTAACAGTAATGGTTGATGTAGATGGGATTGTTCGCCAACATTTAGTCTACGACAATCAGCAACTATCCTATGATAATTTACTAATGTTAATACTAACAGTTGTTGACACCATTATTTACCAATAAGTTCCTAAAGATAACTGTTAACAAGATGGATTGTTGATCACCAATTATCCACTGGCCAACAACGTCGATTATTCAATCGACGTTGTTGGCCAACAATTATTCCATGATAGTATATTATCAAGGGATAATGGTTAGCATTGTCAACATGCGGTTGTTAACAATCATCCTATAATTACAAATTATTCTATGATAATTTACTAACACTAAATGTTGACAAAGAATTATTTGATAACAGTTGTTGACTAACAATTATCCAAAGATAATTTACTAACATTAATTGTTGACAATTTTCGACCAAACAATTATCGTATGATAATCAACGTATCTAAATGTTCACCAACAATTGTTAGCTAACAATTATACTAATAGTAAATTATCAGAAGAAATTCAGTAATATTAATTGTTAACAGGATAATTGTAACCCAATGATAATCATTGTCCTATGACAATTTTCCAACACTAATTGTTGACAGGTGATTGTTATTGGGCAACAATTATTGCCAATTATCCTCGTAATTTTCCAATAGTATTTGTTAATATCTATGACTGTCGTTAGCCAACTAATAAATCAGAACTGCTGTAGCAATTGACTCTCTTACCAAGTATGTATTAGGAGTTACATAAGAAATATAAAACCCAGGGAAAAAATGCATTATTTATTCCTTACTTTTTTCTACTAAGGGGGAAAAGGGAAGGAGACAAAGCAGAACATCGACAAATCGACTTTCTCTGGGGCAATCGGGCAATTTAATCTGAGTTCTTCAGTGGCACCTTATCGTTCCAATAATAGTTCATATATGACTGATGGCTGCAGTCCAACTGCAAGCACCACTTATAGTTTTGATTGATTGCCTCTGTCTAGAATGATTCTATCTCAAGACGTATAATGATCCTTCAATACTTTCTTTCATTTTATTTTTTCTGTTTTCTTCCTAGTAAATTTTTTGAACTAGGATTGCCACCTGTCACGTGCCTTTTCCTCACTTTTGGTAAGAGATTACGTCAGTTCTGAAAGATCTATTAAAAGGAATGGCCATTTTCCTGGTCCACAGGCTACTCTCGTTATTATTGGCAGAACAACATAAAAACGTTTTGTATCGACTTTCCGAATAGATTACTTTAAAAAGAGGAAAACGCAAGCAAACGTTAAGATACAACCTTTGGGATTAGTGTTCATAATGCTGTGTTCAATTGCACAGAAAAAGACTCAAGGATTTGGGGAAGCAATTCACATCGAGATCCTAAAATTTGCTGTTGGGAAAATTAATAAAACTCTTCAGTATAAAAGAACAACAAAGTTCGTCTCACAAATTTGTCGGCTTCCGTCATTTTAAGACGAATTTCTCCTTCATCAATAATACATTCTCCATTTAATATGTAGGGTAAATTTACCTGCTTACAAACACATGTTAGGTAAAGTTTGCCGTGACGTAATAAGTCGAAATATTCACGTGATTCATAATCGGGAGAAATGACAATTAGGCCTGTTTTATTAATGGGTTTAGTTGGAATACGGCCGAACTAACTACGAGACTAGAATATTTTGTTAGTACTGTGTTCTATTGCTGGTTTGTCTTTATTGCGATATGGAAGAAACATCTCTAACCTCGTATCTGATTGATTAACTTACTTTACAATTAAAAGTTTTTATAAAGGTTTTCCTCCGTCTTAGACAATTTAGAACTACTACCGACTTTTGAATCAAAGGCTAAAGGCTAAGTATCACGTTGCCCTTTGCGACTACGCTACAAAGTCCGTTAGTGGATTTACCGTAAAACAGGTATTTAATCATGGAGTGGCAATACGAAGTGGGTCAGGAATAACCGTAGAGTGCATGTGATGTAATAGTTCATGGCTTCATGAAAATATGCATTATCCATACTGTACGTTAATAGAGAATATTCAAAGTGAACAATAAAACAGGGAAGCGACCTCTACTGGTGCGTGAGGTGTAACTGTACGTCCAGTAATAAGACCACCTTTCTCATTTACAAGAAAACTCTTATAACTCGAGAGTTCCATGATTAGTCTCTAGAGGGTTTTTTATTCTAGGATTATTTAATTCTTGGTCTGTATAGGATACCAATGAAATTGACAAAGTTAGCCTTATAGCCCATTACGGTTTTTATTTTTATTTTTTCAAATGAATTCCTACTTTACAAGAGGGAAATGATTGTCTTCACGAAGACAAAGCGACATTTGCCAATCGGGTGGGAAGTCCTAGGCTTGAATCTCGTCAAGAACAGAAGACAATTCGCCATTGAAATACTGATATTTCAATGAAAAATAACGTGGAACATAGCAAAGAAATTTGACTGCTACTCAAAGTTAGTTCTTCATACGATTATAGACGTCTCGTTATAATTATCATAAAAATACAAAAGATCTACATAAGACACTAATGGAACACAGGGAGGGGCGATTTAGGCAAAGTACGTACTTGAAGTAGAGAGAGAGAGAGATGCAAAGCTCAGAGCAGATAGCGAAACCCTATTGGAAGGCAATACTGAGAAAGGGGGGGGGGGTACGTTAACTAGTAATTCATATTTATAATAATAAAATTGTATATTATTTTATCATTAATAACATCGCTACAAATTTTATTATTAGCATTATTTTATTTAATATAATAGTATACTTAGTACTATGAATGAGTTGGAATTCGGCAATTCTGTTTACCTACTGTAGGGTCCTACTTTTCACGCCACCTCTATCTTCCAATAAATATGGTAATAGTCTAACACAACACTAAACATCATTAACAACCTGAAGGTATTAGCAGTCTCGCTTGTTGTCCGAATGAGGTCAAGACTATATTCAAATAGAGCTGTTCGACAATGTGCTACTAAAATGCCATTCCAAAGCTGATATTTATAGTTCAGAAACTAATTAAAAGCCTATGGTTTTTACCCTTATTTAGCTGCTTTATCAATGAAATAAGTGAAATCATTTCTGCCTTGGAATTGATTACAGGCATATTGATTACGATTGTAGGAAACAAAAGTCAACACGGGCAGTTATAATTTCTAGTGTGTATCGAACGATGTATTATTTAAATTAAACAGAAATTCCTTCGTGACTGTGTGGAACAGAGCCGAATGCATCACCAGTAGAAGCTTTTGCATTATTAATTCTCTTGTCATTATCCCTAATTTGAGAATAAAGCCATTCTTCTGTGCATACGAAGAGCAACCAAAATGCTACTTCCGTAAATGAAACCTCTTCAACTCGGCTCTATTTCCAGATTACAATATTTAATTACTTCATCTTTTCACGGTAAGCATTTCCACGTATCGACAGCACTAATCTTCAGTTCCCTTATCAGAGTAACGAACGCGAAACACGTCATCATGTATAAGCGTCCCCATTATCCACGTATAATTTTGTACCTCGCCCCTATTCTCCGAGGACAGCTAATATGTTCTGTAATTTTTGTTAAGAGAGTTAGCGAATCCCACATATGTCTTCAATACAATGACAGAGGCTTCTAGATGCAAGCACAAGTTATGGGTCCCCCCCCCCCCCCTTGTTTCAGATGCAGTGCGATAAGCAGACACTATTTGGCGCACACAGTAAAGGAGTGTTATTGACGTTACATCTACACACTGCTTCAACCATAACTGTTTAGATTTATTTTTGTGCCGCATTCTCATCTAGGACTGTAATAAGCATATTAATAATGTAGCGTGGAATGCTAGATTAGGAGAGAATCCTGATCTAGAAACCTAACCCGCTTTATCCCTGCAATAAGCAGGATTCAAAATTCGAGTCATCAGAATTCAAGGAGAACAGGCCTACCAGTCCGGAACTTGGGAAGTTGGGTGCTGTAGGCGCCGGGCGAGCCGCCTTTTGAGGACTCGACACTCACGGGCTACCCTAGCCGCCGGGGGGGGGGGCTTTGAGTCATCAAAATTCAAGGAGAACCGGCCTACCAGTCCAGAACTCGGGGGGTGGAACCCCTTCGAGTCTTCAAAATTCGAGTCATCAGAATTCAAGGAGAACCGGCTTACCAGTCCGGAACTCGGGGGATTAGGCGCCAGGGGGGGGCGTATCCCCCTAGTATTCAAATAAGCAGTTTCGTAATCGGATTTCATACGAGAAAGCAAATTCTAATATAAAAGTCGCAAGAAGCCAAAAGGTTTGTTTACAATTTTTGTTACATGAGAAATATGACTTAAACCCGGCCTGAATTTCAGGATATATGAATTCCTTTATGCCATTCAGGTTAACTTTTTTGATCACATGATTATGCTCTTAAAATATGTTGAATTTTAACCCCTGGTACGTTATTTGGTCTGTTCTTTGTCCGCATATGTATCCCTTTTTCCTCAGGGTGAGCATAAACGGGGCTCAGATATGTCATCTACAACGGACTCATGCATCAATTTCGCTTTATGATATGCTGTATAAGAAAGCCTCCTAAAATAACTTGGTTTCGTCCCGTCGTCCCTTGCTCGCTCTTACAGCGTACGTCCCTTCTAGGTACATAGGTGTCGTTCCTGGTGACAGACTGTTTATGATTCCCGTTACTGGATTTGCCTCAATATCTGGGGAAGTGCTTCCGGCAATTCATCTTCGGAAGGGCAGTTTGTCAAGGAAGATTTTCACTGTTGTTGACCTTCCACATTATAGGATTCCTGTTTACCTTGTGATGCGCCTCAACACTGGTTGACTGAGGTCAACAAACTGCTCAGAAATTACAAGACGGAGTAGTGAGTCATAGACCGACTGTGTTATGATTGTTATTTTTATAGGAAAGATGTGTAAGTGCCATCCACGCTCTTTCTGAACCAAAAAAAAAAAAAAAACCTACTCAGCCCTTGGGATTTATTATATTACGAATGTCATAATGTCTTCTTTATGACATTTATCTTTGCAATGTACAGTTTCTTATTTATTAATATTGCGAAAAAAATGTAAGATTGGAAATACTGATGTAAGATCGGATCCTTCGCCTGTTCTTCCAAAAGGATTATAGTGTTTTAATTGTTTAAAAATAATTTAGGTCTAAAAGACCAAGTAATGAATGAGTCAGTCTTACATAACTTGTAAAAATGAGTCATGCATGCATTAAGTGATGGAGATTTTGCAGCTCTAAGAGGAAAGCTATGTTAGTATGTATTGATAAAGAAACACCGGAAGAATTACTATAACCGCTTGGCAAGCTGTCAATACTAAAGACACCCTCTGACACGCAGTTTTACCAATAATTTTGAAGATAAAGAGTGATAGAACATTTATATATATATTAGTAGATATTGCTTTTGATTTGCATCCTTATATTAATATTTATCGTTAGTAATACTAATAGTCTGACTCCTCGCATAAGTCACTGTTGCATAAACAGTCAAATGAGAAGTTCACATAATTGTATGTCCACAGTTCATAGGAACGGGTCTGGCAGATTGCCAAGAATAGTCAGTTCATGATCAAGGGGAGAAATAAATAAATGATGTACGAATTGGTCACCAACCAGCGAAATCACGTGCTTTATGCGTAAAAATTCCCAACTGTTATACAAGCAAAATAGTAACCGCTTTAAAAACTAGAATTTTCATAAAAGAAAGGCTAATTTTCTGACGTATAATAATAAACACTCATCCCAAGAAACGCATTGATTATCCTATTACGGAATGAATTCTACTTCTGACATGCGTAGAAGTGTCGAATGGTCTCGCATCTGTGGGAGTACAATATCTTTCTCCTAGTTCTGCATTACAAATTATTCAGTAGTTCATATTAATCTAATCAATAATGCGTACTCATTCAAGCCAGTCAAAGAAGACTGCTTACAGAAAACACTGTGGAATAACCTAAGAAATTTACATAAATAAGTGTACAAAGTTTGGAGATAATTCCCAAGACTCATTTACTGAAAACTATACATTTCGAATACTCAGTTACAGCAGATCGCTTAGCCTGTAACAAATGTCTGCTTCGATCATCTAGCTTTAATGTTTCGATGCCAGAGAATAATCTGCACAATATGTTCACAAAAGCTAATATCAATGAGATCATATTCACATTCGATGGTGCTTGGGTCAAAAGATCAAAACTACAGCGAAGGTACATACCTGCCGACTGGTAAAAGTGTGCTAATTAATATTATATTTCTGATATCCATTAATGTCCGCGCAATTCAAATAGAACATTACAACAAATATAGACTGGCTATCATTCCAGTGGTCTGTGCTACACAATGTCAATTCAGTAATGCAAAGGGGATCATGAGAACATAAAAGCTCCATCAAGAATTTTTAAAAGGTCGAAAGGGGGATAAAAACTACTAGATCATTCTCAACCGAATACTAAGCATAGATATGAACCCTTTCGATATTTACGTTAATTCTACCACACGAATCATGCCAGATTACGAGTGTAGGCGTAATAGAAGTCTGCATCAAGCCTCGAAATGAATTTCAGATTGTGCAGGCACTACTTTTGTACGCAAAGGATAAGCTGAAATATCTCAAGAACAACTGCAGTGAGGAAGTTCCCATTTCATTAGTTACAAAATGTCATTTATATAGAAATATGAGTCATAAAAAAGCAAGTGAAAAGTAAAATATTAATATAAGTGACGAGACCTGTAAGATATGCTAAGCACTAAGAAAAACTTAAGAAATAATGCAGAAGAATGCATCGTTACAATCTCATAGTTCTGGATCCAGTGAGAATTTTACCTAAAACGATTTTTAAAAATGATCCATCCTACGAACTTTCCTTCACATTTGGGCATTCAGCTTCAAACGAAAGATTCCAGTGGAGTAATACTACCAAAGTCATCCAACGATCATACTGAAACAATTTTATTGAAAAAACCCAGTGGGCATAAAAATTTCAATAAACTAAAAACCTTTTAACAGAGGCAGCCATTCCGTCTACCCAGCTCATTCTATCAACCGAATTGCAGACAATCTTTCGCTAATCTCTGTTTATATCGAGAGGTTACGATACTTAACGGGCGAATTCGAAATGCACTTTAACTTTACAGGAATTTCCTCCCACTGGTATTGACTTAAGATGCTAAGTAGGTGAGCGAACGAATTCCTCCTTTAGAAGGGAGTTTATTATTTAATTATCCCAAAAGGCAATGCGATTCTGACACAGAGAGAGAAGCTGATTAAACTATTAATTGATTACCTAACGAGAATACTTACCAACCATTGAAGAGATGGAGAACAATTAGGAACTGTTGCAGAACAGAAAGGCAACCTCTTGAAGATGACGTAACCGTACTTAAGAGAACACGAAAGGATAAATATACCAACCGTAAAATTCCTTCCCTCCCTCGCTGTCCAAGTACAAATCGAGCGAAGTCTTCTGTTTCAGAACTATTCCCACGTGGATGAAGCAACTTGGATGGCAGAAAATCATCGGAGTATCATACCAAGACGTAATTAAATCTTGAAGGTTAGTTAGGTATTCAAGACTCATTTGCAGGATTTCGTTTTAAACTAAGAAAAAGAAAACTCGCTCATTTTCACTGTCTCTTTAAGCCATAAGTGGCACACTCATTTTTTTTTCGAATTTAATTAATAGGTTTGTTCGCAATTGCTACTCATTTAAATTGTACGTCTTAGCTTAACTCAATCATTACACAGGAGAACGTTTTGAATTTACCATTAATGTGAATATTTTTTCCCTCTCTTAACTACGGTCTTCAGTATTTAATACAAGATGTACATACTTAGGTACTAGGTGGAATAATTAATTTACTGAGAAAATGACTCTTTTTCTGAGATAAATAGGGATAAACCAGACTTAATTGTAATGGAAATAACTATTCAGGGAAGGAATAATTTTCTTAAAAATAACAGAGGCTGAGGAAACACCTCCGTTAATATCTTGAAAGCACCTTAAAAATATATATATTTGATTTATCAGTATGTATCTATTTGGGGCAAAAATATTTATACATAATATTCAAGTAATGAATCTTAACCTGGATTATGAATTTCTCTTTTTACATTCTTTCTCCCTCCCTCTCTTTTAATTCTACTGTTTCTTTCATGGGCATGCATAGTATTATAACTCATTAGCTTTTATAATACTCCGTTTCGAATCATACATACTGTTTTCATCAAGGTTCCACCGCATCCATGCTGAATAAGAATAAATGATTTTTTTAATGTAATGTTATAAACATTTTATACTATACAATCGAAAAATTAATCCTATGTTTTCGTATTTTTCCGTAAGGTGGCGACACTGGACAAAACGTTACAGTATTCCGAACAATGTTCATGCTAAATAAACTAGTGGTGTGGAATATTTATTTTCCCAGTGCGAATACTGCCAAAAAGCATAATGCAAAACAAAATAATCGTTTCGTATTGAAACTATCACCTGAAGTGTGAAGATCTTTGCCAAACTGATTTTTCGACATCAACTTCGATTAGTTCGAATTCGCACGGGTTACACCGCAAATTTATTCTAACGTAAAAAATTTTTCTTCTCATATAGAAGGATATTTACAACTAACTAACTTGATATAACATTCCAAGATCACTAAATTGTGAACGCTTCGTCTGGAATGCCATAACAGCTAGTGTACTGTCGCCATCAATAAAACGAAAGCAGCAAACAAATTTCATGCAAAACAAAGAAGTACTCATGTGTCGGGAAAATATAATTAACTATTAACAGACGTCATCTAAAACGATGGAAATAATCAGAATAATGAAAATTATATCCTGAGATAATATATTTTAGATTAAAAAACATTTTAGCATATTTTGTCATCAAAAAGCATACACATCTTCCAATTCAATGAAACTAATACTGTAATTATAAATTTAATCAGCCACAAACATTCACTGATATGTATTAAGATTCTTATTTGGAGTTTATTATTATTATAACGGGTGTCTCTACATAATCGGAAGACTCATTGCGGAGACAAACTGGCCATTACTCACACAATATCTAGTATACCTCTTCTTGAACTCAATGACAGACGAAGCACTCACAACCACTTCTGGCAACGCACCACCCTCCAAGCAAAAAATCTAGTCCTAACACTTTTGTTAACCATACTCTTACAATTTCCAGGTATGACAGCTCGTTCTCTTCCTTTTGCACAAGTCAGTGTAAATCCTATAAAATCCCTTTAATAACTTAAATACTTCTATCATCTCTCTTACGCCTACAGAATGGTTTTCGAAGCCTACAGACTTTCAATATATCCTCATAGGAAACATTTCATATACAGAGTGACAATCTTTGTCGCTCGCCTCTTGATCCTCTCCACCAATTCATCCAGGCGATCAGATCTGTGCGCAATAGTCTAGACGTGGCCTTATGAAGTAAGCAATAAACTTCTCTATCCCTGCTTGTCAGTGCGTTCTTCAACAGCCATGTAATTTGATGTGCTGTTTTGGCCTCCTTTGCAATATTCCCTCTAAACTTCAATTCTCTTCCCCTAACTCCCTTGCGTCATCAATTTCTTTCAGTTCAATTCCATCAATACACGTGATTTCATCTTCCCAAAATGCATCACCTTACACTTAGTCCCGTTAATTTAGTAGCCATTTAGCTTTGCCCATACCTTCAGCATATTTAAATCATCCCAATATCACCTTCATTGACTATCGCTGTTCCCAGTTTTGCATCATCAGAAAACAAGTAGATATTTCCTGTCAAACTATTTCCAATATCATTAATGTACAAATTAAACAGACGGAAGGGCAAGTACTGATCCCTGAGGTACACCACCACTTGTCACCTACCTTCTCCTGGACTGAACTCTTCCATAAACCCTCTTTGATATCGGTCCATCAGCCACTCTCTAATCCAAATTACGAGCATCGGATCAATACCGATTTCCTCCAATTTATGCGAAAACGTTCCATATGGAATCCTGTCAAAGGAGCTTGCAAAATCCAGCCAGCAGGATCAGCGATTAAGCATTTCCACTGTTACTTTATTATAGAAAGTAAGTTATTAAGGCAAGATCTACCACCCCCCTCCCTCACAAACCCATGTTGATTCTTATAAAGTTTCACATTCATATCCACTCAGACCTGAATTATAATTTTTATCAACCTCTTCGGAACCTTAACGATCACACCTGATATTCGATTGCCCTGTAATTTTCTACTTCTATCTTGGAACCTCCTTTATGCAGCGGAATTATTTCTCCCCTCTTTCCACTATTGGAATCTTACCAAAACCGAGGATCAAATTAAGCAGCTTGGTCAGAGGAGGTGCTAATTCTCTTGCACCTTCTCGTAACACATGGGCCAATATGCCATCCAACCCCCCATGACAGTGTTTTCATTAAGGTTCTGCAATAACTAAGCACCTCTATTTCTTCTATCTCTAGTCTCTCATCAGTCAGTGATACATCCGGCATTGCAGTATCACAACCAAGATATCTTTGCAAAATGATCATTTAGTAACTCAATTATTTGATTTGCTTCTGTTACTTCCCTACCATCAACACTTTTTAAAGTCATCCTTCCATAATTATTCCTCCTTTTACTTGTCAAATAGTGAAAGAACTCCTTAGGAATCCTTTTGGACTCATCAACTAGCTTTCTCTCATAATTAGCTTTGACCTTCCTTATCATTCAGTTTACCCACTTTTCCTGTACCTCGTACTACTCATGAGTATGCTGATATCATCTGTTTTTTATACTTCCGCCACAACCTTTTTTTTTATCTGCACTTCTGCTTAATAATGCTATTCATTCATCTTACTCCAACTTGATTTATCCTCCTGAATCTGGGTATATAGTCTGATACTGCTTTCATTAAACATCATTTGACACCCTCCGACGCATCAGCATCTTTCTGCTTCAAATTTTCATGCCATAGTACTCTTGAAAGCTGACTTTTCAGCTTGTCATAATCACCAGCATTTATCCGTTCTTAACAGAAAATTCTACAATTCTGACAATAACCCAGGTCAAGGCCATATGATCGCTGTCCTCAAGTGGAGGCAGTGTAGCTAAATTGGTTATTGATATGCTCTTCGATGCTATGACCAGATTCAACACTCTAGAACCTCTTGTTCCCTCCATTACATACTGTATCAGGTAATTATCTCTCAACTGTATAAACTCCATATTTTTCCTTCCTTGTGACTATTCTTTCTCCCAATCTTTGTCCCCATAGTTAAAATCCCCCATAATAATTACTCGACCTGCACTCATCAGGCAAATTTACCATTACATACTATCTACATTCTCTCTTATATTCCCTGGATTATAGCAGCAACCAATTACATATTCTGTCTTGTCGATCTCTGCACCCCTCTGTACTCCCTGAAAATACCGTATCCCTTACATTCTCTCCCTATTATTCTTAGTCAACCAAGGCTCACTTTATAATTTTTGGCTCAATTGTACTCACTAATGCCAAAAACTCCTCGCAACTGTACATGCAACATTGAAAAACGTGCTGCTGCATGCTTAGAAGTTTGTATCACTCAGCACACCATAATACACATTCCCTATTTTTTTGTAGTTCTTGGTTTATTAAAAGGGATAAGGGGGGGGGGGTTTCTTGTCGATTTGCTTGTGATCTACTTACTAAATTTACAAGGTACTACCGATTATAAAGATGACTTCCAAACAGAACATCTTTTGACCGACTTTGATACTGTTTGCAGTTTTTCGCGTTCTACGCAATCCATGCTATCTTTCATTGAATAGTTAAAAAATTATAAATTTCAATGTATTTAATGTTAATTCTGCCTTTAAAGATAATATAGGTATTCTGGGAATGGCGTTTATTTATCGTAAAATCGACAATGTTTACGTATTAATATCAGGAGATCTTATTGAGCGCTGTGATCAAGAATTAATGTAAATCCACATTATCTGAATCGTCCAATTCTACCATACGACTAAAATTAGCCCGCTTCATTTGTAATCTTCATCTTTGGTGAAGCTTCCCTGCTTAGTGCTGAAGAAGTCTACAGTTGTGTAGAACCAGACCAGGTAATTAGAGAAACCAACACTGAACGCATGCAAACCAATACAAGTTTTAATAAGTGCAGTAATTTCAATAGGTATATTGAAAGTAGCGTTTTTCTATAGTGGCCGAGATCTCACCAAACACTGCGAATGTGATCAACATTTAAAATATTTTACACTTATTGAGAAGCTATTTAAATCATTAATTATCATGCTTTAGCGGGGGAATGTTTCAAACGGTTGTTCTATGTAAAGTAATCTTGGGAGGACAGATACAAAACCTGATAGTCTACTATCAAGTTTCTGAGAAAATGAAATATATTTCGCTGCTCTTATTAATATTTATATTTTAAACATATGCATTTGTCCATATGACGATGTAAACTAGTTTCGGAAGGTCACTAGAGATACGACATGACCTTCAATTAAAATGACAAAATTCTAGTTATTTGCAGTGCGTGATGTTTCAAAATTAAGTGTAAAAGTTAAGTTGAAAAAATATCAAATCTTTTTAGAAATACATTTTCAATCCTGATCCATTACGAGGATAATGTGAATTTTTTAAAAAGTCAAAACTTTCTTTGTTCCCTAACTATTCATAATCGAACCGATTTATGCAAAGAATTTATTCGGAATAGGTTCGTTTTTTTTTGTTTTTTTTTTAACAAAAAATCATGTTTGTATACGCAGAAGTTTTTGCCCCCTTAAAAACTATCACTCCACTTAGTTACGGGTTAAATTCCGGTCAATATTCCCCGACTAACTTTCTCCCAGTCTTTCAAGTGCAATATTAATAAAAATGCATGAAGAAATAGGCAGAATGGCGCGCTAGTGAACAAGAAAAAAAAATGCAAGAGTCAGTCCGTCAGAGCTGGAGATAAATTAATATTTTCTTCGCACGACTCCTTCGAGAAAGCAAACACGAAAAGAGACAACATTGCCGATATCAGCACTAACAATGAGTGACGGGGCATATGTCAACAGATGATCTTCCCTCCAGGGATCTACCTGACTGATCTCCGGATGTAGGCTTGCAGATTAAAGATTGTTACGAATGTCAGACAGAAATTACAGACACTGCATGGGAGAAAGACGCCGTGCAAAATGATCGCAAGAAATATTGATGAACTCTACGTGTGGCAGAAGCCTTCATTATCCACCATGTTGCTTAAAGCCTTGCGGGAGCGAGGCAAGCAAGAGGCAAAAGAAATAGAAGCTGTGTAGGGAAAGCGACTGTATATATTTCTACAAAAAGATATTCTGTGGGACGAGGAAAAAGCCTGATATTAAACACTTATGAATGTTACAGAACTTAATCTTCACTGTATTTGCAATGACTCAAAACGGTCTTATCCAGGTGTAGATTTCTTCACTACGTCACTTGACAAAATTAATGTTTTTTGTAGTTTTTGTTTCAGAGAGTATTGAACCTAGCTGATGTCTTTTATCCAATATATGGGCAGTGCTTCCACTCTATACTAAGCCTAAACACCCGATCAATGATATAACACACACACACACACACACACACACACAGTTATACGTGTTATATTTCAAACAGATGTACTGAATGAAAGAGCTTCTCATCCCACACCTAAAAAATGTGTTCTCCATCGATCCTTGCGTCATGATTTCTTTTTAAATAAAAACTGTAGTTATGAGAGCTGACTTTGTACTGGGGATTACTAAACACACCTGATGAGACCAAACTTTAACGAAAAGGAAAGTCCTTTTATGAGTTTTCTTAATTGTCCCTAATCATCTCTTGAAAGAATATCTAAGACAAATTCATCACAAAAAAACTTACAAAGCCGAAATCTCTTTACTGCCTTCCTTAATGCCTTGATGTTTAACAATCATGCAAGGCGTCATAAGAAACGTCTCCTTCTCATCATGATCAACGGGGATCACGGTTAGATATTAACTGCGGAAGGAATGATTGAGTGTATGAGAAAGCACGAGCATCCTCCTGGGTGTGCACTTTTGCTGACCGGGTTCCACTTATGACCGCAAGAAAACTGGATAATGTTATTTGGGCAAAGAATCCCGAAACAAAAGAAAAAAATCGATGAGTTACTTACGCTGGTATGATATGGCAGTTATAAGAATTGGCACATGACGATCTCATTATCTGGGGAGGGGGGGGTGATAAGGGCAACTTAACCCTATATCTTAATATTTTACTGAGTGGATACGATTTGATTTGAGTAGGATTTTCTTCTTAGTTTTACCAATAAAAACACCTCATTTTCCTCATGCATACTTGCGGTATTGATATACTTTCTATCTCAGACATGAAAGACTGAAATCCTGTAGTAAGCTGGGTCTGTTCCTAGGCAGGTTTGTCTCTTTTACGATACGAAAACCAACACCTGCGTATGAGACAGCTAAACCACCATTGAAAAATCCTAATAAAAGTGTTCACAGACAAAATTCGGACCCAGGTCTTTTCAACTGGAGGGTAAAGGTCACGACTTTCTATTATATTAGGAAATGAAGGAACAGAAGTGACATTTTTTTTTTTAATTTCTCGATCACACACAAACACCGTATATTGAACTACTGTACACCTCATTCCAAAATCCACAATAGGAATGTCGTCATTTCCAGTAATCAGACGTTCCTTGAAAATTCTTTTTCGCCTCAAGGAAGCAATCATACCCTTAATGAAATTCTTATCAGATAACACAAAAGACTTCGTTATCGTGGTATTGCCTTAACTAAGTCTGTTTATTTACCAAGAAATAAGACACACACCATTGACGACCTCCACGGACAAATACAATTTTACCGCCAGACTTACTCCCAAAGCTTGTAATGAGAAACGGCTCGTTACCGTAAGAGGAAAAGGGTTGTGGGTGATTAATGTTTAATCACATGACTCACACAACGGCAGCCACACTGTGAAAGAAACTACGGTGCATCAGAAGAAAGGAAGCGCGGCACACGAAAGGTTTTTGTTGTTACCTAGCCAATACACAGCTTTTTTTTTTTTTTTTTTGCTGTTTGTACTCACCGTATCCTAGCAACAACAAACTGTGATTAATGCTTGGAAGCCAACAAGTGAAGCCCAGAAGTTTGGTAATAATTACAGATCTTCGAATACTCCTCAGACTTGCATGTACTAGAGGTGTTATGATGGCGCAAACTATTCTGGCCTTTTGTTTCTCCTAGTATAGGTTTTCAAAGCGAGTTGATCCATTTTTGTAACACGATTATACTGTGTTACATATAATCACATATAATACAATCGCTATATAACACATTATATAAATACAGTATACTCAAGAGTCTCATTCTTTGACTTCTACGAAAAAAATATTTATCTAAATGATAGAATTAAACAACTATTTATTCCGTGTAATAATAACTTACATTAATAATAAAAGATTCATTCATATAATTTGCTGAATTTATCAACTGTACAATGAATATTATGTGAAAGTGTTTTGCAATCTAATTTAAACATTAAAAAACTGAGTTATTTTACATCTTATTAGTGAGAGGGCGCTTCACTGTTAGTCGAAAACCAAAAGATGCGTGAAATTGAACGTTTTCTCTAAATTAAATCATTCGCTAAATACAAGTTTGGTAAATATCGTAGAATAATACGATATTTAAGTCCATAAGACCCGTTTTAATTAAATCAAATTAAAATGTAATTGATTTGTAGAAATTAATGCAGTTTAAGAAAACTGAAACTTAGCGGAATAAATTATTTATTCTATTTTTTGTTTTACTTTAAAAAGGAATGACTTCATTTAAAACAAAACAATATTTCACATAGAGGTTTTTAGAAGTTATTTTAACGGTCATTTGCATTTCATTTGACGGAATATAAGGCATTACAATTATAATACATCATGCAGTCTTCTATAAAGAAATCGCCGAGTCATACACACCTATTTGCTCTAAAGAGAAAATTTCTACGGTAGCATACGGCATTTTTATTCGACTTAGGATAGTCTAACAAACTGATTATTTAAACTTGACATATGGATAGAACTATATGAAATATTAGGATAAAATACTCGGGTAATTTCGCTTCTTATTGAAAGGGATACTACAGAGTATATTGTACAGGGGTTAACCATCATATCTGAATAAATTCCTAACTAAAATATATGTTCCTTAAGCTCAGAGATTCAACTATAGGAAAAATAGAGATTAAAAGACAATTGACATTAGAGATAAAAAGACTATGGGCTGTTTCAAGCGCTCGCTTGGTGCTCTTGGATTACAAAAAAAGAGAATGGAATGCAGTGTGCTGAAAGTGTCATTATCTGTGACCCGTGGGAGTCTGGCTGACGTTTGATTCAGGAATCTCTCCCTAGTTTTAAAGTATTGCAATGCCATCGAATTTAATCCCCGAGTTGCTTCGTTTTCCTTCTTTTGAAGTAATAGAAACTCTACTGTGCGAAATGTATCCTGTGTTGATCGGTAAAATAGTGCACAGTCGATGGAGATAAGGTTATCAAATGCTACGTTATTTCCGGTGAGTGATTTTAGCTAGATCAAACCAGAAAACTCATACTAGATTGCAGTCGAAGTTTCGCCTAGATTTCTTCATGAAAAGGTAAAGATGGCATTTAAAAACAATCAATGAATAGGTACACTGAAAGAAATTTCCATACACTGTGAGTATATTTTTTTTAAAGGACTTTAATCCTTTAAGTTGCTCTTGGCGATTCAAATGTGATCAAGCATACATATTAGTACTCAATGCGTCAGTCGGTACTTTTTGTGTGCTCTTCAGACTAATAAAATGACGAAAAGCTCTTTTATGGATCTCTGAACAAATACCTTCCCTTTTATCGCATTTTTAAACAGTGCATGTTTTTCTTATTTTACTTTTTAATATATTGTTCAAGTATTCCAAGGCGTAAATTAACTATTATAGACACTTTTGGAAACGCACTCTCCATCGCAAACAAACACACCGGGAGTTTCACATTTCCATCCAATCCATAACTTATTGAGGTAGAACGATCTCAATTTCAAATAAATGGGGTATTAATATTTTATGACCTTCAGAGTGTCTACAAGTTTTGTAAAGATACATACACTAAAGCATGCTTGTCGCTTAAGCGACATAATCGGTTTAGCATCTCTCCTCCGACACCATATTTCGCAAATATTTCACGTGTGTATAGAATTAAATATTCAACAGTTTTCAATTCTTTTGATGATGCAAACGTATTCATTTCAGCAATCGTGTCACGGTTCATCGCTGATTTTTCATCGATTTATTCTCTGATGATCTGATGGATTTGTTTTAAAAATTCAAGACTGGTGTCTTTTCTTTCGATTAGTGGAACATGGTTTTTATTTGGTTTAAATTTTGACCTCCCTAACATCATGGTGTCGATTTTAATTTACTTTTTCATTTGAAATTCTAAATGCAAAATATATCCTACACGTTCTTTTGAAATGCCTAGTCTCAGCAATTTTACGCGCTTTTACTCACTGGTCACCCAATACCATATCGTGCACTTGATCGATGATTTCTGGTGTTGTTACACTTTTTGGACGTTCTTCACGTCGATCATCTTCAAGGCTGGTACGGCCACGTTTAAACTTGGCAACCCATTTCTTAATTGTCGAAAACGAAGGAGAAGAATGATGTCCATAAACTTCGAATGAATTTATTTTGGCGTTAAACCTTCTTTTACAAAGAATTTTATAACTGCACGATACTCAATTTTATCCATTTCAAGGGATTCCGACCACACTTTTGCTTCAGACAGCTGTATAAAGCAAATGACTTGCAACTTCACATAGATGCTTATGACAGATATATCAACTTAGAAAAAAAAAAAAAAAACTTGTGCCGATAGTGTTACCATCTATGGTCGAGGCCGAAAACATTTCAGACCACCCTCATACAATTCCGGGGCGACATTTTTTTTTCTTAATCCTCTTTGCCAATTCTTAGCGTAATCATACTAGCTAGAGCAGTCTATCTCTTACATTCTACAGGAATTCTGCAACAACATGCAACGTTTTTTTTTTTTTCTTCAATTTCTAACAGCCGACTCCTTTAGGCAAAAATCTTCAGCGCCCACACAGGTTCCAAGTTGATAACTACTGTAGTAGTTTAGCAATATGTATTAAAGAATCATTTGAATAATACGCTTCTATCGTTGGCGCAACTAATGTTGATTTATGAAAAATATATATATGCAGATTCTTTTAATATATTACAAAGTATTCTAGGAAGCAAGTTAGGTGAAATGCAAGAGATTATAAAATAATTATTCTTCGAGAGGAGAGTGTGTGTGTGCACGTATTTCAATAAGTAATTATTCTGTCCTTGTAGGACGGACTATTTTGTATTGCACGCTAAATGACTACCGAAGAAGTCATTCTTCGGTAGTCATTTAGCGTTAGTTAGTTAGTCAGTAACTAACTGTTCAAAGAACCTTTCTTTTATTAAAAATCATCCCCTACATGAATACATGATATAATCAGTAGAAGTATTTATTAACATTATTTAAACGATATGCTTTTGTTTCTCTACTTTTAAGGACAATGTTTAGTAAAAATCTTTTCATATAAAAATGAGTGCCGCCAATTTGCAGGAAACTAAGATACGTAAGCTATAAACAGCTGTAAGTTTAGTTATTGTAATAATGACCTCATAGTATGCACGAATATCGAAAAACACATTTTATGGTTGTCGAGGATTTTCCATACTTCTTTTGCCATATAAAAACAACTTTTTCAAAGAGTGACATTTATAAAAACGATTCTTGTCGTACATTTGTTGAATACCTAATTTTCTAGGCGTATTTACACAAAAGAAAGTATCAAAACCTATATAACAGAGTGCCTCCAGTTTCTTTGATGCTATCAATAGTTTACACCATCTATACCCCGGCTTCCTTCTTGGCACACACACTACCAAAACATGTACCTCATATGAATACATAACGTAATATCTTCCAAAACAACATCACTCAGGAAGCTGTCCAAATTTCCCGTTTTTCTTAGCACATTTTTGTGAGCGTAGAATCAATAAAGAAATAGCCATTATGACAAATCTTATTTAATGTTTCATCAAATATTTCATCAAATTTCTGAAATATTTTATTGAAATAAGTAACTTTGACAAGAGGTAAATCTCCAGGCAAAACGAAGACTTTCTATTTTGCTAATGTTTGGTGAATAGCGAAGAAGAGGTAAAAATGCGAAAAAGTCAATAGAAAACACATTACGTTCCCTTTTGGCCATAAAATATTCATTTCGACATATTTCATCGGCCGTTAAGATTTCTATGAAATCATTTTCTTCCAGCGTGCAGTCAGATAACATTTTACATTCCTTACAGTTGTAAGACAGACATAAAACCTGTAATCTCAGTCATTTATTACCGTGTTTGGACGATCATGTTCATCCTTCATGCCTAGTTAGCATTGTCTCGTTCTTCTCAATCATATGGCTGACCATTAGCAGCAGAATTTAGTCAGTTCCGCTTTTCAATTAGGCATGAACTGCATTCCCCCCCATTTTAACCCCCTCTTCGTTTTCTATCTTACTTTTATTCCTAGTTGCTTCTTTTCCATTCCGATCAGAGCACCTTTTTCTAATTTACATATCTGTATGTATTGTTTATATTTTTTAATTTGTTTCATACATTTCGTGTCCTTTAAGAAGTTGATAAATGATGACATTTAAAGTTAATTTGGTATTCTTATTAATGTGCAATTTTTGTTCACGAATCGCCTCTTTGAGTAGGCGAAAGAAGCTTTTAAAATATGAAGTTGCTTGGTCATCGATAAAATAAACCAAGAGTGATTGATTAAATCAAGAATTATATTCAGAAAAATCTAAAACTTACGCGGGAAAATAACTTAGTTCTTAGGAAGAGGTATTAAGGTGTGTTATTTAAGAAAAGTGATCTTATATTTATTCTAGTTTAATTTCTGTAAAATATATCTTATGAAGTAATATAAGCATATAAAAGTGATGAGATGAACGTTCTAGTGAAATACAAAATCATAAAATGGATTTTAAAAACAAGTACTTAAACTGTTGCTGAGCTAAATCAACTTTACACAATATTTAAACATTACTCAAGAATTTTAAATGCATACACCAATCTTCACTTATAAAAACACTCGCTGTTCACTTTAGTTTACCCCCCAAGATCTTTAGTAAATAATAATTGAACCAAGTGATAGCAGAAACAGCTTAAACGGCAATTTAATACGTAAGCCAGTTAAGATTTATTTCTTAGTGTCACTGATGTTGGCTTTCTTTAAATATTTTGTGAAATACACCCTTTGGAAATTACCATTTTCGTTAACGTAACCATTAATGGAGCGTGAAAGTAATCTTGCACTAGTTTCCCCTACTCTATATGTGCATTAGTAAATAACACAAGTTTATCCCACCTGAAGGTAATGTGGAACTAGCACCATTGGTAAGTAATAAGCAGCTCTGTTTTTTTATGTAGAAAGGATTTGTGAATTCCATAAAATTTCCATCGTTTTCTAGCTCTCGCTAGATCTGTTTACCCTCTTAAATATGTACAGAAATAAAAGAAGAGTAAAGCGATACAAGTACAATGGCTTTACAGTTTTTTTTTACCTCAGGTTAGCAAGATAGAGAGAATATTTTTAAGTTCTTTTCGAGCGTGTGGTATCTTGTTAACTGATTGGATAGTTTTCCTTTGTTGATGCTTGCAACGCACTGTTTAATGAGCTATCTTTCCCAGAGAGATTTCTTTCTAGGAGTAATTCTAAAACGTAGCAGTTATCTTGGGGTAAATATTTCCATAGAGATGCTGTCACCATAACAACAAGTCACTAAAAGATTTTTTTTTTTTTTTTGGTCATGCATTCGAATAGATTTGCTACAAGATTGAATTCAAAGAAATTTTCAATTAAAATACGAAACTAAGGTAAACTTTTAAATTTTTGTGAGGTTCGTTTCCATTACGTTGATATCTCCCAATTAACAGACAACCTCAAACTTGAAACAGCGATAAAGATGTGCATTATACTAAAAATACTTCGAGTGTGACACAATTATATCCACTATTGAAGCTTTTCAATGCGATTAATATGCAGATAAGAGCTATTTGCTGATGGGATAGGCTCCCCAGGCAACTACGAAGCTAATATATTTGAAAAACACACACACGGAAATCTTACTAGAATATTTACTCAGAAGTTAAATCGAGTCTTATTTTCTAAGCATTACACTGTAATACTGTTTTAAGATGTGGTTCTGTTCAAACTAGAAAACGCTGAATACTCAAGCCGTACTATTTTTCTTATAAAGAACAAAGAAGGTATGAAAAAATGTCCTATAGATAATCTCCATATCGTCATTTTATTTTTCTGCTTCAGACTGAATGGTTGGAGTTTTAGCAAAAATAATTGTGTCCTTCTGATCAATTTGTATCGCATGCGATCGGCTAAATCATCCAAAGAAAGAGTGCAAGAAAGAAACACGAGTACTCAAACAGACCATTTTGTTCATTTTACTTAAATTATGGAATCTACAACCGTACTATAAATAATTATTTTAATTTCCCGACGTTTCGATCTTTGTATGAAGGTATATACTCCATCACCTGGAGTATATACACACACACATATATACACACACACAGGGTGTCCACAAAATAACTTTCCCTCTTTGGAGGCATCTTTAGCTAAAACCAATAAACGGAATGAGACCACTTTTATATTGAGCCTTTGAAGGCATGGGGAGATGATTTCCGCGAAAAACAGATTTAGTAACAAAAGCCGCCGACAAGGGAAATATTGGCGCTATCGGAGCCGAAAGCAGTGAAATATTCAGTAAACGCAGGTAAAAAGAATTATGCAAATTTTACTGTGTACACGTGACAGCAGCGCCACCAATTCCACATAAAAAAGGATTTGGAACGTTCAGGTAGTTATTCGAATGACCGACGAATTGTGCTCAATATGCGTCCTACCTTGCCTCAGCGTGCTTTACTTGTTAAGTTGTTTTAAATGCCGTAGCGGCCTTTCGGGAATTTAGAAGGCTTCATAACCTGCATACAGGTCCTATGTCAGCAGTAGCACTGAGAGCTATGATTAAGAAGTTTGAAGAAACTGGATCACTAGGAGTTAGACCTGACAGAGGACGGAAAGCAGTGCAAGAAAGGTTAGCAGCACGTTCAAAATCGTGTATGTGGTCCAGGGGACCCTGATTCTAATGATGAATAAAACATTTCCTCTGAGTTCATTCACTACATTAATTTCTATGTCTCTCGCAAGTTGTTTCAGTTTAATTATTATTATCATCATTGTTACGCACCATATATCCTGCTGGAATGAGTGACGCGGCTGTCATTTACACCGTTGAAATATTATTCCGTTTTATCTGCCTCTAATGTAATTATTCGCTTGTTTTCGGCTCCGCCAGCGCCAAAATTTTCTCTATCGATGACTTTTGGTACTAAATCTTTTTTTCGCGGAAATCATCTCCCCATGCCTTCAAAAGTCTCAATATAAAATGTGGTCTCATTCCGTTTATTGGTTTTAGCTACAGATGCCGCCAAAGAGGGAAAGTTATTTTATGGCCACCCTGTATATACAGAGACATGCTAAATTACATGTGTATACTTCAGATGATGACCTTCATATGAAGGTCGAAACGTCGGGAAATTAAAATGATTTATAACACGGTTGTAGAGTCCATAATTTGTATAAAATGAATGCTGATCAACCTGTAAAACCAAAGGAAAGCCCTCAAACAGATCCTACGATAAGTCAAATGACTCATGGGTGTGGGATCGTGGGATCCCCACATAAAAATCTATTCCACTCATTCACCACTCTCCAAGCAAAAACCCTAGTCAGCAAACTCCTAACTTCCAGGGATGACCCCTTGTTCCCTCCCCCCTCATGTATTGAAACATTTCTTTTGTGTAAATCTAATAGAATCCCTTTAGTAACTTATAAGTTTCTATCATGTCCCCTCTTGTCTGCCTGCTAACTCGGCTAAATTGAAATCATTCGGTATTATATTATTTTGAGACTCAAGAAAAAGTGAGTGGAACTTATTAAGTCTGAAATTTCATTTAAAATATCTTCGCATGCCCCCTCTCTGAAACGAGCTTAACCATTTCGTGATTGTAAATCATTATTGGCATATTACCACCGTCAAGGCAATCGATTTCCCATAAGTGAAACGCCACCTGTCTACCTAATGGGAAACTAATCGTTAGCAGTATTAATTTGGTCGTTTGTCATCGGGATTGTCATTAGCAGGGTTTTACTACTGAACAGGTGAGAGGCAAATTATGAAGTTGGCCGAATTTACCGGTGGGGCACGCAACAAAATAGAAAATAGTCTAATCATACAGCAGACAACTGATTTCTTTGATTTTCTAGAACAGTTAATGCAAAATATGAGAAGAGGTGGTAGATGGCACTTTCGAATTGATCTGATCCTGTGGCTTCCCCTCTTAGAGAGGGTTGCAGCTGATTACTAGGGAGATAATGACGCGAGGTGGTTTCCCATTGCCTCCCTTAACTGCGTTTTTTTATGACTGTAGCCTGTGTGTTCACGGGGCCGGTTTGCATGCTTGCGGGATGAAAAACCCCAGATAAACTGGCGGAAAAAACCCTGCTGCCCACGCCCAAGACCGGCTAATTTGGCTATGGCTGAGGAAGATCCTTAAGCTTCTCACGTCTCCGACGAAAATCGAATCTAGGACATTCCTTCCAGAGGAATATGGTTGCGAAGCCCAAAGCCACCAGGCTAAACGCGCGGACAATTTCGAATTATATAGGCTTAAAAAAAGGAGTCAGCTTGTCATGAGAACGTTAGCCAATGAAAATCCATTTAGTTTTCACTCTATTGCAGGAAAGCAGAAAGAACGCCACACGTCCAATGGTTGGAAAGACACGTAGTCGAATCTCATTTTAAGCTGTTTTTACTGAATGGTTGATCAATGGTTGGACTGATTGTTTTCCAGAAACTCGGGGTTTTTTCTTCCATAAAAGAAGAGTTCAATTTGGAATTACTACCAAAGTAACTACGGCCTATGAGGCATTGTATTATGTTTGTAATTTTGTGTGTTCTGCGGATCGTTGTCCTATTTTTCATAGAGGAAAAGCACGCGTGTTTTGGAGAGGGAAATCTCCATATAATACTGTACCATTCAATTTTGAAGACCTTCATAAAGCTCTGTGCGTCTGGACCTGGTTCCAAATCCCGTAAAAGAAGTAAGATTATTTATGAAAATATACAATGCACCAGTAATTCGTGGTTTGTTGCTTCAGAGGTTATAAAGTAAAAAAAAGGGATAATTTTCCCCACTAAACATATCACAATGATCGACTTAAAATATTCCCATCGTTCATTGAAAATGCACATTTCGATGTTATTGCATCAGTATATGAAATGCAAATTATGATGTAATGTTGGTCCGCGCGGTTAGCCTAGTGACTTTGCAACCATATTGCCTGGGGATGGAATGTCCTGGGTTCGATTCCCGTCGACGACGCGAGGAGTTTCAGGATCTTCCATAGCCAAGGTAGCCGGTCTTGGGCGTGGACAGCAGGGTTTTTCCGCCAGTTTATCTAGGGTTTTTCATCCCGCAAGCATGCAAACCGGACCCGTGAACACGCACAGGCTACAGTCATAGGATATAGTACGGCAAGGAAGGCAACAGGAAACCACCTTGCTCATAATCATCTCCCTAGTATGGTTAGCATATAGCTACTACCCCACCAGCCGTGGCGTATAGGATACAATGTTGACCTGATTGAAAACACTGATTCCTTTCTAATAACCTTAATGTTAATGTTACTAAAAATAAAGTACAAATTAAACTGTGCTATATAAAGTAGATGGCATGAAGTCTTTCAGCACCTATCTCTATCTGTTAATGAAACAAGTATCGTCCAATTAGATTAGTGTGACCCACGGCAACAAGTTTTGCAGTCTCATAGGAATCAGTGTCTCTAATCCGTGCAATATTGTCAAAAAGTGAATACAGGCCGCATGCAAAAATTAAATTTTAGCGCGATGTGCGCGCTAATAGATTAGTGATATCGAGCTGCAGTTGTGTGTTTGGGATTAAAAATTATTACAAACCCGAAAACTACAAATTAAACTGCATGAAAACGAAGTGCTCACAGTATGAAATCCTGAACGACTGTGTGGTAGCTGTCTGATCCACATAAATGTCTCTGTTGCGTTACGTCACGTCCAGCTCCATTTCAGTTCTTCGTATATCCGATCGTAATTCGTTGAACTAACTGTCCATCAACCCTCAATACTTTCTTTAAATTCTATGGCACAAAGACATTCAATATATTACTACTGAGAAATCTATACGTTTATTGATTACTTCTATTCATAAAAAATCAGTCAATACGTTGAAGATCAAACAAACATTTCTCGTAACCAAACATGCAGTTCCTGTCATTCAAGAAAATAATAAATAAAAACTTCGTTTAACGGAAAAAGCTATAACAAAACAATTCAAACAAAACACGAATTTATTTAAAGAATATCTGAACATCTACAAAAGTGTGTTAACTCATTTAAGATAGATGGTTAAATTTAGAAGAGCGAAAGAAATGGAAGAATCAAATAAGTGCTGAAAGATTTTATCTCCAAGATGTATACAAATAGGCGCAGTAAAAAAAAAAAAATAATAAATTTAAAAAAATTATTTGCGTTAATAGATGTCTACTTGTACTTTTCAACCTTCCCTACCTTCGAATGAAATGTCTACCTTTTGATTCAACAATTTTCTGCACTTTTAATTTTAGTATACAGCATTGCACATCAAAAGGCGTAAGAGAAATTAATGGCTATAAAAAAAATGTTTTTTTTCAGCCCGCAGAATATTTCTTCAGTCGTTTGAACAGTAAACTTCCTCCTTCTTGATCTAATCAAACGCACGTTCGATTTCACTTCAATTTCAGGTTCGTTTTGCTTTGGTGAACTGTAAATAGCAGTGTGGTATGCTATGTTTGTGTTGTTGAACAAAGACGCTTTCAAATATGACCTTAATTGTTCTTAGCTAGTGGTTATAAAGCAAACTGATTTCATACAATATGCTTTCGTGTGGGCGCGCGCAAACAATTAGGAATATACATGTTACATTTGTTGGATAATGAGGAAGTGTTTGCCTTGTATAGATTTCTTGCAATGAATTATTTATAGTATTCTTTATATCCGTTTACCCTCTCCTGTGGATGCTACCTCAGTGACCGCCTATGTATATATAGGCGTATTTGGAACAAGGCATACTATGTGTATGGTAACACGAGTTTCATACAGGGAGAAAGGCTGGTTCAAACAAAGTTTAATAAGCTCCCAGAAGAATAGCAAGGCTGAAGTTTCCCTTAATTCTCTCCCCCCTTTTCGTTCCCAGAAAGGAAGTAGAGGAAGAACAGTGAGGAATTATCCAGCTAGCACATGCAGAGAGAGGGCTGACAGAAATTAGCAACAGTTTGGTCGAGTTTGTAAAGTGTGTTGGACATAATTACACAAGATGATGTCTCGCATGGACGTGGTTTGGTGGAGATAAGCTAATGAAATAATTAGTGATAATATTTCACTTAATTACATGTTCACCATGGAACGCAGCCTTCGAATAAAATCTCTTCTATAATCTAAACACCCTGGCAACACAAGGTGTTGGCGGTGTTATCTTCCGTAAAATTCACCCATCATTCTTTCCTGGTTCCCTTTGGTCCACTGTCTCTTCTCTGTTTCTCAATTATATGTTGCTCTCCCCACTCTATTTTCATCAAGTGTTCTGTCCTTTTTAATAAGTAATTTCAGCCCAGAAATATCCACCGAGTTGATGTAATTATAAAATTTATGTCGCAATCTTTGACCTCATCTTTATTATATTCCCTTTCTTGAACATCTGTTCAGGCAACTAAGGTACATGATAATTTTCAGTTAAAATGCAATAAAAGGGTTTTGGTTAAATACATCTTCCTATTCTTATTTTCCTTTTAGAAATATATAAATTAATCTCTGAAGTTGGTAGCCACTAAAATGCTGTATTACTAATTAATAAATAAAAGATAGTGTTATTAACATATTGCTCATTCAAGCTTCAGTTGAGTGAACAAACCAAGGACCACTGCTGAGTTAAAACATAAAATTGATCAAACGTTTGTATTGTTCGCTGGGTGGGCGAGATTATCTTGACTGAATGAGCTGTAAAAGAAAAAAATAAGCTATTTTTATGAAAAATAAAACCAGTTGTACGGCCTGGTGATACACATAAGCTAATAGGTCGTGTCCTAATTCCCAACATACTTCAATACAGAAACACAAAGCCACACTGAGAAATTTGAATTCTGAGTTGTGGTGTTACTGATCTGGTTGATCGAGGTGGATTAGTATCTATACTCTCCAGCCAATAGGAATGTGGGTTCGTATCCCACTGCACCATGGATGGATGCAGAAGTCTTTATAGGTTGTGGAAAATTACTTCGCTGCTTAACGGAAGTCTGAAGTTTAATATTTGGTCTCTAGAGCAGAGTTTTATAAAGGTAAAGGGTGCAATGTTTTCGAGGCTTCGCAGAATTAAGTAAAATACGTAATATTGACTTATTTACGAAAGAACAATCATGGAAAGCCATTGCGCACATTCAAAAATAGTTGTGTTTTTATTAAATAAAATTAAACGAAAAACCACACTTCAAAATGTAAAGAAAAAAAAATTATATATTTTTCAAGAGATTAATCTTGCGTGTACGCCGGCCTGTTGGAAGAGTGGTTAGCGTATTCACCCTCCCGCCAAAAGGCTGCGGGGTTCGAATTCCGCCAGGAGCATGGATGTTTGTCCTACTAAACGTAACCTATGTCCAGGTGCAGCAGTACCCTTGATGTCTTTGCGCCATAAAAATCAAAAATAACCAACTTGCTTATACGGGCGCAAGATCTCTACAAACAGTAAAACTTATACAAACGATAACTTCCGCATTCAGAGCGTTTGTTGATAATTCATCAAATGATCCGATTTTTTTTTATACATTTGAGGGGGAGGGAACCAAAATTTCAATGTACCGATTTTAGATATTACTAAGATCCAACTAAAAGATGCAACGCGATTTAATATTCAAATAATATTCGAAATGCCAACAAGTCACATTTTATAACCGGGTATAGTCTCTTTTTTCCACTGATTAATGAAAAAGTGATACCGATTTCTTGTTGTTCTACTAGAGGAGTTAGTACTTATCAGAGTTTGTCAGTCAAATTATTATTACGTGATCCCCCCCACCCATGCATGAAGTCCAAGGTCGCAGTGCATGGGTTCTCCAGAAAAACCCATCAAAACATGCACTACTTAATCCAACATCCACACTCTTTACTTGATATTTTGTTTGGGCACTTTGAATATAATCCCAGAAATACGAGAAACTGGCAGTTTCATCAATTCCAAAGAAACCATTTAAGCATAATATCAATGCTTTATTCATTGGATTGACGAAAAGACATTACTACTAGATCCCCTAGTGAGAGAACAAGAAATCAGTATTGTCATTAGTGGTTAACCAAGAGAAAAACTTTTGTATATTTAATATATATCAGGTGAATGCATCATGCACACAATTCAACTAAAAATATGAAGTACTAGCATCCACCAATGGTCGTTATGAGGCAACCCAACCAAAAATTTATACAGCGCGATGATTTTTAACAACCGATGTATTTCGATTTCAAAGATATTGCTTCTCTTAAAGTAGACAGTTTCCAAGAGCTTAGAGACCGCGCTATTGTATGCTATCCTTAGAATTTCAAATTATCGAGTAAAATAATTTTATCTATGATAGGAAGAGCATGGCTGTCATAAGCATCGATGTACAGATGTGCCCAATTTACTCTGATTGTACGATGGATATTCAATCTGCTCACTGCATCGTAATAAAAATAAAAGAATTTTTGATTAGCGTGCAGATCTGTGAAATTTAAAACGACCAATGCAAGAAGATCCTTCACGTGCAGACGAAATTACCGCTGCTAATTTACATGGATTATCTGAAAGGGTATCTGAAGAATGCGAAACGCTCACCTCTGATTAAAAGCAAGCAAGTCCACTACTATTACACAAAGCTGTTTATGACGGGGCGACTTTCATAATAATTACCGCGTTCACACGTTGCCCTTTTGTCTCGGTGGTGAAAAGTTGAACTCGCTTCTCTGTTCGTGGGCATTATGACACAGAGAAAACTTACAAACAGTAATAACTCACACGTTTATAGCAGTGCGGAAGACATATAGGATGTCAATGGAGGTGGGTGTCATGTTAGATCGCCGCAATAAATTGTTCGAGTTTTGAAGGTGTAATTATTGAGTTCGACTATTGCAACTCCCTAATTTTCTCGCTTATTTCATAAAAAAAAAAAACTCCACGCTTCTAGAATAACATGCTGTGAGACTTTTCATTTATTTTGTCTTAGCAAAAGTTGGCGCAAACCATTTTATCAGCTGTTAATTTCAAGACCCGGATATTTGTTTTCTCGAAGGTTTAGCTTCCTGGCATTCCACGAGTAAAATATAAAAAATAATAAAATTCAGCGGAAACCATGCTCTTACACTAGAGCAACTCATACCATTTATAAAAATCAAGTGGATATAAAATCCAGCATTATTTCAAAGCCGAATACAGAAACTATAAAAGTTTCGTATGAAATTTGACTACCGGAATACATCGCTGGCATTTACGAGTGTATTCCCGTTAGCTCTCTGGTCAAATTTCATACGAAACTTTTATAGTTTCTATATTCAGCTTTGAAATAATGCGGGATTTAATATCCACTTAATTTATTATAATTTGTGCATCGAAGTAAAGCCTTTTGGCTCTTTATTTTGGTAAAAATCTCATACCGTTATCCAAATACTTGTGCAAGATTGATTCTAATGATTTTTGATATTTCTTACTTCACCATCATGCTTTAAATCTTGAAAAAACTTAAAATTCAATGTCCCCCCCGACATCATATAATTAAATTTAGTTAAAAACAAAGTGTAAAATTACCGTTGACAAATGATAAAATTTTTCGAAGAATTACCTTAATTATATGTGCTGTTTCTTTAAGTATAAGTTCTTTGTGAAATGTAAATTAAGTAGCAATGATTCCTAAGACATGGTAACAGGATTAAAATAATGATCAGCTATTCAAATCTCCCATGAAATTTCGAGGGATTTAAAAAATATCAAAATAATCAAAAATTTAAATGTAACAGTATTCTTTACATCGAACATTTTAAGAAAGATTTAACATTTTTTAAAAAAAATTACAAGACGGAAGACATAAGAATTACAATGCTAATTTAAGTGACAAAATTTCAGCTAGTAACGCATACCTGGTAACTTGCTCTAATGTCCAAAACATACGTTATAGTCTAGAAACATTTTACATTAACGTTAAGCCTAACTTACCTAAAGGCAACAAAGTAAAAGGACCTGAAAAAGATCCCTTCGGTAACTTGTGGCAGCCATGCAAACGAAACACGGAGGGGGGGGAGCAAACAAGGGGAGAGAAGGAAGGTCACGTGCACATATTTCAAATGGAATTATTTCTGTCGATGGTTGAACTGCTGTAAATATGAGAGGGTAGTGAAGTGTACACTAAGTCGGTAATCAGTTTGCTAAGTGTTGTATTCCCCAGTGTTTGCACGACACTATATTTGTTCGGTAGAGGCCGTAATGCTGTTTAATCCCGAGAATTAAAAATTCGTAAACTACGACACACGACATTTCTTGTTATAGATCGGCTTCAGTGCGGCGATAAAGATGTCATTCGCAAACGAACGCGGTATCCCCAACGAGTTCTAGTGAACCCTGGGTAGTGATGCATAACTTATCTACATGATGTAGTTGCCTATCGCGACACGTTCATGTGTGAAATAGTTCCATAGGCAGCAGCCATGTCTCCGTCGATTTCCGATTTCGTTCTTTCACATCAGCGGTTATGATTTGCTACGAAGTTGGGGGGTTTTCGAAAATCGGTAAAGCCAGACAAGGATAAAATTTAATTGTGCTGCTTGGCCGCAAGGAACACGCGAAAAGCAATTTTAGTCGATTTCATCTTCGAACCACACAAATAACACTGATAGTCTATTGTTTGTCACGTATTTAAAAGTATATTGGAATCGTTTCTAACTTGAATATTTATTTATTCATATTGCAGAAATCTCCTATGATGAGAGTTGCACGTTCAGATATTCACATGATGTTTTTTATGATTTCGTTTTATTAATATGAAATCTACGAAGTTTTCATTTTCAGCAGTTCGCGCGAGCTTCATTGTTGAATGTCAATTTCCTCACGTGATTATTATTTTTTTACTAGAATGAAAACTGCAAGTTTTCCTTTCTTTTAGCGAGCTTCATATTTTGATGTTAATTCCCTCACGTGATATTTATTTGCTATAATGAAAACTGCAATTTTTATTTTTAGCAGTTCGCATTACCTTCCGGTTCGATGTTAATTTCCTCACATGATAATGAAAACTTCAAGTTTTCTCTTTTTTTTTTTAGCATTTCCTACGAGCCCCATGGTTAATGCTAATTTTTATTTTAGAATCGTGATCTATTTACATATATTGTTGCAATATACAAACTGCATTTTTAAACTACAACGAAATTTGAATGTAAATTACAAATTTATGTTAAACTTTTACCCGTGATACTAACTTGCATGATTATCCGTAATTTCATTTAAATATATTTAATTTTTATTATAGATTTCCCCCTAGAAAAAAAAAAAATCTTTAGGATTTTTTGAGCAAGACTTATCCTTAACTTGAAGAATGGCTTCAGCAACGTAGTGTGTTAGATGTTCCTGGTATCAGCGAAGATGTCCGCCTAAGGAGTATGGCAATGACACTTCATCATCAGTGAAACCGCGTATAAGGACACGAATCTTTCGATTTGACAGTAATGATGCCTGAGCTCGTCAAATATCCCTGGGCTGGCAGATTGAAACCCGTCGTATAGCGATAGAAAATTCCCAAGTGCCATTGAAATATAAGGAGGAACAGCACAGTTAAAGTGAAGCTTGATGAAAAAATATCCCCCTATTATTTTGATGGAGACCGTGTGCTGATTTCTGTTTAGAGAGTACAGCCTTCTCGAAATACGAAAAGAAAGATAGAACAGAACTATTATACGAGGGAAAATATAGTGTGAAAAATGTCACGTATCTCTCACTGTGCTTATGTCTCGATGGAAGATGCCCAGATTTTGAAAACTAAGATGAAAAACTCGTTTCTCAATTATCTTTATATGAATAAAGTTTAGTTGCAAAGAACAACGCAGTTATTTCCTTTTCAAGGTGCTCTTCAGCTTGTAAGCAATATCAGATAACTAAACCTGGTAAGACAGATGGGATAATATCGCCAAATTCTCTCTCTCGCTCTTTTTTTTTTTTTTTGGCCAAGTGATGACGTCATACGTTTTTGGGGACAAACTACCAATTCCCTATAGAACTTTGCTTTTACTTCAGATCGCCTCATCCATCGATGAATAAAATTGCTTTTTTCTTGTAGAGAAGTTTGGTCCATAGGTTAAAACAAGTAATCCTTGTCATAGTAGAGAGAGAGAGAGTTGATAATAAATCTTCCTATGGGAAACCCTATACAGATATCACTGAAGACGTTTTCATCTTTATACTCAGAACAGGACCACAGTTCCATGAAGACTTTGTGAAATGGAATTGCAGTTTTCGTTTACCCCAAGATCATGAAATTAGAACTGTCTTTTCTATTTATTTTAAAAGTCTATAACACCAATCATGGAAGGTTATTATGATGCGTTCTTCTGAAATTACACCCTTACGCGAATAAACTTCCAGAAAACTCGCTTAATCTTTCAAGGAAGGTGGAATGTTGCGTGTCAACTGTTGTATAGATTGCTATAATTGTGCAGAAAAGTTGACCAGGCTGATTTTATTTATATTTTCCATTAATACGTAATACGTAAAAGAAAAATCAACAAAATAAAATGTTAAAACTAAAACATAAGAATTTAAAAAAACAAGATTAAATTTATCCATTTTTTTTACAAAACAATTAGTGTCCATGAATATAGCCCTAAGTAATATAAAAATATCTCGGAAATATTTAGAAACACAATCGATTTTAATATACTTGAATACACTCCATCTAACACGTCTTATTCATACAAATGTATATTAAAAATTCCTTAAACGCATTTGAAAAAAGATGAAAATCGTACGAATTTCCATAAAGTCACATGGTAGCTTTATTCATTTGTGGACGATACCAATAGAATCCTGGAGAAAACAAAAGAAAAAAAACTCTGACACTAATAAAACCGGAAATGATTAATCCCATCGCCATTATGTGCCGTGATAGACGTTTGAGCATGCTCAGTCACAGATACAATTTATATTCAGTAATGTATTGAATGCCACCCAGAAAGGTGGCATTGTTCGAGTTCCCACAGATTTCTTTCTGACTGCCGTAGTTCATTCCCTCTATGATCAAGTTGCGTTGTTTCCTATGTATTGCCAGTTATTATTCGGGCCTTCTCGCACTCTGTATCCTATAGCTGTGTAGGGTCATAAATCTTTGCCTGGGCTCAGGCAGATGCTATCACAGCCATATAAATTCGGTTTATATCCTTCGGGGCATTTGTTGTTTCTATGCTGACGGGCTGAAAGCACAGATAGGCTTCTAGACGTGCAATGAATGCTTGGGGAGCGCCGTTTTTTTTTAAGCTTTCTGATGTCTTGTCAGGTTTATGTAACACGTATGGGCACCCTTCTCAAAAGTCGTTTTCTTTCATATTGTAAAATATATTTTGTTTGTTTGTCCCCGCTAAACGACATGCAGTTGGTATGTCTTCATTTTCAACCTATTTTTTTTCTTGCTTTTTTTTTTTTTTTTTTTTTTTTGTAAATGGAAATATTTCACCATACAGCTTTCCACTAACAAAAATGGCCTTTTCATTCCAAACTTGACATTTTCTTACGTCAGTAATAACTTTGAACCATACTACATCGTTTATAACCACTGTCTTTAAGCATATTTTGTAGCGAGTCACGAACATATGACATTTATCCTAACATTTGGAATGCAAATCCTATCTAGGACATAAACTGGTAAGGGCATCTCAACTAAGGTTGAGTTGGTCGGTCTCAGGCGGTGATAACCGGTTGTCATTGTCGAAACTGATTTTCTCATTCAAAAGATAGGCATTAAGATGGTATACGCCTCTTATGGATTGGGGGAAACATTTAAATATTGATTAGAATGGACTGTGCTTATACAGTCATTTGCCTGGAGGCACCTTTAGTCGTTTATAATACTGTGCCTTCATTACTCTCCAGCACAAAATCTCTAAACAATCACCTACATATAAACTATCGAAGCAGCCCACAATAAAGATATCTACTGTCATTCTAATGGTGTCTACAGCTTCTAATGAATTATTCACAAAGAAAACCACTTCTACCCATGATCGCAATGGCTATTCAGTCACTACCATTTGCTAACAACTTCTCCAATAGCAATTGAACCTCATTCTCTAAATATATCAAAATAATGCAGCTAGCAGAAATTCTACGTTAGCTAATGATCTTCTAAAAAATATTTGAAAAATACTTATTTTCATGAATTCAATTTAACCGATCTTTAACAATGCTAACAAGCATATGAAATAACAATGAAAATATAATCCGACCATTCTTATTATAATATTGAAATAAACATCGTCTGCTGATCTATCATGTCAATTGCAAATATGCTCTGAATTTTCATAACAATGGAAATATTCTCTGAGTTGAAAAAAACCTCAATTTTGTTTGTTTCAAGTAACCTGCAGCATTCAAACTAAGAATGTTTCTGCTTAATTTGAAGCTCAGAATCAGGAAGTAAATTTGGGAATTAGTTTGCTTCTAAATGTCTCTAGGGTTTCGTTATTGCGCGTACTAGGTTCGGCGGATTTGAAGCCCAACAGCTCATTAATAATTCAGTTCCCATTTAAGCACTTCATCCTAGGGAAGTGGCTAATGACAAATACCTCATATCTTCATCAGACCTCGTAGATATTTCCAGTGGGAAAACCAGGCGTAGTTCTTCCCCTTATCGTGCCCGTAAAGATATTGAAATTAATAACTGTTACATAGCAAAGGCTCCCTGGAAAATAATATCTTCTCGTTCCCCTAGTGTACATATCTAAAATGGCTTTCATGTATTGGCACTTATCTCAACTCTCTATTTTCATTACAATTCTCCAGACATACTCGCTGTTAATTGAATCCGGATTTCGATATAAAAAAAGAGCCTAGAGGAACACAGAAGATAACAGTAGATGTTGAATACGAGTTTCTAAAGGTAAGTTTGGGTTTGTTCGATTTACGTTTTTGAAAGCTGCGTAGATGTACGGTTGAATGAAAACAATAAATATCAATTTCTTCAAAAGAATTTAATAAAGTTGAATCAAAGACTACAGATTTGAAGTTACTTCACTAAATATGTCATGAGATAAAATAGAGAGTGAGATAAATTACCTTATTATTAAAAAAAAGTAATTTTTTTCTTTATCTGTTCTAGGGATTTAAAACGAAACAGGAAAGCCTATTTATTGTAGACATCTACTAGAACAGCTTGTATTGTTCATGAGAACAATTGTTGTTAAACATTTACAGACGTTGCATTCAACACTAATCTTGAATGTTTCTATTTAATGCAAATATTTTATTGTATAATTCATCAACTATCTCTGATAGCATTGAGGAACGTGAGAACAGAACTCATCTCAAGGGTATGGTCACGTAAATAAAATCAAAGAGGAAAGATTAGCAAAACAAGGTTTTGAACAGAAACAATGATTTTTTTTTTATCCCGGAAATCTAGGTTTTTAACTTCCTACAGAATAATTAAACCGTCCAGAACATATGCAATTTACGGACAATTTACCTTATACCAATAGAAAAAATTACAGTTACAAAAGTTAAGGAGGCCAGGCAGGTTATGTACATGTAAAGGCTTGTAAGTACCACTGATGATGATACTATAACAAGGAGAGGTTGACTCATTTTCTGTTTGAAAATATCTGGGTTCAAATCCCGTCTCGGTGAATAAACACATAACGGCTCTTGAAATAAAGTTTGGACAATATGATTATAAGTTACGTTAACGTCTCATATGCAGGTAGAGTGCGTCTCCGATCAATCACAAAACAGGCTAACCGACGGAGAGCACGTGCAAGCACGTCGAATTCCAAACCACCACCTTTTTAACAATGGTGATTGGTCTATGTATTTGTGACGTCATTTAGTTTCTTTGATTAGTTTGGGTGACAGCTGAGGCCAGTATGTTGTATGTTTTTCAAGATGAAAATCACCAAACAAAAATCAGCTAGGGTTTTTTTTTTTCCTTCTTCAGCTGAAAAACCTTAAAAATGTTTGCTACACTTCTCAAATAGATCCCACTACTTTCCCAATTTAAAGGCAATGTTGAGTCTAAGCACCAATGCCCCGAGTAGTTTTACTGAAAACCATACTCTGTTTTGACGTCTTCCAGATTCGACTTTCCTACCTGAAAATTGTAATCCAAAACCTATTAATAAGCATATGCAAGACTGCTGAAATTGTTTAGGGATACACATCTTCCTCGTATGCTTATTGAGTACGTAATCCCAGTTCCAGCATAAGTAAATTAAATTTATTTTTCAGATTGAAACATCGAATGAAATGTTTTTATTATTTAGGAAATTAAGTCTAGAATGCATAGCTTCCCTCAACGATACCAGAGTATGCTAATTAATTTGCCGTCTTGTTATAATTTATCGTTCCAAATATTCTTTAGTTTTCAACCCACATCGCAACGAGTTGATCTCATTATTTGTTCCTTTTTCAGTTCAAGTATGGTGACGTGTGTTATATGACATTAGAGCAACACAACGGATAGAAACCATCCTTTTTTTAGTCCACGATAATGTAATGACATTTAGACAGTGAAAAAAAAATCCTACACGGTATCACCTAAGAGATAGCCTGTAGTGTCACTCATCTTTGTCAGGAAAATGGACAGCTGTATTTTCTTTGAACGAACGAAAGTGCTGCGATGCCTTCTAACCATTATTGACTGTCACTTCTGTCTTTCATTTTTCCTATACCCTATTTATTACTCTTCGGTCTTTCAGACGGACGTTATACTTGATGATAACTGGGTCCACTGCTGCTGCTTTTTTTTTTTCATTTTTTTTTTTTACTTTCCCATCTGAGGCTTCTTCTAGCGTACTCAAAAGAAGTGTAGTTACAGAATTGGGATATGTTTGTCTCCTTAATGGAAATGCATCTTGAAGACTATGATAATAATAACACCACGGGTATAACAGACATTTCCATTTTTTATGCTCATCCCATCCATGCAGCGGGTTGTGTGAATTTGCTCGAGAGACCACACACAGCACTTTCTGAAGCCAGTTCAAGACCTCCAAAACAGCAGGGTCACATGAAGAGATAAAAATCACCTGTCACTTAAATGATAATGGATGACGATATATACATAATGGCTAGCAAGGCCTCGGATCTGAATCCTAAAAAGGGATAGTCAATTTTCTTGATTCGTAAAACTAAAGGTATTCACCTTTAGTGAGTGCCGGGGTATTACTCAGAGACGGGGAGAATGTTTTCTACCCCGAAAATCCCCCCCCCCATCTATAAAAATAGACTAACCGCCATTAAACTGCATACTGGCTGAAATACTTCGAACTTCAATGCCGAGGAATCAAACTAGTGTTAAAATTGCTGAGTTATTGGAGCGACGACCTTAGTTATTTCAACAATAATTCAAAATAACAACAATGTATGCAATCATTGTTGAACTTTTTTTCTCCTAAAGCCTTAATGAAAAAAGTGATAATGATGTCTATCCGTAGTCATGTCTGTGAATGTGCGTGTATAGCGTGTAGATGTTAGTAGTGCGATTGGTATCAGAATATTTCACAACAGTAGACAGTGATGAATGCGATACTTTAGTGAATTTACAAGATGACGAGTATTTTGCATAAGAAAACGTTCATTAAATATACTGGACTACGTCCAAATGAGCCTCCGTACAAAATCAGTAGAGATGAATCCTTTTAAAGACCTGGGTTCTGATTCCGTCTAGGGTGCGAAGTACTTTTACTAGGAACTTTCAACAAATGGTCAATTAGTCGGCCTCATGCGAAGATAAGAGGTTTGGACCCTTGGACACTCGGATTGTTTTATCCATTTTTACAACCACAGCACATAATTCAGATAGGATTAATCACTCTGTCATAAGCAGTGTTAGGTTTATGAGAAACCAACTGGCAGTGACAGTCCATTGAATCTAACAAGAAAAAGAAGATGGGACGAGGCTGTGTCCTAAATTTAAACGTCAAACCACTGACGCACTGAGCCATCAGAGATCGTCGCAACCTTACAAAACAGTCATATCCACTTTTCTCAAAATTCTCCATTCATTCTACTAAGAAATTGGAACTAAGTAAATAAATCGATTCTCCAACAAATAAATTCTGCATTAGCTCTGCTATTGCATCCAACCTTTTCCCTCCTAACTTATAATTTTAATCTTTTCTTCACTGATCAATCATTGCCACACCATCCGCAAACATCGTAAACCCTGGCACTTCGTCACGTATACATCAACAGTGAACTCGTTCATCACAATTACGGACACAAGTAGGTGCTCAAATCCGACCACTTATATAAATCAACTCACCTTTTCAGGCAATATCTTTCCCACATGTCTTTATATACTTGTAACAGATGTCTAGTACATATCCTTGATGGTTTCAATATATTTGCAGCAATTCTCTTCCTAGCCAGAATACTTCCTTATGAACTCTATCATGGACTTTCTCGTGGTCAATAAAAGCCCCATAAATTCTCATACTTTTAGATTTTTTCTTTAGTTGGTTGCCTAACTGTATAAACATTACCTCATCTATTGATCATCTACAGGTTATAGACGCTGATTTCGGATTCTAGACTGTCTTTTCTACATCACTTTTTTCAAACATAATCGTCAAACAATATTCCTCGACGGTGGTTGTGACAACTCTTGACATTTCCCTTATTTTCGATATATTATTTTCCCTATAGGCGCTGAAGTGCATTGCAAAGCCTACTGGGAATTTTATTCGCCCTAACACGCTCCAGCTTTGCTGTATGACTCCTCCCTCTGTGATTTTGGCAGCAGCCTCAAGCCAGTTCTTTTCTACACTGCACGACATCCCAAAAACAAAATAGAATTTATCCAAACACATTCTTTCTGTGTAAACAAAACCGCGTTTAGAAAGGCTTTTCTATTCAAGTTTACTTCCCGTTCGTATGCCTGGTTATTACACCAGTTTGCATGGGATTTTGCGAGATGAAAAAAACCAGACAGTCTAAACTCTGCCATTAAGTGAAGTAAGACAATGATTTATAATTTTGTGCTCACCCTGAGAGAGAGCGCGAGCGACAGTCAGACAGAGCCAATCAAACCGTGAACTTTAAGCGTATGTTAGCTCCTGTACCTTGCCTAACAAAGAGTTATTACGTTTCTTTAGTTAAAAAAATTACGTTAATCCCATCCAAAAAGTCTTTAAGTCCATAACACACATTGCAGGTAGGGCTAAGGATTACATAATCCGTAAGCCCTGCTCTAGAGACCAAATATGGAACCTTTTTTCATGACACTTCACGCCTCCAATAAGTAGAGAAGTGGCCTCAGACAGAGACAAACATCATCATTCCTAAAATTTCAAATTTTACAAACTCTTAAAAAAAAAAGGCAGCGTTGCTTCCCATGGTAGTTTGGAATAAACTGTTTTTGGATTAAGAAATTTCATTTGTCAGCCTAATTAGCAGAGTTTGTCGCGCTTTCGCTTTCCAATCAACAGGTCTTGCATTGGAATTCCACTAAGGTACAGATGTTGGTCTTAAGGTTAGAGATTAAACTTCATCGCCTACGTACTGGAGGAATGAAGTAGTTTGAAAAAGTTGCATCTCTGGTATAGAAATCAAGGGGTTTCTGGAGAATATAATCGTCAGCATACCCAAGGTAACTAATCTGGGATAATTACGTTTGTACAAAGGATCAATATTTGTACGTAATGTGGAAATACGTTTTAAGTATATTCTATCAGTGATTCTTCTTCTATACAAAGTCCCTTAGGACCATTCGGATAGCAGAAATACGCGACCCACTTTTCTTCGTCTTTCTTTCCACAAAGCTTTCCTAACCGAAAAACATATGGGACACACAGCTGAGATTTCAGCTCTTCATATTATATGAGGAGCTGAATGCCTTCAGACTTAAAACAGAAAACGGAACGTGGATGTGTTTCTGTAATCCAAAGACATCCATGTTCGCTAAACTTCCCATTCACACACTTTTCCTCCTAATTTTCCTAAAATTTTCTTCCTTCATACCTGAATTTTCATAACACTCATGAAAATTTTAATCGTCTTGTAACTACTACTACTATGTTCACTGGGCATCTACAGATGCCGTATGGTCACTCCGATGCTCGGTGGTGTTCCACACCAGGCCTCGCCATGTAGTCCTGTTGTTTGCTTTTCTGGCGGCCTCAACTCTCTGAAGATCAGTCACTCCACACATGCCATCCAACCATCTCATTGATGGTCTACCCCTGCTTCTTTTTCCAGGAACTTTACCTTCTATTACTGTTCTGAGAAGTCCTCCTTCCATCCTTTCTATGTATCCAAAATATTTTAACTTTCTTTTGTCAATATCATTAAGGAGCCTTAAAGTTCTACTGATCTTTTCTAACCCACATTCATTTGTGCGCCTTTCAGTATATGATATCCTCAACAGCCTTCTGTAACACCGCATCTCAAAAGCAGATATCCGTTTCTTATCTGACTTCTTTAGGTTCCAAGTCTCGCATCCATAAGTCGCTGTTGGAAAAACAACTGCATCCAAAATCCTCAACTTTGTTCCCATGGAGATAGATCCATCCTTCCAGATTTTAGACAGGTCTCTGACTGTTGTTTTAGCCATTCCTAACATTTTTCCTTTTTCTGACATCTTCAGAACAGCAATTCTTCACATTAATAATGGATCCCAGGTACTCAAACTTGCTGACTTCATCAATTCTTTCTCCATTAAGGTACACTTGTTTCTCAAGAGCTTCTCTGTTTGTTTTTCCTTCGAGAACCATTTTTGTGTCTTGCAAGATTCAAGACTCAATTCTAGCAAGATTTTTGTCTTGCTAGAATTGAGTTGAAGTCCTCTGTTATTACTGATCTTGTTAACTATGTCAAGAATTAGTCCTAGTTCTTCCATGTCATTACAAAGGAGTACTGTATCATCAGCATACCTCAGATTACTGATCAATCTACCTCCTATCGTAATTCCTGTCCTGAGCTCATCCAATGCTTCACGCATGATGTCCTCTGCATATATACTAAACAAGTGAGGAGAAAGTAAACATCCTTGCCTAACTCCTTTTCCAACTTGAAGCCAGTCAGTCAATCCAACACCTGTTCTTACTGTGGCTTCTTGCTCCTTATACAAGTTGACTATCAACCTGATAGTGTGTTGAAGAAAACCCGTTATGTTCATTACTTCCCACAGTTTGAAAAGAATGGGTTTTCCTCAACACACTATCAGGTTACAACACATTGTCTTGTAAAAAAATAGAAAAATAAAGAGCAGTCGTCAGACAGAAAAAAGAAATTTGTAAAGGACAACAGAAGTTTAGAAGTTCAAACAAAAAAAAAATTTCATCTTAAAGTGAACATTCATTTCACTTAAAGATGGATAATCTTATGTTCTTTCTTAAGCAACTGGATCTCTATTCATCCTCAGGGAAAAGCTTCTACGTACAATGGCTAAAAGAAGCCTTTTTTTAAAGTCAATATGGATCCCAAGTGTCCAGCCATATTTAAAACGAATTGAATTTTATGGCCACACGAGGAGGAAGACAAGACGCTAACAAAATGAATAGATGACACTCGTTTCGAAACCACAGTGACACTCGGCTGCCTCGTATGACGGAGTATACCAGATAATTTACAGCCGTAATCTTCTCATCTGGGTGAAATCGATTAGTATCTCAATACCACCAGACAAGAAAACGGAAGTCTACGCCGTTTACTTTTATTCCTCGATGTACCACAACCCATTCTAAACGCTCCCCCTATTCTCTACTGACGGCTGCTTCCAAAAGTGGCTTCTGAAGCTGTAATTTTCTCGGAGATGGTGCCTTTGTCCTTACACTGTCACATTCTTTGTCTCTACGATCGCCTCTATCTCCTTCCTTAACTCTAACTTCCAGAAAAAGAATCACTACTGCGATAGACGGGGGAAGCGTTATTGGTGTATTCACATAGAGAAAGGAAGGGAGAGTAAAACAGTGAGGGGGTGGGGGGAAGAAGACCTGCAATGTTCGCATAGATTTAACACTCCAAGATAGACCCTATTTGTAAGGCAGCAGGATTTCCTTGTAGTAAGAGGCTTTCGCGTAAGCACTTCTCAACTGGGAGTATTGCCAAAGAGAATGTATAGAGATTGGCAGAGAGACGGATTTTTCCCCACAAGCAGACTAAAGTCTGCGAGAATTCCAATGCACTATTTTTTTTTCTTTCAATAGCTGTATTTATAATTAATTTTCCTTTTACTAGAACACAACACCGAACAAATTTGAAAACTAAATTTCTTTGTAGGAATATAAAAACGATGACACCCGAGTTTTTGAAGGTGATTTAACTAAAAATCTTCGATATATCCTACAGATAAATTGCATATTATAACAAACAGGGAAATAGCTTATAGTAATTGGAAAGGATGAAAGAACATCTGAGAAAACACACAATTCTATTTTATACTATTTCAATTGCCGGCACGATATGTACACACAGACTAGTAGAAAGATACAAAAAGTAGGGAAATGGTGTATATGATAATAAATCTTACTTTATCCAGATGCATCCTTTTATATAAAAGTGACTTACGAAATAAAACGAAGAAAAAAAATCATATCTTATTTCAGAAACGTCAACTGCATCGGTAGTACAAAATATTTTATTGAAGCGACGGAACATCATTTATCATTGTTTTTCTTCGTTTAGTTTTATTTATTTTGAGATGTCTTCTTTCTTTTCATATTCTAGAATCTAGAGGATGATGGTATACGTTATATTCTGTTGCAACTTTTAAAATAATAAAACTGTTATTTCGTTTAAATTTCTTACAATTATATCTTCTATAGGAGAACGCAAAGTTAGTAAATAATCAATGCCTTACATGGGATTATGATCTTGCAGATGATCATGTATTGAATGCGTACGCGCGAGTAGTCATAGTGAAGAATTTACTATCCTCCCTGTGCAATTTGTATGCCAAAAAGTGGGAAGAAATTACCTCCTAAGACTTTAATGTGTTCAGATTTGCTTTCAGAGAGATAAAAGAAACATTAATAATCAGCCCAAAATTTGACTGATTTTCCAAGTTTAAAATCAGAGATGGGTAGTGATAGCCATCGATGATCAAAACAGAGCACGTAGCAAAGAAAAGGTTTGCTGTGAGATCTCTACCGAGAAGTAGGTTCTCCACCATTACAATGCACCCGCTCACTTTGCTCTGTTTATGAAATGTTTGGCCCAAAACGATATAGTTACTGTTTCAAACCCACCTTATTCCTCAGATCTGGTATGTACCTTTTTTTTAAATTCTTGTTTTCCAAAATTGAAGTTAGCACTTATGGAAAAAAAGATTTAAGCATATGATCTCGATTAAAATGTTGTCTATATTTACTAAGTTGAGCCTCCATAGCTCAGTCGGTATAGACGAAGCCTTTTGGTGGGAAACACCTGGGTTCGATTCCCGTCAGTGACCTGAGGAATTTTTATCTGGTCTATTTCGACTAAAGGTAAGTTAATCGGTCTCATACGGAGGTGGAAGTTTTTTCCTCGGTAACTTGGGTTTTTCATCCCTCAAAACAGGCAAACGTTCCCGTGAACACACAGACTACAGTCATAAACACTTAAGGCAAGGAGGACAACAGGAAACTACCTTGCTTTATAATTATCTTCGTAGTAATCAGTTGCAACCCTCTCAAAAGAGAGGAAGCCACAGGATTAGGAAGGCCCGAAATGGCTTGAAAAAAAAAAGTTTTTTTTTTTCAAGTCATTTCGGGCCTCCAATAAGTAAAGACAGATTTTTTATATTGGGTTACGAAATCACCTGCCACTTAATACTATAAGATCCCTTATCATTATTATATTACATCCTTTTATTATATCTACGGGACTTTTTGTACGTAAAAATTATAAACACAAAGGAAATGTAAACTCTATACAAGATTTTCGAAGTATTTTATAGTATACAGATTAGTCACATATTCTAAATAAATCAATATCATTATAGGTAATTTTGTGATGCTGCATTTATAGAAAGAAATGCAAACCATATCTGTTCAAAACTTGAAACATATTGAAGTGATTGGACAGAATATAAACTTGCATACTTCAAGTAAATGCTAGTCAACTTAATTCAATGATAAACATGCTTTAAAAGGGGAAAATGAATGAAAAATATTCGATACTTGGGTCGAAGACCCACTGATACAATGCAGTAAAAAGATGAGCACCTTGTCATTTTACTCTGAATTATTATAAAGTTATATCGGTCTGAAGAGAGGTCGTCCATCTCTCTCTACTCTAATATTGTGAAGTATCCTTCTTTCTGATTGAAATATATTATGGAATAGTCTATGATTTATTATACTAAAGAATGAACAATACGTAAGTCATTATGCCAAAATCGTTAATAACAGTTGAGGATGCTAAATGTGGGTCGGCAATATAAGTCATGGTTCAATAATAATAAAAATTATTTAGAAAAAAAATTGGGGCAGGAGAAGTTGATGTAGGAATGCAATAGAAACATTTAAATTCAATGAGAATATCAAGCTACCTAATTTTAGGAAGTGAGAAGGATTTAACTGTCCGAGGCGATGCTTTAGTAACAGCAGACTACAGTTTTAGAACATTATTGTTTGCCAATGAAGTTAGGCCTAACCAAATAATACTCGCCAATTTAACCTAAAATTAAATACCCGCTTGCCAATTCTTACTAGCAGTCCTAGACAGAATACAGAAAGCCATTCCGTAATGAAGTAGAAAATAATGTCAGTTCGATAATAATTTCGTATAACAAATGATGAATTTTATACACAGAGTACAAATGTATCACCAGCAAAATAAACAGGAAAAGAGGAAGCTAAAACTAACTTGCTAGTGTTATTTCACACTGGTGACACTATCGATGTTGTGGTGTTAACGAGCTTTGACATAACGGGTTATCGCTACTGATATGCTCTCCTCAATACTACAGCCCTTCGGCTAAAGATTTGCTATTCTGTCATTCAGAATTTACGGTTCTAGTTTTCCAGATGAACGTTAAGAAATTATTTATAACCCAAATACGACACGTGACATTTATCTGCGACTAATGTTGATGTTTCTAGTTACAAAACATCATACCAGTAAAACAAGAACTTAGTTGCGCGAACGCGCACAATACTTAAAAGAAAGGAGAAATGTATTACTTCACCACCTAGTTTTCCTTCATCCGTTTTTTTTCTGCTACTATAAAATACTATTTATTTTTATTGAAAGAATTATTAAAATAACCAATAATTAAAATATAATTCAATATTCAAATTCAATTCGATAATTAAATCGGATGGGGAAAATTGGGGGGGGGGGCACACGACATACAAACAAAAGTGTTCGTACAACCGATTATGTGTTGCTTTTAGGAACTTCCATCTGAAAGTGATATTCAAAACTTGTATAATCGATAGGCTGCCCATTCCACACAAACTCTAAGAATTAATTGCAATAACTATATTCCCTCCACAAAAAATTATACCGCGGGTTATGTGTACCTAGCTATTCCTTTTATACCTCTCATTTGTATCGACAAAGCCCTTTGAGTGGAAAGTCCTGGGTTCGAAACCCATCTAGAACTCGACGAATTTTTATAAGGACTTTTCAGGTGAAGGTGAGTTAGCCACTCCCGTACAAAGGTGGATGGGTTTTCTTCCTTCAAAGCATAGAGAATGGAAAACGAACAGACGTAACCAGCAAAGCTAACATACTTGCTTAATAACTGTAGTCGCCTTGATGGTACTTCCACTCAGTCCAATACCAAAGACTTGAGCTCTATTTGCTGGTTCCATTGCGAGGCACAAATCACATTACAAAATTTGCTCGTTTTTTCTGATTCATGATGCCACTTGGAAATGTCTACAGACTAGCTACACTTAATCACAGAAGATGCTATCACAGTCACAGCTTCCAGTACTACAGCATATTTTGCATCTGTAGATATATAACAATACAAATCGGTATATATATATATACACACACATACGCATTTGTTCTTGAGCTGATCGAATTTTCATGTGTATCAAGAAAATTCTGAGTCTACACGTAGCAGTAAATCTGAGATGCGTGCAAGTCTTTCTGTAGCAAATATCTGCAACCACAGATTTTTATTCCGAAACAAAGTAAACAACTTTGACATTGTGATCTTCAGAACTTGCCTTTTTTATACTAAGATTTCAATAAGCTTTATATAATGTTTCCTTAAAACTGGCCTGTTGTATGTCACCATTACTTCTTACAGATCTCAGTAAAGTGGACTGCTCAATAGAACAGTCATTACTATTGATTCTATTGATGTCAGCTGCAGTAGGGTAATTGAATAAGACATCCGAAACTGAAGAGACTTATGTTTCTTACAAGAAAACAACAAAATGGAAAATATAACAGTCTTTCTCTTTCTTGCAATATGACAATGCGACATAAGGATGAAAGAATTTATTTAAATATAAGAATTTAAATAGAACGATAAGAAGAGCTTGATTAATGATGGTGCAATATTGTATCTTTCGGTTGGCATAGCGACAGAGAACTCATCTCTTATATTGCGTCATTCGCATGTCATAAAAATTCATAAAAGTGTCTATTTTTTGTTATAGAAGAAATTGGAGCTGGACGGCATTAAAATATCCTTGATCCACTAAACATTGCATGCATTATAATACACATGAAATAATAATTTTGTTATGTTATAAATACTTAAAATAAAGACTGATAGTAAACAAGTAAAGAGGTTAAGATCCTAAATGTAATGTAAAAATTAATATACGGTTGATAATTCTACTAATGTTAGTACAAAGTCTGTAACTAGGTGTAAGTTAGGTAGAGTTTACTGGACCATAATCATTTATTTCAGAACTGTAACTTACGTGTGTTAGGAAGTGTGGTGCAATTCTATATTTAGTTCTTTAAACTTTCCGCAATGTACTGTCCAAAAAGCGCCGGTTCAAAATGCCAAAGTAAACAGATGGATCCTGTCCGTGAATTATCGAAAGTTCCTGTCTGTTGTCCTATAACTTATAGTAAGGTATATCCTACAGTAACTTCGAAAACAGATTTAAAGAATCTGGTGAAACAATCAGATCGTCTGCGCATTAACAAAAATGACGAAATTGGTCAACAATTCTTAAATCTTCCAACAACAAAATCGATCCCATACGCAAAGAAAAGGTGAAGAAACATATCTTCAGAGAAAGTTCTTTCAAATTAATATAAATACTTCGAATACTAAAAGCATAAAATTGGATTACAGAAAGTAGTTTTAAATTTAATGAGATCTGGTTTTCCGTGCACTTTAATGGTTAACAGTTAAGCAAATCAAGGAGTCGACATCCAAGCAATTATTGTTTGCGGGTAGATCTATTAATTTAGCTGCTGCTGTACAACACAAACAGCAGCAAAATGTAATAACAAAAAAGCAATACTTTTGATTAATTAAAAAGTAAGAAAGCTTTTAAAATCCAATTAAATTAATTGATTACAGCAAGTTTCTCCCAAATGCAAAATTAGTTGAAATTTTTGATTGGAATTAGTTTTTCTTCGTTCGTTATACTTTTATCAGAATCCTCAAGATTGACAGATCATTAAATTTTTCTAAGGATAGAGAGCAGAAATCAGTTACAGAAATCGCTGTTAAGGAATATTCAATTTTCTACATGTCTTTTTAACTGCTAAGAAGGATTTATGTTGCCGTTTGAATTCACTTCACAAATTTGTAATTATTTAAGACTTTCCTTTACTCCAACGGCACATTTAGAATTAAATAAATGATCTTAAAGCTTCTTAATTACATTTTGACATGAGTGGCGAGAATTTCTTTTAATTAAATGGGCGTTAAAAAGAATATCACCGAGAAACTCTCGAAATTTAGTTTATTTTCGGGAAGAATTGACAAAGTGTAAAATGGATAATGAATGAAATCTATTTAAATTATTTAACGCCATCTAGTCTCGTGCCACAGCTGTCATTAAGGTATTAACACGAGCCTCATTGTTAAAACTCTTCAACGTTGACTGAATGACAGTATAATTGCGTGAGTATGAAGTATTGAAAAGCTTTGTGTAAAATAATTTGCGAACAGATTCATGCGCTGAATATAATAACAAGAACAAAAAAAGCACGATTAATGTGTAGTAATTTATGGCAGATGGCGCTTTCTAAGCAAATATAAACACAAGTTGAAAGCGACTGATTATGTCTAGTTATTCAATGATATTACGTCTGCTAGAAGTGCGCATGTCATATGTGTAAAAATAATGTATAAATAACAGAAGTCAAATACGTTAATTTATGGCGCTTTCGCGAAGTTATTTGATAAATCACGTCTGCTAGAAGTGCGCATCAGTAAGTTTGGTGATTTCGGTTTCATAATAATAAAAATAACGCAATATACGAAAGTGTCTAATTTTGTTTACTTATGAAATAAAATACAAGAAATAAAACTAAAAGTTTACATCAAAAGAATAGTGAAGGTGTACATTACTGCATGTAGGTGCATTTTACGTGACTCTTGAAAGGTATTCTTAAATGCAGCGACATACGAAGGTGTTACATAAACCAGAAAAAGGACTTATGTTTGTATTGAGATGTTATGTTGTCCGGATGTCTATCAAGCTTCACTAAAGAGCCTCTAACTTAGGTCAGAGTATTGCCTCGACAGCAATGAACTCACGTAAGTCCTTTTGGTAGTCAATAGCGACTTATTGCCTTAAGTTAAGATGACGGGATGTTTCATCCGTTACTGTAAACTACTACCGGACTGCAAGCCGTCACGCGATTCAGAATGCGGAAAGAGGTCGGGGAAACGTAGATATTCAGCGTCCATCTAGGTAATAAAGTCTCCACTGACTGCCCTTGCTCACAGCTGGTACATCACTTGAATTTAAGGAGGCCATCGATCTCGGCTGCTTCCCTTCTGCCTGCGACTGTAACTGTTTTCTCTTTGTCGACTGGTGCAGCTGTAAGAGGCTGGAACAGTCAAGTGGCTGCCTTACGGTGTGAGTTGTTTAATCGTTTCGCCGTGTGTTCTCAGTGAAGTATACGTGTCAGGGAAGGTCGGGATTCGTTCGTCGTTACGAAACCAAGGGATTTGTTTCGTCTTTCGCATTGAAGTTTCCCTCCGAGTCCCAAAAGGAATAAACTAAGACTTTCGGTAAATGGAAACAATAAATGAGCATAAAGTGGAGATGTTGGTTTGGCAATGCATGCTAAACACAACATCTGAGTAAAATAAAACGAACTTTAGAATATAACCTTGTGTGATAAGAAGAATATCCATGTCTGGTCTCTAGCGTATGGTTTCCAGACCATGTAAAAATAAATAAAAATAAAAAAATATAAAATTAATATAAATAGAAAAATATCCAACCCAACCCATGGTGCTAATGCAGTATAGATTTAAAACCTTTAGTGGGTGGAAATCACATGAAAAACATTACTAGCAATGACATTATCCAACACAAAGCTATCTATTGATTTATGCTTCTGACGCTATATCCTGGTCCTGCCACTATTGTGGAACAAATGGACCGGATTTCTGGACCAAGAAATCTTTTTTATGAGCTGGACACCTAAAGGTCACCTTCAGGTGTTGGGTTGAATAAGTTCACCCATGAAATTTGTCTTTATTCAAATAAACCTCATTATGGACAAGACAGAATAGTTAATCCTATCTCGTCATTTCAATGACTATCAAGGTATATTCTGTCCGCTGTTTTGTGGATGAAAAATTCACCTTTCCAAGTAGATCAACCCTATCACCTCCTTATGAGACTCTCATAAGAACCTTTATAATGACTTCGTTTGAAGTCACTATAAAGGTAGGTCTTAAATGTGATTCGCGTATCCAAATTTTTCCAATGAAATTTTTTGGCTGATCAATTTCCTGTAGTCTGAGTGATCTGCCTGAATATTTCTCCGGTTTGTTTCCACTTCTGCTTTTCCAACTGTAAATAATATCCGCCCACAGCTAATCTCAGTTGCTGAGATCAACCATAATATAACCGCCTGCGAATTCACCTTTCTTAAAGTTAGTCAAATGTAAATTGCACCTTATTTGCAGACTGATAAAATATTAATTCGTACTGTACAACTGTTCACTTACCTTTCTATCCTGCTATGCGTAGTATTTGTCGCTAGCACGAAGTATTCGAGAAAAATAGTGGTGTTCCATATTACTTTTGCAACGCGCTGTATGGATGACAGAATCCAAGGCATGCCCATAATTCTAAAACCTGAATAATATTATCAATATTTATTTATGTTTTGCAAATTCCAGCTTAAACAAATTTTATTTGACATTGTAATCAATCACTTGCATAATTCCCATTGAGAATACTGAAGTAAAAATGAATAATTTAATAGTTTCTCAAATAGTAAAAAACTGAACTAAAAACACTCTCGCCATTCTGGAAACATGACAACATGCCGACAAAATATACAATTTAAAAACACGACATCAGCCATACGGAATTTTAATTGACATAAAATGATATAAAATCTCAAGAGGGGGGTATTTTTTATTTTTATATGTAAAATAGACAAGACAAGTCTTTTAAGCTACTTATTTTCTAATATAAGAGATGTGTTATATTTAATTTAACGTAGTTTACTCTTTGATTTTCAAGTAAGAAATGTTTCAGAAGTCGTTTTGTTTTTAATTTAATTTATTTTTTTAAGGAACAAAGTCACTTATGCTTATCAAATTTTATTAATTTTTATGGAAAAGTTTATTAATTTTTATGGAAAAGTTTATTAATTTTTATGGAAAAGTTTATTAATTTTTATGGAAAAGTTTATTAATTTTTATGGAAAAGTTTATAAATTTATGCAGACATGATTTTTATACCAGTTTACCAAATGTCACTCTTATTACAAGGAATTTAAGTAATATTGAGGCATCTGGAATTTTAATGATCATTTCGGCTTAGAAAGATTCAGATTCGAACCATTCTACGGTGTTGGGAACAAAGTTTTCTTCTAGAAATCTCGGGTTTATCTTCCCTCGAAAGAGATAAATCCTACCCAGAGTTTATCTCCAGAATTTCCTACCCTGTTCGAGTAAAGTGATGTTAACCCTTCCAAGTTATTTGGTTATATAACAAGACTCCTAAGACGTAAACGGAACATGAGATATTGGTTTGTTTGGATTTAGGAAGAAAAAAATATAGATGAGAAATTACTATATTAATCAGTCAATTATGTCCTTCTAACAGGTTTTGCGCGTTGTACGGAAGGGGTGGGAGTGTTTTCCGTGCTGTCATGTAAGAAGATAGCAGAAAGCTTACTGTTTTCGTATACGATGTAAATGTTAAAAATGTGATATACATTCCATAGATGATAAAATTGTTTGTTAAAAAAAATTAGGTAACAGCACGTCGCACGTGAAACTTAATTAATGGGGGATTGAATAAATGATGTAATTTATTTACCCCCCCCCAGTAATGGTAAGTGTTTACATCGTCTATTTCTTCATACGACTACGCGATAGTATTATCCCATGGGTATCGTAGGGTCGCTTAATATATTTACGAAAGGGATGGACGGTTGGAAACGTGATTGTCTATAGTGGTAGTGCAGCATGATCCAGTTTCTTCATTAAGGAACGAAACCTGAAATCACGTGGCAATCTCCCCCCCCCCCAAACAAAAAATTACATAACATGGTTAACCATCCATCATGTTGCTCTGCGTAGCTTTTTTAAGAAGGAAAGTTAATAACAGCCTTATGGAAACTATGTAGAAAGGTGATGTGCAAAGTCGATTTATGACACGTGAAATTTATTTTGCGACTAATGTCGATGTTTCTAGTTACAAAACATTATACCAGTAAAACAAGAACTTAGTTGCGCGCATGCGCACAATGCTCCTCTATGTCCTAATGAAGCCTTCCCAAAAGACAATTTGTTAACTTATTTTTGAAGCACATAGTTCACTTTCAATAATGGCGTTTAGTTCACAGACAATGGACATTTACTAAATTCATTTACTTTTAAATTGTTCATTTTGGGAAAATACGTATTTCGCTTCATTTTTATTATATTAAAATTAGCATCCCATATTCGAGCCTTTTACTCCTTAATCAATCTAAACTTTGTGAAGATTCTAATTTTAATTTAGAAATAAATCGCATTAATTAATATTAAATCATGACAATCCATCTAATATAATTAATTGAGCCATCGATAACTGTTTACTTTCCAAGAAAAAAAAACTTTCCTGTAATTAAAACACAGCATCACCCGAAAATACTTCATCGATCCGAGAAAAAAATTAAGCGAATATGCACTCACAAAAAAAAAAAAACAGACATTAGAGTTCATTTCGATGTATTAAAAAAAACAAAAAACTTGGCACTTCTTAAGAGTGATGAGATGAAAAAAAAACGTAAGAAATCTAAGCACACTGTTTATGAATTAACTGTTCGATGTGCATACTCAATAAAACTTTAATCGACCAAACTTAAAAAAGAGGATATATATTGCTTAATTATTGAAAAAAAAGAGTAAGAAATTTATATAAAATTCTTACTTACATAATAAATTACAAATTATTATGTCTAAGTAACTTTAATAACTTTAATAGTTACTTCAACTCTATCGAAAACTTAATTACTTACATAACTAACGGTAAATAGGATAATTATTACAGGAATGGTAAATGTTTTTAAGTAAACCGGAAGTACATGTGGCAGACGTTTTCGTTGAACAGAAATTAACAGCATGTTTCATTTTAATCTTCTTCTTCTTTCGCTATGCCTTATCCCGTGTTAAACGGGGTCGGCGTTCCCATCTTTAATCTTCTTCTTCCAGATTCTCCGGTCCAGGGCATCTTCCCGACTCCATCCTTTCTCCCTAAGATCCTCTGCCACCTTATCCCTCCATCTGAGTTTGGGCCTGCCTCTTTTCCTCCTTCCCTCCACCTCCACTCGTTTACCAACACACTCCTCATTCCTTCTCCCTACATCACCGAACCACCTCAGCCTGCTTTCTTGTACCTTCTTACCGATCGGCCCCACCTCGATCGTCCCTCTGATGTGGTCATTCCTTATCCTGTCCTTCTTTGTCACACCACTCATCCATCTCAACATCCGCATCTCCATCTTCCTCTCCTGTGCCTTTGTTATAGACCACGTCTCCGAGCTACGGAGCATCGCCGGCCTCACCACTATCTTATACAGCTTTCCTTTCATCTTACAACTCGCTCTCTTGTCGAACAGGATCCCGCTCATCTTCCTCCAGTTCATCCAGCCGCATGTTATTCGGTGCTGTATTTCCTCATCCAGGTCACCATTCCTCTCGACGACCGACCCAAGGTACTTGATTTCTTCCCTGAAGTTAACCTTTTACCCTGGAGTCGTATGATCATATCCTCGTCACTCCCCGTTGATATATATTCGGTCTTTACCCGGTTAATTTCCATCCCTTTCCTCCAATACTTTTCTCCACTCTTCCAGGGTCTTTTCAAGCTTCCCTCGGGATGATTCGCAGAGAACAATATCATCGGCAAACATCATGCTCCCTGGCGCCTCTTCTTGACACTAGTACATCCCTGACCAGATCAAAGAGGTAGGGGCTCAGAGTTGATCCCTGATGGAGCCCTACGACAATGGGGAAACCCTCTGTCATGCCGACGCTAGACCTGACCTGAGTTTTCGATCCCTCATACATCTCCTTCACCAACCTCGCGTACTTTTCCGACACCCCCTTCTTCCTCATACACCTCCATACCTCCTGCCTGGCCACTCTGTCGTACGCCTTTTCCAGGTCTATAAACACCATATGTAGCTCCGCCTGCATCTCCCTATATTTCTCCATCAATCGCCTTAGCGCAAATATTGCATCCGTTCTCCCTCTTCCTGGCATAAATCCAAACTGCTCCTCACCAATTTTTGTTTCCCACCGTATCCTTCCTTCAAATACTCTTTCCCATATCTTCAACGTGTGTGACATCAGCTTGATCCCTCTATAGTTGCAACATTTTAATGAAACTGCTAAATATCGTTTAACAATAATAATCAGATAAAGTAATATTATTAGTTTTTTATAAGATATTTTGTTATAATAAACTTTAAATAATAAATTCTTATAAAATATTTTGTTATGTAATAAACCATAAATTATTTTATAAAATTCTAGATTTAATATGAAATACATTAAATAAAATGAAATACAAAAATTCAAAAATTGATTGATTAATGATTTTTTTATTTCATATTAAATCATTTAAGCTTTCAAAAGGGGGCATTAAAGAGAGGAGGTAACTCCTACAAATCTATCCCCCCGCCTGGTCGTCTGCCCGAAGACATTATGAACTTGATCAGAGAAAAAAACAGAGTCAGGAAAAGATTTCAGAACACTCGCGCGCCACATGACAAAAGAGTTCTTAACAGACCAAATGGGGCAGTGAGAGATGCACTCAAAGCTCATAGAGACCAATTATGGGAAAAAACGTTAGCCCTCTCTCACCTACTGATCACTCTATCTGGGGACTACTGAGAAATATCAGAAACAAAGGCAGATAGATCCCCTCTCCCTATACTTTCTAACCAGGGCCTTGTTCACACAGACGTAGAAAAGGCAGAAGCCATAGCAAAAAATTTAGAAGAGCAGTGCAATCACAGACAGGTCAGACACTCATTAAAACTTCCTGATACCGGTGCTGACCATATTGCACCCACATCATCTGCTGAAATATATGATATTATAAAAAATTTAAATAACAAAAAAAGCTCCTGGTGAAGATGGCATCACAAATAGGGTAATCAAGCTGCTGCCTCGAAAAGCTGTAGTGCACCTGACCATAATAATAAATGCAATCTTAAGGGTTTCACTATTTTCCTCTGGAATATTCAATTCCAATTCATAAGCCAGGCAAGGACCCGCACCTGCCTCACAATTATCGTCCTATCAGCCTCTTCTCCAACTTGGGTAAGATTGCAGAGAAGGTCATCCTCTCGCGACTTCAAGCCTCAGTAAATGAACTAAACATCCTTCCTAAAGAGCAGTTCGGTTTTCGGCAACTACATAGTACTACCCAGCAAATCCTCAGAATAGTTGAATATATTACCACCAGCTACAACTGGCGTCAATACACTGGAGCTGTTTTTCTTGATCTATTCAAAGCATTTGACAAAATATGGCACTTCGGATTGCTACATAAACTTATCTCAGCCGGTATCTCACTGAAAATGGTACATCTAGTTAGATCATGTTTACAGAACAGAAGCATGCAAGTCAAGATCAATGGTACTACCTCATCCCAGCGCCATATCTTGGCCGAAGTACCGCAGGGATCCCTGCTGGCTCCGTTGCTATTCTCTATATACATGTCAGACATTCCGCACAACCCAATGTCATCCATCATGGCCCTATGTGCGGTGATACAGCATTATTAGCCAGATCTCTTCGGTCACACCTTGTTACTAAAAAGCTTCAAGAAAACCTTCTAAAGTTAGAGAAATGGTTCTCCAAATGGAGACTATAAGTAAATCCCCAAAAAGGCTCAGCCATTCTCGTCACGAAAAGATCGATATCTCCTGCAGGAGACGTCTTACTATTCAATACTAAAATTCCCTAGCAGACAGAAACAAAATACCTTGGTGTCGACAAAAAAATAACTTTTAACCAAAACATCAAGACTACGTGTACAAAGGCGTCTAAAGCTATCTCCCAGATCTATCCCCTAATTAACAGGAACAGCAAGCTAAACATTAGAATCAAACTGCTTTTATACCAGCTGAAGATTCGTTCCATAGTCGCGTATGCTTCTCCAGCCAGGAGTCATACCTCCAGCACTAACATCCCCAAACTGCAACGGTGTAAAAAACAAGTGCTTGCGAATGATTCTAAACGCCCCATGGTTCGTCAGAAACAATCAACTTCATCGAGATACAAATATTCCTTATATATTCTCTTTCCTACAATCTTTAGCAACAAAGTTTTTCCTAAAAACGTCCATACACCCCAACGATCTAGTTCAGCAAGCTGTAGCCTACGATGCAACGGGTATATTTAAACATAAAACACCAAAAGCCATTTTAACTTCCTGTAGCGATGCATAATCTCCATTCCCATTCAGGGCGAACAAACTGCTCATAAAATTGTACCCTCAGTATAGCCATAACAGATAGCGGGGAATATGAAAAGCATCTTGCTTCACCCCTAAAGTCATTACTGTCAATTGTCAATTGATTAATTATGAAGCAAGTAATAGCAAAGCTTTAGGGTACAAATTAAAGCTTTTATGCTAATTTTGTGGTAAATTATAAATCAGAAGTGTTTATTATAAATTCGATTCGAGTTCTATTTTAATTGATGAACTGACTAAGTTGCAACAGAAATGCATTTCAATTAAAAGCGAAGCTAGTGGAATGGGATACACATTTTTTGAATCCAAACATTCAGAAATTTCATATAAACTCGGAGTGTTCAATGTCTGTTTACTTTAAAATATATGCAGACCAGAATATAAACTGTAATGCGTATGATAAAGAATTGTCTGAATTAGTTTTAAATCAATTTCTTAAAGCGCATTTTATTATATTAAAAAACTAGTGAATTTGATAACATTTATGCAGCACTGAGAAAAGAAATTTATCTTAAAGCATTCAGAAATATCAGAACTTATGTTCTAAGATGAAATAAAAACGTCACATAAAATTTAGGAAGGTTTTTCTATTTTCGCTAAAGGTTGTCATAATTGGTTTCATCACTGGAGGCCAATAGACTGCGTGGTATTAAGACAATTCCGTTTTCAATAATAGCAGAAAGGGAAGAAGAGACTACCTACGAATAAATGCAGATATTTGAGAAGGCAATTGCCTCCTGAATTAAACTTCGTTTCCCAACTCGGTAGATGTGCTAATGCTATATCCACTTTCCGTCTAATTCGTTTTGTTATGCGTAACTTGGCAAAGAACATTTCCTTAAAAATTACCGAGATGAGGAAATGAAAAAGGTAAGCAAAAGAGAATTGACAATGGATTTATGCAAAACAATTTTAAATCATTTTATACTGGAATAATAAATGACAATAGAAACCAACAAATTGGATGAAAAAAAAAAACTATTTCAAGAAGTGTAGTAAAGAATATTGCATTTTCTTCAGAAAAACGTTTGCTTCCAATTTAAACAAAGATTCGGCTGGTCTTATATTTACTAGAAAAGTTCAATCCTTTCTCGTGAATATGGCAGATTAGTTAAATATGAAATTAAGCAACCTTACTGGGCGCAATATATTTTACAATTCATAGCTATATTCATATCCATCCAAAGGTGTCACTGATGAACGTGTATTTTTGCTAACAGGAGCCATCATCGAATACGCTTGACATTGCACTGTTTGTAAAATGTTACTCAACATAAGGTATTACTACATTTCAACACCCTTGGTGTATGTACACGTCCTGAAGTACAGTAAAACCTCGATATAACAGACTAATTCGGGCAAGGGGGTGTCGTTAAATCAAAAAGTTATATAATAAAGTAGATTTTCCGAATGCGTATGTTAAAAATTTGACAAATTAGCTAATTTACGCGTTCTTACTTATGTAGAAACTTTTATGTAATTAAAATTAAGTACTGTACTGTATTTATGAAAAGTTTAATTTCACAGAAAAGTTTTCTATATACGTATTATTGCTTATAACCTCACCATGGTTTTTGGTCTAATTTTTGATTTAACGTTAAATTAACTCTTTTCCGTTTGTCCATATTTTAAGGTTTGGGTTACAAAGATGTGCTTTACCATTCATACATATCTAATTTTAAATTTATATTGAATAGGTCTATAAAGTGCGTACGTATTTCCATTCACCACAAGTAAACAAATACATACTACTGGGCGTGGCTTTGCGCACGTCGGAACATTGACCAGCACGCGTTAAAACTGAACTGCCGCAGAAAGTCACGCCACGCGACAAAAGAACCAATTACAGCGCGATTAGTGTGATCACGTTCTAATCATTCGCCGAACATGTTTTATGAGCGGGTGACTCATTTATGTCGGCTAAATTACTACAGTGTTTTTCCAACATATGATGGCCTATTCGCCAAAATTTGTTAAAAATAACAGAAAATTAATAACAAAAAATAACCTACTAATTTAATTATAAGCAAATCTTGGTCAAAAGCATTTGAAAATTAACAGGGTGTTAATTTTCACATGTGACATACGGACCGGATATTTTGTCCGTTAAATCTGAAATCCGTTCAATCGAGGGTTTCCTACACGGATGTGAAGTGTCCATTAAAGTCAATATACCTTTGGATATTATAGAAATAATATGGACACGAAGCGTACATTTTGATATATTTTATTTGCATACCTGTTTGATGAGAGTATTCCATATAGATTTTTAATAATATACATAGACCAAGCATTGTAGGGAGGAAATACACCAATAATATTATCTATATGGAATTTAAACCATGATTATGACAACGCTGAATTTATAAGAACATCATCTACTGGCAGTGGTGTGGCTAAAGCTTTTGCCGCCCCTCTCAATACACACCAAAAATACTACAAGAAGTCAAAACGACGTACAGGGAAATAAATTAAAACTGTTTATTTTTGAAGTAAAACTTTAATTTCAACATTCTAAAATGTTATATTTCTTGCTTTTCTGTTAGCAAAATCGTCGATGACATTGGCGAAGTCTATTTCATAGTAATGTAGGTAATTCTTAATCAATTTTATTTAGAAAAACTCCTCTCACAACTAGCAATACTTACAGCAATTGTGAGGAAACTTCGCAGTAGTATTACAATATTGAAACGAGTTCTCGAGACTGTATTTTAGAATTAACTGCAAAAGTTCAAAAAGGTTCAAAGTGTCGCCCGGGGCGGACTTCCCCATCCTCCGCCCCTCCCTAGCTACGCCTCTGTCTACTGGCTCCAGCAATTTTGGTCAAAGAAATTCCCTGCAGACTTTTGTTCTAGGTGTGTATAGAATGGTGGTATACATAGCTAACTGTAATTTTATGTCTTTTGTAATCTGGACGAACATATACTTTTAGGATATACATATAAATATTTATATACGTTTTACTTAAAATTGGCACTTAGAATGAAACCATAGTAAAGTCAATATAAAAATAAAAATGCTAGGCTAACGTAGGGAATGGCATTGGCTACTTGAAGCCGTTGACTTGGCTAAGTTCATGTGATTGGCAGCATGCGAAACAGGTCAATCAACGCCTTAATCTCGAGTCGAAAGTTCACAATAGATAAACTGATCTCTCTTCAACGTTAGAGACAACTCAGAGGAGGGATGATGAGAAGTGGTAGTGATAAGACGTTATTAAAATAAGATGATCAATCCAGATTTGTGAAAAGGCAATCTAACAAAGTGAAAATTTATAAGACAAGTTTTGTATACTGGCCAGACTAGATTCAAATGTAAATTCCTTTAAAAACGAAGTCTGGCCAAAGAGTATAATTGGATTTCAATCGAGGCTAATTCTGGAGTCAACGCATAGAAATCTGGCATGCACAAAAGTTCAATTATCGCCAAACGTGTACATAAAAAAGCAACCTTTTTTGTTCCGTCTACGCTGTAGAACTAAAAAGAAACTAAATAGCTACTGATAAATCGATACAGCCAAGATAAAAGATCTTAGTTGGATCCCATCGGAGTTTGAAGGAAATCCTTAGCCTCGTTTGAAAGAAATACGAAGCACCTATTCAATTAATGTCGTCGGAAATACGACGGATTGGAATACATGAGAGTGAAATGGGATTTAAACTCACGTCACGCATTAACTCGAACTAGCATGCCTATTCCCAACTTCCAATTAAAAACGAAGCTTGTTTATCAAACAGTTGTTTTCGTAATCTGCCTAGAAAGCTAACGAGGAAAGCTGCCCACATCTTCCATTCGGGGCACGCTAAAAGATCTTCAAATGTTCCTCTCGATGTCAACACATCGCACCTAACAATCCACTGAGAGGATAAAGGGATGTTTATGTACGCTCCTCGCTTACAACCGAAGAAAGGAAGAAATAAGATATATGGAAAGATTTTCCTGCCAAGATACTTTGTTTTATAGCTGAAGATAAAACTAGCTTGCTTTACCCTCGCATGGGCGGATAACTAAGCAGAGAAGAAGAAGCAGGCCTGCCATATAAAGTAGCAGCATCCATCTACATATAAATGCTAGCCAGAACAAGACTTGTCAGTCTCCCTGAGTTTTTCTTTTTCTTGTGGTTATTTATGCTCTTAATTCGCTCTTTTCTCCATTGAATATTTCTTTTTCCCCTTCTTTAATTTTTCTTTTAAGTTTTTTTTTTTTCATTTGTATAATTTTGTTAAGTTTATGTCTTTTAACTTCTTGTTTTCCTCCATTTAATATAACATTTACTGGAGCCTCCGTAGCAGCAATAACTTTTATCAGGGCTTTTCAGTCAAAGGTGAGTTAGCCGACCTTGTGCAGACGTAGAAGGTTTCTCCCTGAAACCGGAGTTTTTCGTCCTTCAAACCCTGTCTGTGAACGTACATATAGTATCTACAGACAGAGGATGCTACTGGACAAGGAAGGCAACGGGAAACCACGTTGTTCTATAATTATTCTATAATAAAGCAGCATTGCTACCAATAGGTTGATTGAGGAAAACGCACAGCATTCATAATACTCTCAGGCATTCTATTTTCCTGTAGGCTAGCACAACTGAATCAAATCTAGTACAGTATCAAAATATATTGATACTGTATAATATTTGATCTGAACTTTGGAAACCAGCTGACAATTCATCTTTAAATCGCACAGTATTCTGTAATTTTGAAACAAACATAAAACAAATACAGTTTTTTTAATCTGCAGTTTCTAAATCATACAATTGAGTTAATACCCAACAGAGCGAAATAAATTATATGTCGGATATAAAAGTTAACACATAAGGAGTAGGCTTAGGGAGAGCCGATGTTAAAATTCTGAAAATCTGCAAAATCTGTTAGTTTTGTTTCTCAAGTTCTCCAGGAACAATATAAAGAGGTTCTGAAGTGGTCATATAAAGTTAAGCACTTTATATGACCACTCACATAAATATTATATGAAGTGGTCATATTATTTCTATGAGCTTCTGTAGCTCAGCCAATTTCGATTATGCCTTCGGTTGTGAAGACCTGCATTCGAATACTCTCTAGGACGCGATGAATCTTTATCAGGACTCAATTGAAGGCGGGTTAACCAGCTTCAAAAGGATGTGCAGGATTATTTCTTCCGGAAACTCGTTTTTTTTCATCCTAAGAGATGAGATTGCATGTGTTATCTCATCCAAAGTATACTTACAAGCGAACACCTTATCCTAGACTTATGGTTACGAAACCCAATGACACTAGAATGGTCGTGGGCGCTTAAGGATCTGATGGAACCACTGATAATGAGATCAACTCCATACTTATTTCTTTATTACTTAGATTATTATTATCATTTTTATGTAAATCCGCCCATGAAAGGATGGCAATCTACAATACAAATAGCACTATGGATGTGCTAAAGGCTACACATTTCAGTAACCCTTCTCGCCCCACCCGGTCAAAGGACCTGGAACGTTTATCAGGATAATTCTGCTCCTAACAAGCAATGTAGTGGTCTCATATAGAGAGACGAAATTCATTATCATCTAAAGATATTACCTCGATTTATTACACAGATGAAGTTAATTTCCACAGAACACTTTATTATACTATGCATAAAGACTTAAAAAAAAGTCCAGAAAATACCTGTTTAACTAGTTTACTCATCGTATTAAAAAGTTAATTGTAGACTTCTTAAAAATATAAACATCAATAAATATAAAACACCTGTTAAAATTAATAACCCATTTTTGTATAAAGAAATTTAAAAACGTTCGTAATTTTTGGTGAAGATATAAAAGCAGAAACTGTAAAAACAAAAAAGGGGAGAAAAGGATTCGAGTTATTACTTGACGAAGGACTGTCGTAAAACATAGATGCTAAATTTAATACTTGTCTGGAGAGCAGACAAGTAATTGAAAAGAACAATTTAAATTAGCCTTTCACTATGCAGCTGCAATGCCACGTTACGTACTGAACTGACATTTCAGGAAACAACTTCGTATCATATTCAAATATCCATCTCTGGAGTGTATTAAGATCTATGTATTTAGGAAAAAGGTCCTGGTCCGAAGAGGTGTATTACCTTCTTTAATTTCAAGATTATTTAATTAAACCAAGACATTTTGTTATCGATAAAGTGCTTCCAGTTTAAGAAAGTCGATTAAACAATTGATTAATGAATTAAAGTGGGTTTTTGTAAGCCTCTCGCGAATTTCTAGGGAGGCAATTAAGAGAGGTTGTTTCCTGGTTAGGCAGTAATTGAGGTACAAGCAGCATTACACAGGAGAAAACAACAGCTTACAGAAAAGAGCCCCGACGTCCTAATGGAAGTCAGCGGCACTAAATTAGAAAAGCACGAAGAATATGCACGCGCCGATGGCTGATAATTTTTGCTCTTTAAAATTACTGAATAAGGTTCACTTCATTAACATCGTGGGGTGGGAGAAAAGAAAGGCACTGAATAAATCATTTAAAAAAAAAGATAAGAGATGACAGAGTCTTTATGAAATTGTGCATAGTTAAAAAGCAAATGACCACAATACAAAATAAACGAATTTTAAAAGCCAGGTCTTCTGGAGTTAAACTGCATTCGACGAAGTTCTCTGTGTGGAGGGCACACTCGTATCGGAAAGTCACAACCGGTTACCGGAACGTAAGCGTTTAACATCTTTACATGCTGATATGATGAAAAGGAATGTATGTATTTAGAGAAACAAGAGTGTTGCAACTGTAGGACTATTGTGCGCAGATCTGGTCTCCGTTGTGAGCTGATATATTGGAGAGAGGAACTCAATTGAAGCTTGAGGAGAGTGTTACAAATGATATCAGGATTGCAGAATACCGATTAAGATGACAGGCTGGGAATCTGTAGACTGCAGACACTAGCAAAAAGGAGAAAGAAAGGCGCTATGATTGAGACTTACAAACTTCTGAAAGGATTATACAGGATTTCAGTTGATGGAATTTTTCATTTTATAGAAGGCGGGAAAAGGGAAAGAAAGCATCCTTGGAAAGGTTCGCGAAAAATTCATTGAATGGATAATTCCTCGCGCGAACTATTGATCGCTGAAAATGTTATTCGCTAGAAATTTGAAATGAATTGCATTGATACTACCGATATATTGTATAAAAAGTAAATGCAGTGCAAGATAAATTTCACAAAATATAATTTTATTATGTATCTATGTATTAGTCCGCGCGGTTAGCTGAGTGTCTGGTTGCTTCACAACCATATGCATAGGAAAGGAATGTCCTGGGTTCGATTCTCGTCGCTGACGTGACGAGTATAGGATCTTTCGCAGACATAGCCAAGTTAGCTGGTCTTGGGCGAGGACTGCAGGGTTTTTCTCCCCAGTTTGTGTTGGGTTTTTCCTGCCGCACGGAAGCAAGCAAAACCGGCCCTGAGAAGATAACGCTTCTAGACATACGATACACTGGGAGGCATAGGATCAACCACCATTCCTCGTATAACGGTTGCAGTTATAATTTTGTAAATACTAATATTCTTTGATATCAACAGTATCTGTAGTATCAAAGCAAGAAAGAATACTTTTACCATTTTAACATGTTCATTGCCAAACAGGCGATATCGCGCGATGCGAGCTCTCACCAAACGGTCGATCACGCGTTATCGCGTGGACGTCGTTAACTAAATAAAAAAATAATAAAAATTTGGCCACCACACGAAATTCCAATTTTCAGCTTGGCAATGAAAGTGTTAAGACGAAACAGAAATTAGGAAACTCACCAATCAATAAAATATTACTTTCACTGTATAAGAATAAAAATATTATGAAAATCTAAATAAATAATACGTAGATCTATTACCCATTTTTACCTTTACGGTGTCGAGGGTTTCTATTCCTTATAACCGCAACCGTTACACGAGGATAAGGTGGTTGGCCTATGCCTCCCAGTGTATCCTATGTCAGTAGAAGCGTTAACTTGGCTATGTCTGAGAAAGATCCTTAAGCTCCTCATGTCAGAGAGGGGAATCGAACCCAGGACATACTCCTTTCTCAGGCATATGGTTGTGAAGCAACCAGCCACTCGGCTAACCGCGCTGACTAATACATAGATACATAATGAAATTATATTTTGTGAAATTTATCTTGCAATGCATTTACTTCTCATATATCGGTATCGATGCAATAACATTTCAATTTTCTAGCGAATAACATTTTCAGCGATCAATAGTTCGCGCGATGAATTGTCCGGACACGCCTTGGAAGCCGAGAATGAATGCCGCTAAGAAGAGGGTGAGGGCTAAATTTTTCTCTCATAGGGTGGTGGGTAATTGGAATGGACAGCCATTGGATGTTGTGAGTGTAAGAAGTATGAATGAATTCAAGAATAAGTATGATAGCTGGTGCGTATCGTATAAGAAACAGAAGGATTTATTTCTTGCAGCTCAAGAACTGGCATTACAAACTAATGCAATGAAAGCAAAAATTTTGAACATCAATAATAACAGCAAATGCAGATTATGCGATCAGAAACATGAGACTGTAGAACATCTAATCAGTTACTGCAGCAAACAACTGACTATAAATACCGCCATGATCAAGTGACCAAAATAATGCATTGGCATGTATGCAAAAAACATGGCTTTCCTACATCTGATAATTGGTGGCAGCATAAAATAGAGACAATATCAGAAAACGAAACAGCAAAAATTCTCTGGTACTTTCGAATACAATCTGATCGGCATTTTGGAACAAAATATACCTGACATCACAACTATTGAACATCGGCAGGTTTGGATTATCGATATCGCAGTACCCAGTGATAACAACATTAACAATAAAGAACTGGAAAAAATACTAAATATCGAGATCTGGCAATCGAAGTTACAGGCTGTGGCTTAAACACACTAAAGTTATCCCAATAGTTATCGATGCACCTTCAAAGAAACTATCCAACTATTTACAGCAATTAAACATCAACGAAGTGACCCCATATGACCTACAAAAACAGCATTACTTGGAACAGTCCATATTTTACGACGCTACCTGACAGACTATTCTTAGATTCTTAGGTAGAACCTGAATTGTTCTGAATCACCAGTCAAATTGTTGTTTAAATAATACTCGTATTTGTTGTTTAAATCTTGTTTTGACTGTGTATCAATTATAATATTAATAATCTTCCAAGTCCCTACCTCATCAATTTCCTACAATCTAATACCTTTGCTGTCTCTTGATCTAGTAAAGTCAGGTCCAGTAGTCTACTAAGTCCGTTAGAATTTGGCTTTTGATTAAATGTTACAATAATATGTTATGATTGTCGATGCCCAACGTGGTCCGTCCTGTGTGATGGGAGAGAAATCCTTTTGTCATCTTCATTTAAGACATGCGAACTTGCGTACTAGATGGGATCTCTTGATGGAATTGTCATGGGGGGATTATCAGGGATTATTTTATTCTTGTAGCAATATTAGGTGTAGTTTTGTTTGTAATTCACTTGTATGTGTAGTGGCTGTATCTCGCTACAGAGTTTCAATGAACACGTATATAAACTTAGAGTGGCAGTATACCACTGAAGGCAGGGGACAAGTTGGAAAGATTCATTACAAAAGTTAATGTATCGTATTAAGATGTGCAATGGCTTCATTTAGCAAGAGTCACAGTGCATGACTTTATACAAAATCATGTAGGTATTAATCACCTACATGATTAAACACTAGCCGGCTCTTAAAAAAAGAGGGAGGGAGAGAGAGGGAGAGAGAGAGATGCTGACTCATAAAATCGTGTTTCCTACCACGTTCCTTGTTTTTCTTTCTTCGTTCGTTTTAGACAAGGAAGACAAAAGACTTGCATCGTTGATACGATTGCTAATGATGAAGTGAAGGTAATATAAATCACCGCGTAGAACGACCCTCTAGAGATGCACCCTAGCAACGCTCGTCTCCTAACCTAAGGACAAGGGCCGTTAAGTGTCGAGTGAAATTTACGGTCAATGTTCTGCGCTATTTTTTTCTTTCTTAATAAAAGCATTTTTAGTTGGTTCCAACACGGCCTTTAAACCGATGACTCAGCAGGTAGCTATCTTTTATTGGTTTCAGGGGAAACGTTGACCAGACATCCATAATAAGCTAAAAGAAATTGGGAAACACACAAACAACTTGCACCGACCGCAGAGCACAGTTATCCTCCAAATGATGCTGGATAAAACCATTTAGTATCGTCCAAATAATCTTGAAGCTCTACAATAGTTGGAGTTTGCTATCTTGTTTCGATGGTTACACGTATTTCTGCAGTTTTTGAATTGGGGTAAAGGTCTCATAAGACATTAAATCATGCTCGGTTACTGAGAGAGAAAAAGAAGTAATCCTGCTATTTTATCTGTCAATAAACTCACTAGATTCGGACCAATTTTCATTCTCATTATAGATATCTTATGACGAAGTCGTTATGCATGACGTATCCTACATAATCACTTTAAAATAAATTTATTTTTAAATGATTTCAGCTCTCTTTTCTCAACCTGCCGTGGTGAACTTACAAACTGACACATCCCACTACAGTGACGTATACTGAGTGGATATAATCCTATTTGACATTTATGCAGTAAGTTCATTATGAGCTCATGGGAACTGTGGACTGTCAATACAAATGTGGCAGACTTTTCGTAATGGAACCGTACGTTGTAAAGAAAACAAAATCGGTCAAGTAGGTTTGTGTGCAAAGCCACTAATCTTGTAGAGTGGAGTGGTTTATGAGCGATGTATTGTTTATCATCATGTAAGTTGATGAAGAAATCGTATGTTATGTCAATCGTTTCATGCGAAACTGTATATTTCGATCTTCGCTGCCGCATATAATGATAAGTTATAACTGACCATCGTTGGAAGCACTTCGCAGCGAGGATTTCAAAACGAAACTGATACTCAAAATTTACATGGTCGGCAACAATTGTAACATACTCAAACATCCTGCGATAGTATAGTTTTATAAATAATGTATACTTCATTATAGACATAAAATTCAATTATAAAAGATCTAATGTATCATTTCGACTACGCTAGCCCTATCATTTACGTTTCTCGTACAACTTGGATTCGGAATAAATAAATTCAAGTATAAGGTCATATGAGGCACACTTCAGGGAAATTATGTATCCCCATTAGTAGTGAAACAGGGCAGTAAAGACTCAATGTTCCTACCGAGTTGTGTAAGTAATTTTCTTGCATGTCCGTAACAACAATATTATTCGTGGAGAATAATATTGTTGTTACGGACTAAATAAAACGAATATTGCGTTTGGTTTATATCATATAAAATTATAAAGCTCATCTCTATCATTTCTGGCTAACATGCTTACACGCATTTGTCACCGCCGACCAGGTCAACACTGTCTCTCGGTTAATGGATTCTATAATTCACCCTGAAACAACAGAAGGGAAAAGTTACTTGTGCACTAACACTTACAATGAAGAACAATGCAAAAAAATATTTTTGTGAATATGCTAATTTTCTTTCTCGTTCGACTTTTATTTGTGAGCTCCTCTTGCTACAATGAACAACGTAACGAGACTGCAAAGAAGGATTTAAGCCGATTTTATGGTTTCTGAGAATGTAACCGGCACTCGAAGGAAAGAGATATCACAAAAACCGAAGATTAAAGTATTATTCACATACAGTAGTCGACCCCCCCCTTCCCCTTATCCACGGTTTCAGTTACTCGCGGTCAACCCTGGTTCGAAAATATTAAATGGAAAATTCCAGAAATAAACAATTCATAAGTTTTAAATTGAGCAGCTTGATGAAATCTCGCACCATCCCTGTCAGTTATCAGATCGACTGTCGCGGTATCGCAGTGCTTGTGTTCAAGTAACCCTTATTTTAATTAATAATATCCCCCCCTCCCCCAAAGCGGAAGAGTAGTGATGCTGGCAATTCGGATATGCCAAAGAAAAGCCGTCAAGTGCTTCCTTTAAGATGAAAAAGTGAAAGTTCTTGACTTCATAAGGAAAGAAAAAAAAATCGTGTACTGAGGTTGCTAAGATTCCATTCATCTAACTATTATTACAGCATATTCTTATAATTGTTCTATTTTATTATTAGTTACTGTTGTTAATCTCTTACTGTGCCTAATTTATAAATTAAACTTTATCACAGGTATGTATGTATGTATAGGAAAAAATATAGTATATAGAGGATTCGGTACTATCCACGGTTTCAGGTATCCCGTGTGGATAAGGGGAGGGGGGGGTGATACTGTATAAACAACCAATTTCGTTTTCGATAGAAACAAGCAGTACTAACATTTTCTAATCCACATCTTGTGAAATATAAATCAGCCAAGCTATCTATTTTAATCATGCATCTTCTACATTGGCAAACAGCCAACACAAGTGTCCTTAAAAAATGGAATGCAATTAGTTAATGTCGGTAAAATTATAGAGAATATTCCTGGATTGAAATAAATAGAGAAATAGGTGAATACCAACAAACCTTTAGATACAAAGTTTTCAACATTGTGATTGAAAGAGTTGGAATAATTCGGATCCAATTCGCATACGGAATTCAACTATACTATCAGAAACTTCGGATTATTAGCGCAACTATTTGTTCCCATGGACTGTTACAAATTCTAATCACTCAAACGATCAATTTCTTCCATTTCCCACAAGCGATGCTTTGTTTCTTTTCCAGGTGTTCATTTGGGCTTATACCATTGGATTATGGGGGGAAAATGTTTATTTGTTTAAATGTAAACAGTGCAAACAGAAATCTGCAGATGGTATTACCATTATTATGGAAAGATCTGGTTCGAAAGAATGATAAGAATAACTATCCTATCATTAGTAAAAACTAAGTTCATATGAAGTCAAACTATTCGGCAATAATAAAAAGAAGAATTTTATATCCGATAGCCCTTGCATGTTATTTGTAATGTGATATTTTATCCTACAATCAACACATCATCATAATATCATGTGATATACCAAACACAAGGCTTTGCTCATACTTGTAAGGGCTTCCAAACTATGTTGAAAATGGAAAGAATGAAGTATATATTTAGCGAAGCACTACAACTGATAACGGCATTCTAACAAGATAGCATGAGTGAAAAAGACACGAGATTTAATTGGTCAATCTGCTCTGTTTCAATATCTGGATATGGACAAAATTGCAAGGCCATCAGAATTAGTCATTGGTTAAAGCAGATCCTATAGCTCGGAATGAGCTGCAAGGTTTGACAAATGAGCATGAGGAATGAAGCGTACATCACGAAAGCTACTGTTAGGATTTGAAATCAGTGAAGGTCACAAGAGAACACAGGTAAGCGAAAGAACAGAGTTATGGGATACCCTTGCATTAGTGGAGAAAGACCACAGAGCCCTGAGGTCTTCCCCAGGGCTCTGTGGTCACTCTGGAAGAGTACTTCAAGCAGTGGCACCTGAAGCCAAATCCAACGAAAACAGTGTCCTCAGTATTTCACCTGTACAATGCAGAGGCGAATCGACAACTCAACCTTTCTTTCTGTGGAAAAATGGTAGAACACGAGCCTCACCCAAAAGACCTTGGAGTGAGCCTGGACAGAAGCCTAACCTATAAAAGGCAAATCATCAACCTCCCCAATAAAATTAAAACCAGAAATAACATCATTTCAAGGCTTGCTGGAACAACCCGGGGTTGTGGTGCAGAAGTCCTAAGTCGTCTGTACTAGCCCTCGCATTCTCTGCAGCAGAATATTGTGCCCCTGTCTGGGAAAGAAGTACACACACTAACATTATCGACACCCAGCTGAACTCTACCATGCACACAATTAGTAGGACAGTGAGAAGCACCCCTCTCTCCTGGCTGCCTGTTCTATCTAACATTGCTCCACCACACATACGGAGAAGACAAGCCTCGATTAAGGAATTTAATAAAGCAATGAGCAACCCACTCCTACCCCCACACCAGACTCTCATAAATCCACCTAGTCTTCGCCTCAAATCTAAAAAGCCTCTCTGGTCCATGGACGAACTCTCTTCAGCTACGCTGCCATCAATATCTGACATATGGAGAAAATACTGGTCCAACAATCTCCGAACAAACAGCTTCCTGATAGAAGATCCCTGTGCTTCGCAGCCTGGTTTTGGTCTTCCTAGGAAGATTTGGTCATCCATAAACAGGATCAGAACTAGTCAGGGCAGATGTGGCTGTCTTCTACATAAATGAGGGCTGTCAGATCACCCTTATTGTGATTGTTCTCCCGTGGCTCAGACGATTACACATATTGTGTACGACTGCCCAAGGCGCCAATTTCACGCTGGTGGCCTACAGGACATCCACAAGGTGACGGATAAGGCCTTGAATTGGCTTTCCAGCCTGGACCTTGACCTGTAGTTGGTATGGTATGGTGGTGGCGGTGGTTATGGAGGAAACAGAAGATCATGGTCCCGTCTCACCACGAAGAAGTTATTCTAATAGTCACTCTCATAGTCCTCGTCATAGTATCAGCAGAACTCCTCATGTTAGAAGATGATGATACAATGTGAAATGGGCCTCCTCTAATGGATCAAGTTTTCTCACACAAGGCACAACTGCTCTCTACTTAAACCTCGGATACAGCCACTTTTATGTTGTGAAGTGTTGTGAGAACATGCAGTCTTGTTATACTTGGTGCAGCAGAACGATAATTGTCCCTGGCTTAATTATGACAAGTTACGTTTGCTTTATATTAAAAAAAAAAGAAAGACTTAGTAAGCAGGTTGTGCCTTTTATGTAATGAACTTTTATATGTTAAGATTTTCATCATTTGTTTCTGGAAATTGTGATTGTATTTTTCACTTACCAGTTTCATGTAGCCATAAGAATAAATAAAGTGGAGAAAATGTGAAAGGCAAAGGACCATTTACCAACAAATATAAAAGTTATAATCGCTTACGATGATAATTTGGAAGATAGGGAGCAAAATTCGTTCAAAGTCCTGGATCATTCGTGATCATTACATATTTTCAAACCAAAGTTATAACTAGGATTATGAATTAGTAGACAACAAACCCGCTTGATTTGTGTGTTCAGCAATTCGTCTCAGCCATAGTTTTTTTACTGTTATTAGCATCAGCACAGTTATCAAAAACATTAGGAATTTTAAGTGGGATCTCCCTTAGATTCATAAAAAAATGAGTAGAGTTTGTTGCCTTAGTCAATATGTTGCGACCTCAGATTGTAGGAATTAGTGAGACCTGACTATCAGAATCAGACCTACTAATTGGTATCGAGGGTCATGGGTACAGTATTTTTAGGAAGGATAGAGTGGATAGGAGAGGAGGGGGGGGGCGTGCTGCTAATGATATTGGATGACTTAAATCCAGTTAGAGTTGAGACCTATGAATGTAGTAATACTAGTAACAATATTTCACGTGGTAGTGATTTTGAAGCCATCTGGTGTGAGGTGGAATCTAATAAGACAAATTACACAGTGGGATGTTGTTACCGACCTGGTGGATTGGTTGCTGGTGATGAAGAAATGTATCCACAAATAGAAAAGGTGAGCGAGAAAAGAGTAATCATCATAATGGGAGACTTTAATTATATAAATATTGATTGGGTACCAGTAGAATCTCATGAGAAGAATGAAAATGCATTTATTGAGCTATTGCGGGACAACTTCCTCAAGCAGCATGTGACAGAAGTCGAGGTCAAAGAGTGTTAGATTTGATTATAGTGTCAAAGGGTGTTTCAGTTAAAGACGTAACTATTCTGCCTCCAGTTGGTGACTTAACCATGACCAGTGATCATGCGGAACTCACTTGGGAAGACTAAGTTTATGAATGTTCTATTCAGAAAAGGTTACATGAACAACAAAGCAGGAAATTATGAATAACTGAGGAGTATATTGAGTTCACTGGAATGGGATCAGTTGCTGGATGGAAATAATATCGACAGTGGATGGGAAGCATTTAAAAAATACTTAAATGATGCATATCAGAATGTGTTCCGAGAGTTCGAAGAATAAATAGAGTAGGAGTCAAATGGATGTGTAATCTTATTAAGCAAGAGATTCGTAAGAAAAGGACGATGTGGAAGAATACAATTTGCATAAGGATGATCCGTTATAAGCAGCAGCCGAATAGTCACAACGCAACTGTTGTACGGAAAGCAAAGTCTGATTATGAAAAGAAACTGGCTCTGCGTACTAAAGACAACCCACAAGAATTCTATCGATATTCTGCAAGTAAAAGAAAGAATGAATATTAAAGAATAACTCTTATAAATCCAGATGGCGTGAGGTTTACAGATGCAGAAGAGGTTGTTCAATTAATGACTACCCATTTCGTTAAAAGCTATCAACCTGATAAACGCAACATTGAGCTCACTGTTACCTCTTCACTAGATGAAGAAACGCAGGTGTGTGAGGCCGAGGTATTAGAGCTGTTGCACAAATTGAATAAGAATTCAGCAATAGGGACTGATGGAATATCAGCGCGTGTGCTAAAAGAGTGTTCAGCTGAACTGGCCATTCCTTTGACCAGGATGTTCAATATGAGTCTCAGAACAGGGAAGATTCCGCAGGAATGGAAGGAATGTATGGTAATTCCGTTGCACAAGGGTGGTGCAAATAACGATGTGTCCAACTATCGACCAATTACTATCTCAGGAGTGGTGGTGGTGAAGATTTTCGAAAAATTGGTTAGGGCCAGCATTCAGAAATGGGTTGACGGTGAATCTCTACTTTGCAATGAACAAAATGGGTTTACTAATAGAAGGGTCACGTTTTAGCAACTTGCTCACATTCTATAACAATGTTACCATTGAACTAGACAAGGGGAATGGATACACCATGATAGTTTTGGTTTTGCTAAGGCATTTGACAGAATACAGCATGGCATACTGCTGCATAAATTGGAGAAAATGGGTTTGGGTTATATAATATTAGCATGGATAAGAGGATGGCTGACTGACATATATCAAAAAGTGGTATACGGGGGATCTGAGTCTGCAGAGTTTAAGGCGGGCTAAAGGCTGGTCCCATTATCAAGGTACCTTAATTGAGTCAGCACCCATAGAACATAAGAGGTGGGCATCTCTGTTACACTGTCCTGTAGATGGTGCTCCTTTGAAAGAGTCATATTTGGTGCCTCTCCAGCATGATTGGGTAAGGGATGTCACTAGACTCCTCCCTGGATTCGAGTATATTGACCTTATCAGGACGAGGATCGATGCCCTGCCTACCTACTCGAGTCCGCACAGCTCAATGGGGTAGTGATGACTCAAACTGTAGGGCTGGCTGCCACTACAGTGAAACATTGCCTCGTATAGCCCAGTGTTGATTCCGCACCCATGGGGTCCGAGTGCGGAGGTATGACGACGTGGTCTCCATTCTGAACAACCGCTTTAAGAACAACGTTGGAATCACATTATAGGACCTCCACGGGTTTGCGTAAGTCAGACTTAGTGATTAAAAGAGATGGTGACGTTTGGGTAGTTGATGCCCAGGTAGTGGGAACAGTGGGCCCACTAGCCTATAGCCATAATAATAAGATAAACTATTACAAGAATAACCAAGATCTAGTTAGTAAGATACGAGAGGAGCATGGGGCAACTCCGAGGTTTACCAGCCACCATCTCTTTACATGGCGTATGGAGCGCAGATAGCTATAAGGACTTAAAACAGCTTGGGCTTACGCAGAAGGATATAAAAGTTCTTTCCTTTAGGGCCCTACAGGGCACACTGGTGGCATGGTGTTGGCACCAGAGAATGACTACAATGATAACTAGAACAGGCATAGGGTAAAACACTTGTAACGGCTTAGGCCTATATCAAGTCTGGACGTGATGTAAGGATAGTACTGCCCATAACCAGTACAAAGATTTAAAATAAATAAATAAATAACAAACAAACAACAAAAAAAACTGGTATACCACAAGGATCAGTGCTTGGTCTACTGTTATTCAATCTGCACGTTAATGATATTGGGAAGGATCTGACAAGTGACATACAATTACCTGCTGATGATGCAAAGATAGGTAGGGTAATCAGGAATGCTGCTGATAAGCACTCTTTGTAGAATGATTTTAATAGGCTGGAATTGTGGGCAAGGGTGTCAGTTCAATGTCAGTAAATGTAAAGTCATTCACTGTGGCATGATTAGATACCAATGTCGTATTATATTGGCGGGATTAGGCTAGAAGAAACTGATGAGGCTAGAGATCTTAGAGTGTTAATAGATAGGAAGTTGAAGTTCAGGGGTCATATGGCAAATATTGCAAATACAACCCAAAAGATAATTGCAATGCTGAAACGAACGTTCACATGTAAAGATAAAGATGTTATTTTGTCTCTTTACAAGGCCTTGATGATACCTCACTTGAACTATTGTGCGCAGGTCTGGTCTCCGTTGTGATTCTAATATATTGGAGAGAGTACAAAGGAGAGTATTAAAAATGTTACCAGGATTGTGGAGTACTGATTATGAGGACAGATTGAGAATTTGTAGACTGCAGACACTAGTAAACAGGAGAAAGAGGGGTGATGTGATTGAGACTTAAAAACTTCTGAGAGGATCATACAGGATTTCAGTCGATGGAATTTTTCAATTTATGGAGTGTGAGGAAAGGACGAGAGGGCATCCTTGGAAGCTGAGAATGAAGGCCGCCAAGAAGGGTGCGAGGGCTAGATTTTTCTCTCAGAGGGTGGTGCGCTATTGGAATGGACTACCGTTGGATGTTGTGAGTGCAAGCAGTGTGAATGAATTCAAGAATAAGTATGATAGCTGGTGCGTGTAGTATGCGGCCTCCTTCGATGAGTCTCTGACTCCCTGGAGATCTCTCTTAATAATAATAATAATTATATGACATGAAAGTTTTAGTAAGGATATAATTTTTGTAAAATAATGACATTCATAGTTTAATATAATTTGTATTAGGGTCACTAACCATTGAGCTTTTTAATAATAATAATAATAAGTGATAAAGCATCACACTTTAAATATCTTTTCTGAGGGGGGGGGGTATTGAATAAAGCAGACGAAGAGAATGATGGATTGTTTCTTCGTATGATTATGAGATGATATTATATGAGCAGCATACTGCTCTACAAATTACAAGACAGCAGGGCCAACAGGGATGACTGAAAACGGAATTGGGAACTCTAGTAAATGCTAAAAAAGCCAAAATCTCAAACACCTCGTTCTTATCCTTCCACTGAATATTGTAATCAAAAAATAGTATTAAAAACAGGAATATAAAAAAGGGATATATACAATTCGTCGGGGAAAGATCTCAAAAGGTACTGCGTCAGGAAATAATAAAATTAGCTTTCTTCCCGATAAATAAGATCTCGCCTTCTTTCAAACCTCAAAAACCCAAGTATACAAGCAAAATCAATTGTTTGTGTAGAATTTGCCATATGGGACAAACAAATAGGTCAGTCAGGAGAAAAAGAGACTCATGTCAGAGAATACATTAAGGACGTGAAAAAAAAGTAAAAACAAAACGCAAGCATACATCAACACATACAACAAAGTTACATGAAATGTTACTCCAATTCATGTAACAAAGAAACAAGAAATGATCCTACATCGGGTTTAGTTGTTTCAAAAATCTGGCACACGCAGATCTCTACATTGTACGCATCACATCGTAAGTCATCAAAATATTTTGTATTACTGATACCGTTAGCTTGCTTGTTGTAAATGAATCATTGTAATATCAGATAGTTTTATGTCACTCCTGAAGAAGTGTACTATAATGTCACGAAACTAGTAGAGATTATAACATTATGAATGATTTAACCAACGTTTTCAGATAAAGATATATACAGAGACATTAATTTCAGCATATTTCTCATCCACAGCGGTCTCCGAACCAACGTGCAGAACAATCTATCATTTACGATAAGGTAGAAGATTCAAACAAACAGATGTTTTTCAAGGACATTCTCCTTACAGACAGCATGAGCGAAACAAGCAATGCTCAGGTGGTTATTAGTGTTGGTCAAAACCGTTGACCGAATACGACAGAAATGAATGCTAAAAGGTGGAAAGAGGAGAAACGAGCTGTACGAAGGGAGCAGCTTGGAGTGAAACATTTTGAGTAATGCCTCAACCATTTCCTGTTACTGGCCCAATCAATACTATCGAAGTGTAGTTTGTCTCTTTTCTGTCGGATGTTCGGGGAATATTATAGGGTCACTTAGTCACGGAAGTAATAAATAATCAATATATGTAACCTGAAGCGATATAAACCCGTCATGGTGATTTATCGCCCGCAGATCCACGGGAACAGAAAGCCAATTTAAACTTCCGGCAACGTATTAGTTCTGAATGTCTTTTCTACTTGACTTTCTCTTTCGGGTTCATGGGAAAATGACGGAAATTCTTCACGAAACACAGTAAATGGAGGAAGCAGAGAAACTTGGAAATATGTACCCGTCGAGTAAGGATTAGCGTACGTTTTGGTAACAGAATGAAGTGCTTGTGTCCCTGTAGAGAAGGCTTATCTGGGAGAGAAATTCATACGGAAAATATTCCTGTTTTCTACTCGAATCAATAAAAGTAAACTCCTGTAGATTTTCTTCCAGCTTCTAGTGATTAATCTATCCTTAAATATATCTATTTCTAAATAATAACTTGCACAACTCGCTAGCTAGGTTCTGTTAAATATCAGACATGTTTAGTATAACATAATTATATAAATTATCCCTTCTTTTAATAAAGTTAATTTACTACGCCACTTTAAATTTTTAATTTTAATTGTAATATAGTAAGAATATTTGAATTTGGTTAACGGATGTTTCATAAGATCATCAGCCTTGTGATATTAATGATTATCCATTGAATACCAACAGGGAAAGTTCGTGTATTGACACTTATTTTCAAAGGTAATTAAGATCGTCTTGGTATTGCACTACTTAAAAGACACGAACTCTTTCTTGGAGTAACATATATTTACCTTTTACTGAGATATAATTAAGGGTTTCGTTGCCCAGATACTAATTGAGTCTAAGCTTTTGATAGTGTGATAAATGAAGTATACCTCAAGTGCTGACAACACTGTATTTGAGTTAATATATTGGAATTTGAAACTGATTGTAGCTTTATTGCTGTTCTATCACATCGTGACAAAATTAAATGTCAAAGATAAAACTAGAATTATTCGAGTGCCAATAAGAAGCATTTCAAAATTGAATTTTTTTCGGATTTTTCCGAAAGATTTCAAAATTCTTCAAACTCCGTGACAGACGTAGAAATGAAAAATTCTCCTAATTTGTTTTTCACTTAGAAATACCCGCAAAAATATTCTGTAAGTTTGAGGAAGAAAAAAAAACACGTTGTTTTTCTTAAAAAAAAAATAGAAAGAGAATTTTAGGTTAAAACAAAGCAGTATCATGCCAATGCAAAGAATGCTCAAGATAGAACTCTGATCACGTGTGCGAATTTAATAGAGCAGGAGCATTTTGCCCACTATGAGCACTATGCCCAGTACGTAACACAATTGCAACAATTACTCATTCCATTTATATATCTCTTTCTATATATGCTTCAATAATTATACTTCGAACATTGGTGTTTGTATTCCTACAATGAATTTTTATGCACGCAAATTTGAAGTTTTTGAAGTTTTAACTGAGGCTTGGTTATTGCCGTTACCCCGCCATGACCAGAGCATATAGCTCAATAACACCCTATCCATACATTTTCTTCTACGGATAACGGGAAATATGAAAAGCATTCTTGCTTCACCCATCTAGTCACAAAAAACAAAAATATTAACACATTTATCAATAGCCTTTATTAATGTATTTAACATACTAAGTAACGTATTTAATGTAATCAATAAATACTTAATGTATTTATTATTAATTAATAAACACATTACTTTATATGAATTAATTTGCTTATATAATCAATCAATTATCTATTTATTATAATGCACTAATCCATTTACAATATATTAAAGGTCTGCGATATTCATAAATAATATTACAGAATAAAATCTAATAAATCCATTATAATTATAACATTTTATTGTAACCAACTGCTTCAACAAAATGATGCTTTCATTTTCATATATACTGCAAAATTATTTATATTTCACATACTAATACCAACACACCATATCTTGATATTTATCAGAAAGTTATAAATAAATTAGTTGACAATCGTTGCGCAAGTGAATGACAACGAAGAAATGTAGAATAAATATTTAAATTTACAATGAGCTATTACTTTTACATTTTCTAGAAGAATAGCAAATAGACATAGCACTATTCGACTTCGATCAGTTTTACAGACTAGCGTCGATAACATTTGTTAGCAAAAATTCTCCCTAGAGTCTCTGCTCTAGATTTCATCTCATTTACTTAATGGAAGAGGCAACCATCAGCATATCTGGCTCATTTCAATTACTTAATGGTGTCATTTCAAGCGTTGATCTAGTCTTCGAAGTAAATAGAGCTTTTTTTTCCCCATCGCAGAAACTGGTTAAAACTTTGTTATTTGGAACTAAAAAAGCGACTGCTCTATAACACAATGAGAATATCCTTGGTTATCTATGAGATGGGTCGGAATCAATTTACGAATTGACCTATATTTTCCATCCTTCGTGCCATTTCACTTAATAATGGGATCCATTATGTAAACAAACAAAACTACTCTTTTAGTGGAGGGTATTAAGGTGCTGAGTAATTTCATTTATTCACAGGAAAAAAGTGCATCACAGATGAAATAATCATAGAGAGAGGAGGATGGATGTTTGCAAAGACACCCAGAATACGCCAGTTAAGAAAAATGATCTGATAAGGCGTATTCTTCGGCATATACCAAATGACTATATTCTTCCACGTACGACATAAAGAACGTGGATTAAAACTGCACTCTTGCTCACTTTGAAAATCTCCCAGTAGGACTATTATGCTAATAATTTAGTACATCACTTATATTTATGCTAATAAAAGTTAGGGTATACATAAAATTTAAAATTCTCTCTTTTAAATCGGTGAGTGGGCATCTTATAGGAACTTTTTCAACTGAAAACTAGTTAGCCAACTTCATATAGAAGTGAATAAGATATTTTTATTTCGTTAACTAAGATTTTATCTCTGTCAAAACAGACAAACCAACTTGAGAACACGCAATTAACAGACATCATACTGGCCTCATTGTTTGAGTTATTTAGGATGTAATTCCAACTAATATCATTCTGAGCACTATTTTATCCCCTTCCCCTCGATTCCAACTTCACTTCCTGCGTTTGTTCTTGCTTTTCACATTATATTGGATAAAATTAAAAAAAAAACGTTTCAATGATCACTTCTTACTTGCTGTGCACATTAAAATATATCCTGGTAACACTATGACGTACTTAAAAATTAAATATATAATACGTAAAAATTAAGGGCGCTAGAAATATTTCCAAGTTATTCTTGATACGTACGTAGGTAGGCTACGAAATATTCTAAAGTTATTTTCGATGCGTACGTAGGTAGGCTACGTACATATACGTACGTATATGTACGTAGCCTACCTACCATGATCGACTTCCATAACATGTAAAATTAGTTTCCAGTTCAGCAAAAGTTTATCTCAACAGAGTAGTAAACACAACATACCTCCATTGTTGTTTTTCAGCCTAATTCAGCTTCTGCTGGTTTACGGCTGTATTTACATATTCAAATACCTTAGAGATTAAATAAAACAATACATTTAAAGAATTAAATACATTTCATTTTGAAATACAATACATTTCAAAACCCCTTTTATTGTAAGAAATGTTTCTTAGAAACGGGATGCACATTGCCAGAATCCGCCACCCCCACCTCTCAAGTACTATATACAACTTCCATGTATGACGTCTTTTAGTTCTGAAAGATAAAAGAGCGCAAAATTTCACTTTAGTAATGAACGTTCTGCCCGCAGAGAATTCTAAACGCACTTTACAAAGCAACATTACATTTCTGGTTTGCAAGATAACGAATTTGATAAAAGAATGCCGTCTGTAAAGTTCGAGTATCGAAAAGTCTTCGCAACGAAGACCACAAACATCTGTAGGAATTGTTACTGAGGTTTACCATGACAAGGAAGAACCACCAGGTACTTAAGCACGCGCTATTGCTCACCTTTTGAAAATGATTACGTTAACTGTTTTGGAAGTGTCTTCGCTAACGAACACTTGAATACATTTTCGCACATTCGTCTATCGTACGAAAGTTTGGAAAGATGCATATCAGTGCCGTACAGCGTCGTGTGCGTTTCGTACCGATTTTCCGGTCAAGAAATAAATCTTAACGATTCGCCTTACAAAGAGATTTGTACTGTGCTTTCTTTGTCAGGTTAATGGAAATTATTCCCCCCCCCCCTCAAGTCACAATAATTTCTAAACTGATACCCATTTTAATGGGATTGGGACCGAGTTTAGGCACATTCTTTGGAAAAGGTTAATATGAAATGGTCACAAAAATAAGGCAGATAAAATTAACTTAACATCCCGAGTTCAAACTCCCAACCTCAGCAAACAATAAGAACAGTACAACTCATCTATATCTATGGAAGCATACTTAAATTCACGACATACAGAAGTAATGTGTCGAACTCTGATATAGGAGGCTGCAAAATGTGTATCGTATTCATATTATAATTAACTATAACACTCGAAAAGAGGGTAACTCACTTGATACAGAAACTCTTATTAGTAAGCAGCGAATTTAAAGAGGGGCATCCGTAGCTCAGTCAGTTTCGACGAAATCCTTTGCTGCTGCTTCCTCTCCAGGCTTATAGGCCAAGTGGCCTGTTCCGAACTCAATTCCATCTTTTTAATCTTTATTTAATTAAGGGTCTTCCTCTGCATCGAGTACCTTTTGGTGGTAATTTAGAATTTGTTAAGGTATTCTGCTTCTATTCATTCTTAGTATGTGTTCTTTCCATTTTTCTCTATAGTGAGTAACTGTTTCATTTAGGGAGGTTGTAATTCCAAGTTTTTTTCTGATTTCGCTGCTTTTCATTTTGTCCATTATTGTGACTCCTTCAGTTCTGCGAGAAATTTCATTTTGGATGATTCAATTCTTATTTCATCTGCTTTTTTTATTGTCCATATCTCACTGCCATAAAGTAAGGTTGGTTTAGCTACTGTATTGTAGATTCTTATTCGAGTGTTTTTGTACATAATTGAGTTTAAACATTTTATTTATAATGCCTGTTACTTTTAAAAAGTTTGAAATCTTTGGTTCTATATCAGCTTCATTTTCATATCACATTGTGCAACCTATATATTTGAATGTATTTACTTGCTCTATTATTTTGTTGTTTATTACTATTTTGCTTCTTATTGGATTAGCACCTTTGAAGGCCATGACTTTTGCTTTGTCTGTTGATATTTCCATACCATATGTTTTTATCAGATTATTTAGACTGCGTAATGATTTTTGTAGTTCATCTTCATTGTTTCCAAGGGTCATTTGGTCATCAGCAAAAAAGAAGAGTAGCTAATTGGAGGATTCAAGATAAACTGTTACAGTTTATCTTGAATCCTCCTTCATTAGTTGTCTTCCATTCTTTTATGATTTTATCTATGTATATATTAAATAAAACCTATACGAGAGGGCAACCCTGACGTAATCCTCGATTTATTGGTTTCCAGCTTGATGGTGAATTATTGTACTTCACAGATATTTCATTATCTCGATATATATTATATAAGAGTTGGTTTGGTATTTCATATTCTTCTAGGATTTTTCATAGTTTTTCTCTGATAATTTTATCCAATGCTTCGGTGTAATCTATAAAAGCTATGTGTGTTTCTATGTTCATTTCTCTGTGTTTTTCAATTAATAATTCTAACGTAAATGCAGAGTCTATGCAAGACCTGCCTTTTCTGAATCCATTTTGTTCTTCTATTAATTTTGGGTCTACCATACGTTTACTTTTATATGCTAAGCTTTTTGCATATACTTTATAACAGGTACTAAGTAAGCTGATTCCACGATAATTGTTACAATCAGATGTGTCATTTTTTGTAGATGGGGATAACTACTGCTTTGGTCCAATCTTGTGGGCATTTTCCTTCTTTCCAGATCATATTATAAAAGTTAAGTAACCTGAGTAAGAATTCAAGTCCTTCATATTTGATAAGTTCGAAGTTTATATTGTCTTCTCCTGGAGCCTTTCCTGTTTTGCTTTGGTTTTGTTTTGGGTTAATGCTTCTGTTAGTTCTTCTAGAGTGATATTTTCGAAGTTATTCGAGATGTTTACAAAGGGTAATTTTCTGTTTTGAATGTTTTCATCATACCATAGATTTTGGTAGTAATTTTGCCATGTTTCTATTTTAATTCTCCAGTTTCATTGCTTAGATCTTTGAGGATTTTATATGCATTAGGTCTTTTGTACAGTCTCTCTCTAATTTTGTTACAAAATTGTTCTATCTGTTTCTGTTTATTCTCCTGCATGCTGCTTTTGCTATTGCTTTTTTTTTCTGTTGTATTCGATTTTTGATTCTATTGTTTTTAGATTGAGCCAGTTTTATATGCTTTTTTCTTTTCTTCAATAATGCATTTAATTTCATCATCCCAGTCCCTAAGGCCTCTTTTTCTTTTCCACTGTTTCTTTGTTCCTAAACTTTCTTTTGCAGCTTTTTTTCATTATGGTTTTTAGGTTTGACCATTCTTCTTCTATGTTCTGATTTTGTTTTATACTTGTCATCCAGTTCTTTATTCTATTTTGGTACACGTCTTTAATACTACTGTCGTCCAAAAGTCTAACTTTGAAGGATTCAAAATTTCTATCTTCTTTGTGCTTTTTTCTTGTTTTCCATCTTGGTTCCCATTTTATTTTTCCACTTAAAAGATAATGATCTGATTCTATTTCAGATCCTCTGTATACTCTTGTATCTGTTATCATTTCTGACATTTTGATAATGCTGAATATGTAGGCAATAATGCTTCTTGTGTCTCTTGCTTCCCAGGTATATCTGTGGATGTCTTTATGTTTGAAGAAGGTGTTCATTATTTTAAGGTTATTGCTTATAGTAAAATCTCTTAATCTATTTCCATTTCTATTACAGTCTAAGGGGATCGCGCGAGCCCTTTGTTAAATTTTTCTCAAATTTGCGAGCCCTTGTTCTTCTTGTTTAATAATCTTGTAGAACTAGAAAATACCACCGTGGAATGTATACATGCTACTATAATTGATACTTTAAATTCATATGGATTTTCTCATAACTATATAAAAAATCATTTCATTGCATTTTGTTCTGATGGAGCTAGTGTAATGTTAGGAAACAAATCAGATGTTGCAATCAAACTTCTACAAAAATTTTCCAACGTTGTAATTTGGCATTGCGCTCATCGTTTACACTTAGCATTAGACGATTCTATAAAAAAACATTAAAGAAATAAAGCATTTTAAAATATTTATGGATAAATTATATGGTTCTTATCAACGTCACCAAAAAATCCACGAGAATTAAATACGAATGCAAAAGACCTTGGTATCGAAATTTTAAAGATCGGCGCCGTGTGTTTGGACCACGATTGGGCAGCTTGCAGTTGACGAACGGCTCTTGCTTTGTGGAGAAATTACCCAGCTTTATGCAAGCATTTTGCATCGAACGATAAATATAAGAGCTTTTAAATGACTTCTCAATTTGGAATTTTTAAGAGATCTAGCATTAATGATTGACATCCTACAGGAATTATCATATCTGTCAGAAGCTCTACAAAGTCGCAATATAAGTATTATAAGGGCTAAGTTAGGCTTTTTTTTTTTTTTTTGCTCGACGATGCGAGCCCTTTGTTAAAATTTCCATAGCTCACCACTGATTACAGTTAAGTTCTCCGATAGGTCCTAAGTTTGGTTTATTGCCAATTCATGCGTTGAGATCTCCTATTACCAAATTGTGATCCTTAGATTGGTCTTATTTAATATGTTCTACAGTTGGGTGGAGAAGTGTTCTGAGTCCTCTTTTTCTTCTTCAGGTGCATAAGTTCCAATTACTGTCATATAGCTTCTGTCTATTTTAATTCTCATTTCTATTATTCTATCGCTCCAAAAGTTGTAATGGATTACATTGTTTCTAAGAGATTTATGTAGAAAGATTATCACACCAGATTTAGCTCTCTCTTCTGCTTTTACCCCCTCCCGTATATATAGATGTAATTTTCAGTTTCGTCTGTTGCTCTCTGCTTTTTTTTAGATTCCGTAATGACTGCTATTTTTACATTTCTTTCTTCTAGTGCTTGGTCCAGTTGTATGATTTTGTGGTGGATACTTCTCACATTCCAGGTGGCTATATTCCAATAGGTGTATTTCTGCTTTTTTTTTTGTTTGTTTTCGATAATTTTTTTCTCGAATCCTTATTCCAAGCTGGTTCGTTACCAAAAAAGTATGTCCGTTTACTATATTCATGAGTCTTTTTAGTTGGATAAAATTTTGACTGAGAGGGTTACTGGCCATCTGCAGTCTAGCTTGATGATGGGCTGCCATCTTGAGGCCATCAAGCTTGCCTTAAAGTGGTAGGAGAGAATTTTAAATAGAAGACATAGAGTAGAGATAGAAATAGAATGACCCATAGCCCTCGATTACTCTAATAGCATTAGGGTCGTGAGTTACAAGAGTTGGGAGAGGAATGCCATATAGGAAAGATTAAAGAGCAAGGGGGGCTATCTCAAAGAAGAGGGAAGAGAAAGAATAGACCCAGCTAGGGGACCATAGGGAAAGCCACTTCCCTTGCTATCAAGATGATAGTCCCCTGTGGCCCTGTTGATTCACGCGTCCTTATTCAACATATTCGTACCACTCCGCCATATCTGGTGGGCTCCCCTATCCGCCACCCAGGGAACGCGCTCTCTAGATAGTTTCGTCAGTTTCCACGAAATCCTTTGCGAGGAACCTTTATGACGGCTTTTCAATTAAAGATGAGTTATCTAGTCTGATATAGAGGATGTTTTTTCTCCCTCAAAAGAGTAAAACCCTCCCAAACACACATAATCTACAGACATATAATACTTACCACTAGAGGGATGCAGCCGAGAATGGCAAGTCGATTGCATTACATTGTCTAAAGCTCCGAAGTAGAAAGCTTTAGACAATACTCAACCTGTCTAACCGATCAAAAACCCGTAGTGCATTTAATTCTTTTCAGAGAACCCTTGTTTCAAGAACCCAATGTTAAAGTCAATTTCTTTAACTCAGTGTTCCTAAGAATTTTCTATAGTTGACTTTATTGAGATCATCCTGAACTGCCGAGTGACATAAGTTGTCACTTTTATCAGAAAATCTTTGTCTTATTTTTCCTTAGTATGTTCCTCTCTTCGTATTAGGGGATAATCAGAAGGTCGCATCGTGCATGGCTTAGGTTGTTTGGATTTACTGAAACTGATCTACAAAACAATTAAGCCCATCATTCTATTAAGTCTGTAAACTGTATTCTCCGTCTGGCTGGCTTGTTGTTGAATAACAAACAACAAAACAAATGCGTTTGCTGAAGGGGAATTACCCTTTGCCTCCGTACGAGACTGCCTGACGTTGAAAAGATCTTATAAAGGCTAATCGCGTTCTTGACAGGATTCGAAACGAAGTCTTTACAATCACAGGGGCACTTATTATTCCGAATGCCAAAGCTTAGACTAATAAATCCATGAGACCAATTTTTACATATGCATGAACTGCGTCTATTTATCATTCAATCTATTGAAAAAAAAACAATAGAAAAATAAACATTATCTTCTATGTCTAACCATGCCATTTCCCTCCACTGGAAATTATGCTATTAGTATACTGGTAGCACTATAAGATGAAACTCATGATCGATATTGATGTGTGTGTGTGTTGGGGTGGGGGGAATACACATAGGGTTAAATATCGCTTTTACTTGATCGACAAATACAAGGTACTATTGTATTTACAATAACGTAAGTCATCGTAAATCAGTAGTAGTTAAAATGGGGCATTTACTATAAAAGAATGTGTACACGATATTCATAACTTATTAGAAATTAATGGCAGGAACGTCACTCAAGAACTCAATAATCCTCCTGTTTAAAAAGACTATGTGTTCAGTTCTGCCATATTGAGAATGAAATGATTGAATAACATGACAAATTTTGCAAAACCATTATCAAATTGTATAAAAACGCTCATTTTTTATTCTATTTTTTCATGTCAATATGTCGAGTTTAATATTTTCGTCAGCTGTGATGTCTCCGGGTGAAGTTTTAAAATTACTGCAAAGTTCAAATGACATCTGTTACAACGAAACTTGAATAGGCTACTGAATGTGAATATATAGGACTTGTCCACCTTTGGTAAAATTTAATTCCACGAAATCGACTATGCAAACTGAATGAAATACACACAAAATGCTCCGAAGTGTTCTAATTTAAACGCTGTTTATGGCTTCAAATACAGAAACTATACATCATTAAGTACATTGGCACGTTTCCTTCAAAATACGTTTCTTGATAAACTACACAAAATGATCCTTTGTTACTCAAGCACCTATTGTTGGGGAGCTTACAGAAGAGTCCGCAGAGAAGTAACAAGTCATACGTCATAACAAATCATAAAAGCATTTTTATGTGGCTCTCACCCACAAGAGGATTTTTTATGTAAACGTACAGGACATTCCTACCGTGGATGGGCTAGGGATTTTTTCTGCATTGCTATTAATTAATCATTCTTTATTTGTGTTTATATTTATTTCATTTCTGAGTCCACAATCAAAAGAAAAAAATACATTGATGCTAAAAGAGGTAAAATAATCATCGTAATTACATTGATATTAATAGTTTCTCTTAAAAACAATTCTATGATCTTGTTTCAAGACCGAGGATGTCCAATGTCCAAAAAGCTTTCATTAGATGCATTGAAATGATGATTCCTGTTGCTATCAACCATGAACGCAAGGAAACCTGTATAGAGCGACAATAACAAAGCTAAGGATATATAACGCTTGGTCATAGCAATGCAAGGCGAGAAAAGGTGTGGGAAACGCCGAATTTGTACAAAAACGTTACTGTTGATAAGCTACACCCACTTAGGTTTACTAGTCACCCTACCATTATGTTTACTCTTGCGTGATGGGCATTTAGAACAGAGGTGCATTTTTAGGATTTCCCAAGATTTTTCAATATCTCCGATGACAACATATTACTAAATACATTTTATTTATTTAATCTGACAACAATCACGATAGGAAGTTAAACCTAGCACATATGTATTGCGAATGGTGAGAGATTTTAAAAGAAAGAATAAACTTTAATATTAGAAATTTCTAAAACGCCAGTACACAGAAATATTTTGTAGTTTTCTTAACCTCTAACACTAACATCTCGGATTGATTGCAATCTTTCATAATGCATTTAGCAATACCTACGTAACTTCGTCCGCTAACCCCCAATGGTACCTCTGACACAGTGGCTCCTCTGAGTCAGAGGAGCCACTGTGTCAAAGAAGTAAGTCGAATAGGGAAAAACTATTAAAAGCCATTTATCTATGAAAATATTTTAATTATGATTAAAATATTATAATTAGAATATGAACCTTTGGTGCCAGCCTTTTTCTTTCATTTTGCCTCCTCAGCAATTTTGTCCCACGTATTAGCCTACGCCTTCTGTTACCGAGTACGCAATTCAAATGACAACATCATTAAATGCTTCGCTGAATGAACTCGAGGGATATTTTTATTAAATAATCAGATCTCAACATTTTCTAGTTAATGATTATCAAAATCTAGTTGTATGATCCTTTTGTTTTTCCCGGAACGAAATAAGAATGAAAATTAAGAATGTGTGTTGTGTTTAAGTGCTGTTCACAAAGTTCGTAATATAAAATATTTTGAAAAAAAAGTAAGAAAGTTAAAGACTAATTATCCTTTAAAAATGACAACAGAATTTAAGATTCACTCGTGTAATCTTAAGTGAACTCACACACTTCCGCTTCTTCCCTAGATATAAATACACTTAATATTAATTAAACAAGCTATTTTATAATACCCGTGTAGAGCACGTCATGTAGTGTGCGAAATGACAAACATGGCTAACTGCATTCGCAGTTTACTAGTTTTATTAAGTTAGCTGCTTGTTGTTTATATTGTAAAGTAAACACTACAGTCGAGTGCTATTAGTTAAAAAAATATCGTAGAGAAAAATTAGAACCAATTACATATGACGGTGTGTAACACCCTACAAGACAAACACCTTAAATATACTGGCATCGCTAAGATTTTTTCGCTTCTTTCAATGTTTGATCAGCTAGACTAAGAACAGATGAACGACAGACCGCTCAAATATTTACAGAAGAGTTAAATGATGGAGACATTGTTTAAAACAGAATTAGCTTGTTTGAGCAGCAAACTGTTGCTGAAGACCATTTGAAAGGTGGATAAAAACCTCATAAATGACTCATCTTTTCTGTCAGTTATACGAAAGACCGAAGAATAATCCCATGGGGGTGAAGAGAAAGTATGAAGTACAATTTGATAATTATGATGCCGAGGGATATTTGAAATTAAGACTTTCACCCCCAAGCATCCTCACTTACTTCTAAATCAACTTATCAATGATAAGTTAGAAAAGAATGAGGTTTAACTTCCAAATTGGGACAGCGGTGGATATATAATGGCCTTAACTATAGTATATGGAATTAATTCGAAAGGTTTTCTACACACAGTGTCATGAATGAAGCCCGCTGATTAAATAAATCTACTGTTTTAACTCACTCGAATAATCTTAATGAGTTGGATTAATAAACTCTCATAGAAGCAGCCAGATAAAAGTCACCATCGAACGTGCTGATTCACAGGGGTGTATTAAGTTGGGGACCGTCGTTTCAACTCATTATTATTCGCATAATCAAATTTAATGAACACTTCTTGCTAATCTCAACGAGTTTAAAACGATTATTTCAATTTACATTAAGTCTCCAGATCTAATCAGCTACCGGTGGCTGATGTGTTGTACCAGTTTTAATAAACTCGAAGTGAGAGTATTCTCTCTCTCTCTCTCTCTGTCTGTACCACCTGAGAATACGAGAGGAACTGAAATTGTTTTCTCGACAGCATTTGTTTAACGACGCCGTTGTTATTAATTACGGTTTAGTTCGGCCTTTTCCCTCCCGCTTCCGCTGCCGTGATAAGAGACGCGAGCGAAGTGTATGTCCAGTCGAGAGGAAGCCGAGTGGGAATATCTGTTCCATTTAATGAACATCCACTAAGGAAAGCTGCCTTTATTATCAGTTGTTCACTTATCGCAACTTTACTTGTGGAAATGGAAAAGTTCGCGTTTCTTTTTGCAGCTTAACCGGAAGCATTCACATGAGACTACACTCCCCCCAAACATGAGGAGTTTATCGAGCATTTGGATATGGGAGAATCTTTCACTCTGTTCTTTCAATAGTGTTCAGAGCTGATAGCAGATCACGTAAACGGAGATGGCATACTAATGTTACAATTCATGACTGCGCCACCAAGTGACGTCTTTGCCAAACTTCATGGAGCTAATGCAGTTATCATGTCAAGACAATTATTAATAATGCAAATTTATGCGACTTGACTGGTTTGAGGAGTATACAGCTTTTAAATCAGATATTGGAGTGAAGCTGCTGCTTGACTCCAATATCCGAAATTACATATATCAGGAGCTCGATTAGCTATTGAACAGAAAGTTAGGATTCATCTGCTGTCTTCGTTAGAATCGTGGAATTTTTCTGCTTCTAAATAAATCACGCATAGTTTAGTGTATGGGAACAAATCAAGAAGAATAAATAGTATAGTTGAATAGTTGTTCTCTGTGAAATAAAATAATTTTATTTATTTGTCAAGATAGAAAGAGCCTCCATGCTCAGTCAGTATAGACGAAACTCTTTCGTCGGAAAGATGTGGGGTCGCTTCCCGTCAGTGTGGATTCGATTCCCGTGAGGAAATTTATCTGGTCTCTTTCGACTAAAGGTTAGTTAGCCGGTCTCTTACGGAGATAAGGTTGTTTTTTTTTCCACCCGAAATGAAGAGGCAAACCGGCCCCATAACACACACGGATTACAATCATGAATACATCCCAGCCATATGCCCGTTCCCGAGCCAGGATAAAATTACGAGGTTGGGAAAAGCAATGGTGAACTACCCTGTAAAAATCTCACCAGGAATACTTTGTGGGCAATGCCTATAAAGTCACCTACGGTCGGAAACGACTGAAAAGGAAAATCAACATCAATCAAGATAGATGTTATGTATTGTTTCCATCGCAATAACTGGTTCTGCATACGTCATCAAGAAGAGAAGAAACAGTTATGTTTATAGCTGAGTGGAAGAGACTTATCACTGCTTTCAGAAATTCTGCACTATGTCCAACTTAGAAGTGGAAAAAGGATGAAACAAGTGACAATGTAGAATACTAAATGATGATTCTAAATGAAACCTTCTGAGACGTTGTTGCAAAAGAAACAAATGATTGTGGTACATTCTGCATGGACTGCTACTTGAGCCTATTATATTTGAAGTTTCTAACTGGTTCAACTCAAAGGGTTTTCATGGCATGTTTATCATGGTTAGTAGGATTCGTTTCACTGAAACAAAATCCTAAATTGTGGTTCTCTTAAAGAGTAAAAGATTTGGTTTCCTGTCTGCTAATAAAGCAATAGGATCTCCGTAGCTCAGTTTTTTTCGACGGAGCCCTTTAGTTAAGAAGATCTGGGTTTGAATCGAGTCTATGACGTCAGAAACCTTTATCAGGGCTTTTCAATTAAAGGTGTGTTAGCCAGTCTCATACGGATGTCGAAGATTTTTCTCTAAGAAACTTGGGGTGCGCACATACCTACAGACATAGGATACTATTGGATACCACCTCACTTTGTTCTATATAATTTTCTAGTAAAGTAGCATTGCTACTGAGCCAACCATTGGGTTGAGGGAAAATACACCCTACAGCAATAATATCGCATATAAAACTGTTCTTGGGAAAAACTAGTATTCTATTACCTATTAAGTCCGCGCGGTTAGCCTAGTGGCTTTGCGCTTCGCAACCATATGCCTGGGGAAGGAGTGTCCTAGGTTCGATTCCCGTCGGAGACGTGAGGAGCTGAAGGATCTTCCTCAGTCATAGCCAAGTTAGCCGGTCTTGGGCGCGGGCAGTAGGGTTTTTTCCGCCAGTTTATCTGGTGTTTTTCATCCCGCAAGCAGGCAAACCGGCCCCTTGAACACACAGGGATACAGCCAAGAATACCTTGAGGCATAGGAGTGACCATTCTATCCTCGTATTTCGGTTACGAAATCCAAGCATGCTTGGAAGGTTGTGGGCCTTAAAGGCCTGTTACAGCCATTGGGATAGATAGATTACCTATTAAATAAAATAAAACAAGGATGAATACTATTACTTCTATATCATCTTGACCTGCAACATTTAATAACTTGTTGACATACTTAGGTTCTTCGAATTGAACGTTACGTTTAACTTGAAAAAGAAGAGATATATTCTGATAAATGATTATGTAGAATCAGCAACTTCTAACCAAAGCCATCTGAATTAAAATGAATATCAGGATCAACTTCAATGAAACAGGAACAAGTGTTACACAATACTAACACAATTTCACTTTCTCACTGGAAAAAAGTCATTGGCTCCTCTACACATGTATGAGAAGTTAAAGAAAATACTGTCATAAATATCTGGGTGATACTAGTTTCTTGACAAGATGATCTGGGAATGGTCATAATGCAAAAAGATAACTCTAATCCTTAGTAGTCGGGCGAGGGTTTTTTTTTTTTTTTAGCCACTCCTAGATAAAACGAAATGCCTCGCTTGGTCGGGTACTCAACTGTGGTTCCCAATCGTTCTCTTATTAGCTTTGGATTCCTACAAAAATACAAAAGTTTGATGTGCCGGGGCATAAAAGAGCTCACATTGTCCGTTAGTGTGTGCGGCAGTTATCGACCTCCGTCAACGAACCGAGTGACGGGTGAGAAGACAAATACGAATCGCATAACGTAGAAGGGCCAAGGGTTGTGAAAATAGCTCGTGAAAGTGGCGCACAGACAAACAGCCGAAGGCGGTCTACTTACTAAGAGAGAAAACTCAATAACTAGAGCCCCCAAACTTTCTGCCTGCCATGCCGGCGATGATGGAACATTATCGACAGCATGGGAAATGCAAAGAACAATGCCATTTGCTATCGTACACAGAATTCGTCACGGCTCGATGCAGTTCGTTCTTCTACACGTGAATTAATATCCGGGATTCGAGTTAGAAATATACTTGCATCATATATATAAAAAACAACTGTGTTATTTTATATCAAGAGCGTGCCCTTCTTAAGAAAACATATGTTATTTTAGAAACTACAACGACTTCATACTTTTTTTTTAACAGATCGAGTTCTAATACAAATACCAACTTATGGCTTATTTAAAAGACAAGAGTAATAATGATTATTGCGGTAATGATCTTGTCAAGAGATTCGTCCTGGATTTCCCGACCATACACATTATAATTAATTTCCTGACTTTGAAGAATAAGGTAAAGATATCCTGATAGTATACTTATTATACTGTGATATAATCGGAGAAAATGTTTTCCCTGTGCTTCTCTAGCTCAAATAATATCTGAACATTGCAACCAATGTTTTAAGAAAAGGGACTTCTCCAAGTGTTTCCTCAAGAATTTGATAAAAAATTCAACTTCACCATTCTTTTTTCTGAATCGATATCACTTATCCTTTGATTGCTTTTTCTACATTGTCATAGCTATACATAATAAATTTACGCGTCTAAAAGTCTGTTCTTATGACTCCAACTGCCAATAATTAAAAGCAATAAAGTTAAAAAGATCGTCGAAGAAAATACTCCTTTTACCAGTTATCACAACTAGTACTACTGAGTGAACAAAAAATCAGTAAGGATAATGGTCATTATGGAAACGTGGCATGTAGACACTGGGAAAAAGAATACCGCAGAAGGTAGAAAAGTGATATTTTTGATTATTCTTATCACGTTTTCCAATTTTAGAGCACAAGAAGGTAAAATGTAGAAATCCTCTTTTTTTTTTTTTTAATGGAAATCCTGTAACGAGGATGCTCAGCCTAAATTTAGTATATTAGTGCCGTGATGGACAAAGTTGAAAGAAAGGCCTTTATTATAGCTGAATTTGAAAACCTGCAGGTTATACGAAATACATAAACAGGAAAGCTGTTTCAAACAATTGACAGTAAGAAAGTAGAATGAGAGAAAAATGTTCTTTGAATTAGGAGAAATTATGTCAATGAACACTGACCAAAGAAATTAATTGAAGAAAATGCGAGTAACAAAAACTGAACATCTCGAAAGGGCAGTGGAATAAATTGCTGAATAAGAATAAATACTCTTCTTAATGAATCAGGTATTTCACGAAGGTCTTAGGAATATCATCCCAAATGCGAGATCAGTAAATCAATGTCTGAACGGATTTGTAATTTGTATAGAGTTCATCGCGGATCAGAGGTAAAGCAAGTGACGTCTTGATCGAAAGAGAAAACCTAATTATCATGGAAGTAGGCGATACGTACAGTGTGTTTATGACCAGAAAGATTTGAGATAAGTTTCTTCGGGAGAAACTCTTACCTCAAATCTCCTCTCTTCAGATATTTGGATGTTGTCAAAAGTAAGATCGGCTAAAAAGTAGGAAGAAGCTGCGAGAATTAAGATTGGAGTTGCTTTTAATAGTATTAAAGTTAACTTTATGAGAACACAACTGCAGAATATTTTGGCGATTAAAATTTATATTCGAGGAAGTTAATATTCTAGAAGATTTGTGTAGTGCAAGGATTCTAAAACGAGAAAGTGGAGTGTTGTGTAGTCATCAGCAAAACTGTATGTTGGATATGCAGGCATCTAGGTAAAGTCATTGATTGCTAGAGAAAAAAAAGTAGGCAAAAGAACGGAGTTCTGTAGTACGTTAACAATAGTTGCAGTCCGAGTCTTAAGATCCATCCAGTATCACGTGACAGGCGACCAGACAGACCGTAAGATGAGCGCTTACTTAATACACATGAAAGCTAAACACAGTGAAATGCCTTAAAGGCATGAAAACCTGCAAGATAAATACCAGTGGTATTTCTCCTCCAAGCTGTAAAATACAAAACAGGAGGCAACAATAAAACACAAACCCTGAGAAAATTCTTGTGATATCTTTCTAGAGAAAAAACAAAACAAAACTCGAAGGCAAAATTGAATATTGATAGTTTAGGATAGTGTTTCTCAAAGTGTAGTACGCGGACCCCAGGGGGTCCGCGAAAGGTCTTCAGGGGTTCGTGGCAATTTTCGGCTATGCATCATTAACGCATGGAATAAAATTTAAGTTTGAGATCTTAAAACGTTCCTATTGTATAACGGAATAAGGTACAGAGACATCTGCAGACTGTGTAATATGTTTCTCAACAAACAGTGCAATTAGAGACAACTGGGATAAAAACGGAACTAATGAATCGCATGACCCCTCCCACACAAAATGCTGTATAGTAGACAATCAAAACCATATGGTGCACCAGCAACATATGGTTTTGTTTGAGTGAAAGTGTTAAAACTAAGAAATATACAGTGAATGTGTTTCAGATATTATATAAGGAATTCGGTTGAAGAGAATTAGCATTTCAACTGAACTGTCGGCTTGCCTTTGTCAATTAGTAGCGCGATCTTTTGTTAATACCGCACCAATCATATGAACGTCTTCATAGCTGCTTTATCTCTACTGGCCTACCATTTCCGTCTGTTTCGAGTTCTGCTTTCACTAGCCATTTGTTAAAGGACTGTTCGTTAAATACGGTAATTTTTTTTAGCTTTCAAATTCTTAAGTATGGATCATTGGTTAAAGACTGGATTTTTAAAATGCTCCAAAGAGAGGTACATAGTAAATACAAGTAGCTGTCAGCAACAAGAAAATGTTGATATTGTATCTGGATCAAGTGAAATTGATAAGTGTGTGTCGTCTGACATCTCTAAAGAACCAACTAGGAAGAAGATGAGAAAACTTCGGAAGTACGATATAAATTACTTGAAATGTGGATTTTCATGTACGGGAAATGAAGAGGAACCTATTCCATTATGTGTAATTTGCGGTGAAACTTTAAAAAATGAAAGCATGAAATCATGTAATTTAAATCGCCATTTTGAATCGAAACATAATGAATGCAAGGACAAACCTGTCGAATTTTTTCAAAATAAAAAATTCGACAGGTTTTTCAAAATTTCAAAAAGTGATGTCGATCGTGTCAGGAGGTGAAAACATGAAGGCTTTAGAAGCTTCATATAGTGTGTCGCTATTAATAGCAAAACGTGGTGCAGCGGAAACAATTGGTGAAACTGGTCAAGCCTGAAGCAAACATAATAGCGGAAATTATGATCGGAGATAATGCAAAAAGATCTTTTGATCGGATTTTCCCTTCAAATAGTACTGTTCATCGAAGAATCATGAAATGGCTGAAAATATAAAACAAACATTGTTATCCGATATACGTAAGAGTCGTTATTATGCGTTGCAGGTAGATGAATCCACCGACATTACAAATTTTGCAAATCTTCTAGTGTTCGTTAGGTACGAAAAAAATCAAAAAATTCATGACGACCTTTTATACTGCCAACCCTTTCCAGAACATACAACAGGAGAAGAAATATTCAACAGTATAAATACCTTATGCATTGGAAGAGTTGTGTTGGAATAAGCACGGACGAAGCGAAATCCATGGTCGGATCTAAAAAAGGGCTTGTTTCAAGGATTCAAGCTGTTGCACCAAATGCAAAGTCGACACACTGCTGCATACACAGGGAGGATTTGGCTACACATATGATGTCTACAGACCTAAGAAAAGTTCTTGATGAAGCTGTAAAAATCATAAATTATATTAAAGGCCGTCCTCTAAACGCCAGACTTTTCTCTCAACTTTGCAAAGAAATGGGAAGCAACTATACACAACTTCTTTTCCATACCGATGTTCGTTGGCTTTCTCGTGGAAAAGTCCTTACTCGTTTATTTGAACTTCGGAATGAACTACAAGTTTTTCTTGATGAAACGTTTGAAATGAAAAAGCATTTACATAATTGAAAATGGCTCAGTCAATTAGCATACCTGGAAGATATATTTACTGTATAAATAGTCTTAATTTATCTTTACAAGGCAAGAAAATTTCTATATTTCATGTCCAAGATAAAGTGAACGCCACGTTGGCAAAAATGAAGTTATGGCAAAAGCAGGTTGGTAATGGAGAATTTGACGCGTTTCCATCGCTTCATTAATTGCTCGCAAGTTCATGATGATGTGAAAATTACTATCATGCAGCATTTAAAAAGCTTACAAATGAATCTAGAAAAGTATTTCCCTGAATTGGACATTAATATTGAGTGGATAAGATACCTTTTCAATAAAAGCAAATTTATGCCAAAGGGTCTATCGTCAATAGAAGAAGAACAACTTTTAAAACTAGCTTCTGATGGTTTCCTAAAAAATAAATACAGCGAGAATACGTTATCATCATTTTGGCTACAAATACAGAATGAATTTCCTGAAATAACAGATAAAGCTCTAAGGTTCATTTTTCTGTTTCCAAGTTCATATCTGTGCGAAGTTGGATTTTCGATCCTTGTAGATATTAAGACGAAGAAGAGGAATCGTATTATAGATGTCGAACCGCATCTGAGATTGAAATTAACTATAGAGCCAAATTTTGCTGAAATGTTATCTCACCATAAGCAATTTCACTCCTATTATTGATGATAAATTATTTCAAGTAAAACTTTATAGTATTTTTATAGAGTTTGTTCTATTAAAAATAAATATTTTTTGTTTAGATAAACATATAAATTCAAATAAAATAGATATTTAATTTTTTATTTTAAATTAATTTATTTTTAATTAATTTATTCGTTTTAATTAATTTATTCATTTATTTTTAATTAATTAGGTTTTTTTAAATTAATTAATTAGGGGTACTTGGTAATAACGAAAATTTAAGAAGGGGTCCGCGGGTATCTGAAATTTGAGAAACACTGGTTTAGGATAATAGTAGTGGTTACAAAGAATTAATAAAAGTAAGTTTCTTGTATTTCATGTTTTTCTGAGAGTAACTATTTCAACAGAGCCATCCAAATACGAAAGAAATGGAAGCGACAGGACAAAAGTTAAAGCCAACGGCTTCGGCAACGGAACAGAAGCATAAGTGGCATTTGTGTGTGTGTTAACGAAATTTAATTACATTGCTCATATACATAAACAGACATTTTATACAAACAAACTTGTTTAATTCACTTCGCTTTTCCTAAAGGAAAATTCTTCAGAAAAAGTGAATTCAAGTCGCAAGCAATCCTTTCTTGTTAGCATAAGTGGAATGAAAAAGAACAAAATCATTTCTTGTTGAATTTTATTTATTAATCAGTACAATGAAAACGGACAAAGATTTTACTGAAGTGTTGGAAGAAACTACAAAACCATCCATTAAAATTATCTCGTATATTCAATTTTTTTTTTACTTTTTTATAAATAAATCCTAATTCTTTTCTGAATTGGTTTTTGATTTCGCCTTGTATGACTCGTGATTTCATTTCAGAAATGGGAAGGTCAATTATTGTACACAGCACAAACAAATAAACATTCGCAAGATAAAACAGAATCACTTTTTTATATCTTTAAGAAAGGCTAATATTTCATAATTTAAAGGCTCAAACAAAAGTATTTTAAAATTTATAACTAGAAGACGAATCTGAAAGGTTATATTCTAATACAGTTTTGCAACGAAATCCTCAATAGTGACATTTATTCACATATTTTACGAAAAAAACAATATCTATCAAATATTCCTTTTAACTAAATCAAAGAATAAGGATATGTAAGTCCGTGTACTAGATTGAAGTATTCTTCAATAAAAGATGGTCTTTAACATACCGATAGCAGAGAGGTTATTCTAGCGTTTACCAAAATTTAACTTCGGCGCATTTCATGCAGCAACTATAAATTCACGTTCCAGCACACCCCAGATTGTATTTTCAATATACCCTATTGATCTGTCTTTACAATTGACGTTAGGACGATATACGAACGTTTGAGGAACTCTAGACAGTGCGGCCATGAAAGCCATACATCTTTTCGAAGTCAGTCATTTATTTACTTAATGTAATGTTTGACGGTCGCTAGATTTTATAATAACAAAAGAATTGTGTGTGTGTAAGAAAGACGCTTGGCTTATTGAATAAGTACGATTTATGGAGTAGAAGCAGATAGTACACGGAGATCAAAGGTTATTGATTTTTTATACGCAAAAGGCGGCTATCTATTGCTCTCCGACCGAGCATTGCACATGAGGAAACAGACCAGAGTTGAAGAATGATGTTATGTGATTTTGTTTATTTCTCCGATATCTCTGACACACCCATGTCACGTGAACTTAAAAATACATTTAGATGTAAATAATTTATAAATACCGACTATCGATAAGTCGATGTCACTTTGATATTCATTTCTGTTATTGCGAGGACATCTTTCAAATGTATCATTACAATACTTAGCGAATGGATACTTTAATATTATAAAATATAAACTATTTAGTACTTTATGCATGAATAAAACCCTAATGATTTGTGTTAACACCTGCTAAAAAAAGAGTAAAGAACAATATTACAGAAAGAAATAGAATTTATGTTTAATTCAAGTTTGAATAAACAAAAATAATTATTAAAAACAATGAATATGTGCAGGTTGTCAACGTTGGCTTCTGCTGTTGGAAAGACCCGAGTTCGAATCTTGTCTAGGAGAATATGAATAAAGTTAGAAAGCTTTTCAAATGAAGGTGAGGTATCCGATCTTATAAAAAAAGAGTCACAGAAAAAAAAAATTTTTTTTTTCCATTCTACATACAGATCGAAAAATTGAGCCTCCGTAGCTCAGTCGGTATAGACGATGCCCTTTTGGTCGGAAAGACCCGGATTCGATTCCTCCATGGCAAGGAACCTTTATCTGGTCTCTTTCGACTAAAGGTGAGTTAGCCGGTCTCATACGGAAGTAGGGTTTTTTTTTCTTCACCTCACCCGGAAATCGGGTTTTTCTTCCCTCAGTACAGGCAAACTGGCCAATGAACACACACGGACCTGTAGTCATAAAATACATACTTAATCCCTCATTAGGAGAGCTCTACCTGTCCTAAGGGACGGTCGAGAAATGGTGGGGAACCCTACACGAAATAATAAAAAAAATCGGAAAATACACTCAATTAAGAAATATAAATTCACTGACCTCAGACTTTGTTGCGTCTTGCCTAATTCCAAAAAATTCTAATCCCAGTCATTTAAAAGTTTGATTAGATTAACATAATGTTCATATTAATCAAATTGATTTTAAAAGTAATTAGTCAATATTTTAAAAACGCAGTTGTTACAACTGCGTTTTTTAAATGGAACTAATGCCAGGTAGAGATACATTTCATTTAATAAAATATATTTTGCTGTTAGTTATTCTGTCATAAATTATATTTTGCTGGATATGTTTAACTTTATATTTGTCAAAATTCTAATAAGAGTGATGAGCTTCATCGCTTAATTAAATCTCAAAGCTGTGCAAACAATCTGAACCGAATTCGATTTAGAAATAGCCTGAAACTGATAAAATTGTCAAACGTTCATAAATAGGCAGAGCTACCGTTTTTATATCGTGTCTAAGATTTTTCCAAGCAGATCTTGGCGTACGTGTTTGACGCAACAGTTGCAATGCAGGAAAAAAGAGAGAAATAGAAGAAGCGAGGATCTTCTAGTAGCTTCGTACGTAGCCAACTTTATATCTAAGACAGTTTCAGTAGCTACTCGCACTTACTTTCATATCCAACTACCAAAAACTACTTTTAAACTTTCCGGGCAGAGGAGGAAGAAAGACATGAAATATTATAAGCTGTACTGTGAATGCGCACAAGTTCTTTATAGCAGCTATAAGAGTTTTCCACAGCTATATTGCCAAACGTGAAAAATGCTTTCTGGAAGCCTCTGGATAGCGAGGGGGATACGCAAGAAATAGAAACTGAGTCAGGCTGCAGTGAGAACCTCGCAAACAGATAAGTGCGATCTTTCCCATAATCTACTGTCTATCGCCTGACCATCTGCAACCACGCAGTGAACGCCGTCTATAGAAGAAAACTTTCTGTGTATAATGTACACGAAATATGCTTAAACTCGTCTGTCTCATTATTATTCAGCCTTCATAACAGAAAATTCCCGATGAAATTAAAATTATTATACGTAGTTTTTGAGAGATCACTGATATTGTGAAGGTTCACACTTTATTAGTATTTCTCTGTTTGTCGTATTCTATGCTTGGGAAGGACACGTTGAAATAAATAGGTTTGGTTCATTGTGTTTGCTTTAATGCAAGTGCATGTCATGTTTATGAAATATATTATCTAGTCATTAATATTAAAAATATTAATCAAAACGTATTCATCACATACTTATAAAACTAGCTAAATTAACATAAACAGAGTAAGAAAACGAATGCATAAATCCTTCTTAGTTAAAAAAAAAAAAAAAAAGAGCAAATAAACTATTGTTAAGTTTTAGTAAATGTAAACAATAGCTTGCAATGGGCGTACCCGGAACACGGATTTGGCGATCGTATTAAATAACTTTAAACCAATTCTCCATGTAGAAATTACCGTCATTACCACACAGAAGGGCATTTCAACAATGCTATCAAAATCAACAAGCAAAAAAGTATGACCGGAAACACGAACTCCAATGAATGAACTATTTTACCTTTCTTCACCTAATGAATTTGCATATAGTACTTTTATATTTTCGTTTACGTATACATTTCCTGATGAAAATCGGGCAATGACTCAATCAAATAAAAACGAAATTACATATTACTCAAAAAACTGGTTGCTAAGAAAACAATCAGGTCGTTTCTAAAGATCTCTAGTAAAACACGTTAAGTGCATCGTGTTTTATTTGGTTAAGAAGTTGATTGTTTATTGAAGACATAGACATAAAAATATTCAGCACCATGTTGGCTATATATGGATGTTAATTTCACGCAATCATTATAAATTCAAATATGTATGCACTGTCAGACAGTAATTAAAATGCTTGTTGGAAATATGCCAGGAAAACTAAGGCTGTGAAACCTTACTTGCCCTGATATATTTCATAAACTCGACTCATCTGAAGGAAAAATACTGCCACACAATGTGAGACCAGTAAACTCACCTTCCATTGAAAAGTCCTTGTACAGGTTCTTAGATTCGAACTTGGATCTTTTCAACCAATTCTTTCGAGTGGGATATAGGGGCACATTGTTTTAGTGAGATTACGGTTTTCTAAAATAGTTAATTATAACGGGTTTAACTTAACGACAGTCTTGAACATCTTGGGCAGAGTGGACAAGGTCTCTGCTCTGCAGCCAATAAGTTATGGGTTCGAATCCCATCGCAGCATGGATATGATGTGCAAGTGGTACGAGAGCACTTATTAGAGGACATCACGTGGTTTAAAAAGTTACTTATTGGAGCAGGGTAAGTTTTTGGATTTTAACCTACAATCCTCGTACAACATTAACATGTACGTTATTCACGTTTTAATATTGAAGTTCCCATCAAAACGTTATGGAGATAAAATCCACATAGACTAATGCTTCCCATTAAATTCATTATATTACTAAGGATTTTCCAGGAGAAGGCTCTATTTTCTAAGTTAACATACTCTTAACATAGTTATTACTGATAGTTCAGAACTAATCTAAAAGGAGGACGTGTAGAAAAGTAATCATTGCAAATATTATTTTATCCTTGCATAAACTATCTCGATGAAGCCTCTAGTTATGTAACAGCCACTTTCACATCTTATACGGTGTTAGGCGAGTCTCATATTCGATGAGAAGTCATAAGAGGCAGTTGAAGTGTTTGTCATTTCCATGTCATTGCTGCCGTGTGAAACCTTGTGAAAACACTGTTGTCTGCAAGTTGATGACACTTTTATGAAAAATTCGAATAAATGACAACACGAGTATAGCTTAGACATAAATATTCATGGTGACATCGTACGAGAAATAATTCACGAGCAGGAAATAATACGAACGAAGATCAGTCTATGCTTCGGTTGTCACTTTTAACTTCGTCCTTTTCAAGACAGCCATATGAAGTGCAAGGTAAACACGTATTAGATAGACCTGTGTAACTATTAGCGTTGCCTAGATCTGAAGAATAACAACTCCTTTTGGGCTGCATGTCTTTCTTTTGAAGGATATGCTGATAATCTTCTAAACAATCATTCGAAAGAAAATGCATTTTTTTATAAACTAACATTTCTGAATGCGAACGCTAACTAATAACTTATGTATTACGATAAGATACAGCAACACCATAAATGTGTTCGCAAATGAAGTAAATAATAACATTATTATTGACATTATTATTGTTAAAATAATTGAAATAACTAATGGAAATTAATATAAATATATCTAATAATACAAGTCCACAACATTTATTTCTTTCCGATAATATAAGCGATGGCACCTCGCTAGATAGTACACAAATCATGTTCCAAAACGGGATTTATATCAGTCAAGAATTTAATATCTCTCTTAATATTTATGTAAAACGCCCCATTTGGCGTGAAATGGAAGATTATCATGCTTCAAGTGGAATTATAAACTAATTGTACCACTCAGCAACAGTATGCCCTCTGTGGACAGTAGCTGAATTTCTTCAAACCGACGAAGGTCACTAGTCGTTTGTGACAAATCCCACAATACAGGGACACTATCGTACAAGCTATACATGCAGTTCTTGAACAGGATAGAGTATATTGCTTTCTAGCAGATGTACATGAACGATCAGGAAGTAAGTCAAGAATATAAGGTCTCATTAAGTAAAGTCTAGTGGAGACACAAAGGAGTTCGGCAAAAAAGCTCACTCGACAACACTAAAGACGCGGCTCTTGGTGGTCCGAATACTGTCTGTTGGTGTGGTCCATAAATGTGGTAACAGATGAAATACTGCAGCGATCCGACTGTATAATTCCAACGTAATTCCTAAAATGATACATCACTTTGGAGTTTAGTCATGCATCGTGCATGCCAATCAGATTAAGTTCCCCACTGACCTGACATCGATTGATGAGAGGTCAATTAGGAACGTTAATTCCACATTTGTACTGCATCCTTCACTTCAGATCCTCTAGCTTGCAGCCTCCTATCATTACTATGAATTTCTGACACATTTTAAATGAATAAAATGTGTTAACAAAATTACTAGTCTGACTTATTCCATGTTGAAGCACACAATGGTTTTGTCAACCCAAAACGCATTTTTGGTTTTCATCACTTTATAAAACTGATAAATTGTACCGATGCACAGGATATGATTAAAACCTTTTATTAATAGTGTTTTTTCCAAACTATCAGCTATCGGTATAAAACCTAATCTGATAGTTTCGTATTATTAGAGATTGTTTTTTTTTTTTGGTTGGAACAAATGGAATCTTCGAAACGAAAACTACTCCACCTTCCTTCCGATATCGGCTAATTTATTTGAAAGCGAAATAACATTGATGTTTCCTTCGTGCTATGAAGAATTCAAGAGTATATATTTTTGACGAAAATCGTCACTGCTACTGAGTGCATGGAGGTAAGATATTTATGCACCTATGAAGAAATTAATCTTGTAATGCATAAATAAAGTATCTGGTATTTTGGAAAAGTGTAGCCATAATTTTGAGGTGAAAATTTCGCTTGTATATTAATCAATGCTACATATTTTATTAAAATATCTTATTAAGAAATGGTGTTTAATATCTTGGGACACTCTTAATCAAAGACAGCTGTAGGGTACCTCACCTCATTTTAAGTAAAGCTTTCACAAATTAGATTATGTAATATTCAGTAGACCATATCGTCACTAGTCACGCTCAATCCAAGAAATTAAATGACATGAAAGAAAAAGAAATGAAGCAAATGGAGAGAGAGAGGTAGTTTCTGGAATCATTTTAGCTGTATGAGATCTTATGGGATCTCTTGATGTGTGTGCGCGCGCGCGCGCGTTTCATTTGAAATTTGACAGCAAAAGATTATTGTTAAAATATCTAATTCGCATTCCTTAAATAAATAAATAAATAGAATAGAAAACAATTAAATAGAATAGACCATAAAATAAAAATTAAAATACAAATGGTGATAATATAAAAATATTAATGTAAAATAAATAACAGAGAACTCCAAAGATATGGAATTGAATGCTGCCTAATATGCGAAGAGTTTTTATTGGTCTTTTCAATGAAGGTGAGATAGCTTGTCTCACACGGACACAGACGAGTTTTTTATCCCGCAAAACAAAACAAATCGACAAGACAGTGAAGTCGTATTTCAATGTGATTAATTAACTGTTGCCTGCAGCCATCTCTAAAAAAAACAATTCCTAAAACATACACTAACTTCATAATCTTTATGCATCAATCGAAAAAAACATTATCATCTGTTTATTTCGTGTGTTATTATAATAGGGATGAGTATCTTCACGTGCAAAGGGATCTCAAACGAACACTTGCGATAAATGTCGACGACCATTCTCATTAGCATAGGCTGGAATAATAATAATATATAGATGGTTGGATTTAAGATGTAAATACAGCGATAAGTTCACGCTGGTTGAACGCGTATTCTTTGTCGACTTGGTAGGAAAAAATCCGGTGTTTTTTTTGGGGGGAGGGGGGGATTTTAATGTGGTGCTGAAGATTTTTCATAACCATCTAAACAGCTGCTAACTCACAGTTAAAACTTTAATAGATGCATGCCAATTTCAAGAAAATACGAATACTTTTTTATTCAGATTTCTATAATAAAATTCATACTAAGATTTATATTTGAGAAGAATCGACGGCAAGAATGGACAACCTGGACTTTTATCGGAACCAACACATTCAAAAAACGTTAATTTTCAAACACTTTAAAAAAATACAAACTGTCTCCTGCATCGAAAATATTATTTTTTACTTTGTATTCGAGAGTGAAAGTATCGATCATCATGAGCGACTTTGGATATGTGAAGTATAAGAGCAAACTGGGTTCAACTGTGCGAACAGTGATTATCTTTAACCAGCCTACATTTTCAAAATGAAGGGAATTATTTACACGAAACACAAAGAACTAAGGATGCACATCTGATAAGACGACACAAATCAGTTTTGAAGAATGATAGAGATTCTTTCTCTGTCTGTCTTTCTCCGTACTTACACAAGTATCACGAAGTGATGAATTCTGGCTGCCTCCCTATAAATCTTCGAGTACTTCTGAATGAACCTCGACATTCCTCTCCGCTTGAGCTAAGTAAGAAAGAAAGGGAACAGTGGTGCTCGGCGCGAGATTGAAGATTGTGGTGTCAAAATGTCATTACGACCAGAGGTTAGGTAAGAGGGAATGATGGACAGCGGGTTGAGAGAGAGAGAAGTAATAATGTCTCGCCATGCTTCTCGTTGACGCTACCTTACTTTAATTTAAGGTATCCATCAGCAGTATTCCTTGCTATTTCCTCCTGAAGGTTCTTTTGTTTTTTTTCCTTGTCAATGCGCGTTCTTTGCCATACTTTCCCCGAGTGTTCACAATAACGAAATCAAATGAATTCAAAGAATTATTTAAATACCCGAATATAAAAAAATATATACCTGATGGAAAAGATTACTTCGATTTTATTTCAAATTGAAAACTAAGCAATGCTAATAACCATAGGAAAAGCTTTAAAAAAGCTTGAATTGTACAAGTAAGGCATCTCAAGTTTTTAATATAATTACACAGTAACTATTGCAATTGTGTTTCGTTGAAAGTTAAACACAGCATATGAGTTTCCATTAAATATCTCTAAACCCAGAAAGAATTCTACCTAATGCTGACTACCATTCTGATTAAATGCTGTACTATTTTAGAGAAGAGGGTCCACGAAATATGATAAAGCAAATAGTATGTATAAAATGACGTCACTTCATAAAGAATCAACGTATTATCCTAAAAAGTGATTTTTAAGTTCAGAAGAGCAGCAAATGGACATGTTTAAACATCTTAGAAATCATTAAAAATGCTTCGAAAGGGGCGTAAGATTCATCTGAATTCACTCGCTGATTTTTCGTATGATTTCAAACTATGATGCGTGGGAATTTAAATGCAATTGTTGCATTCAGGAAACAGAAAATTCAGAAAATTTACTAAAAATTAATGTTTCATGTATTTCTTTTACTACTGACGTTAAAAAGAAGGAGAGAAGAATATCCTTAAAATAATTTGGCATCATTTAAGAAGGAATTTAAATTATGGTTTCAAAATAGCTTTAGTGATCCAAATTATATTACTTCGAATTATATTGAATCTATTACTCAATCAAAATTTGAAAATGAAAAATACAATTTTCTCTCTCTGTCTGTCTCACACACACACAGGACACAAATTAAATAGCAATTTTAAGAATTGATTATTAAACATGGTCAAAAGTTTTTATCTTCGAAGATAATAGATTGCCGGCCTGGATGGCCAAGTAGTTAGCGTATCCGCTCTCCAGCCAAAACACAGCGGGTTCGAATCCCGCCCTGGGTATGTATGTTTGCGATTGTCTGTGGAAATGGTAGTGGTAGTTGTGGTGTAGATCAGCGTTCTTCAACCTTTTACACCTGTGGACCGGGGAAAATAGGAGAAATATTTCGCGGGCCGGCTGACGGCTAAGACAGAAATATAAACCAATGTAAATAGTATTTTATTTATTAAATCTAATGTTATAAAATTACAATTTTTAGCTAGTGCGACATCTACTGATGCTTAGAGGTTAGAAAATTTGATATACGTGGCTGGAGCGTTGTTTCTGACAGAAGAAGAAATTTTTGGTTTCCAGCAACCGCATCATCTACACCCTTGTTCTTCAACCTGTGGTCCGTAGAATAGGCGCCCTCCCTCGATGAGTCTTGTACTCCCTGGAGGTGTCTAATAATAATAATAATAATCCCCATAGTTCTAAAATAATAGAATTTTCAAACCGTTTTTACTCGAGGCATTGTTAGCAGTAAATGAGAATCCTGCTCTCTTGGGGAGAGTTCATTGTAAGCGATGGTTTCTTTCCTAATCATTGGTATCTTCTCTATAATATGAGGTTACCTAAAAAGTGCGAGCTTTGTTCTTCTCATCTTGGTTGAGGCCTACGTAAGATGTTCGAGACCAGAGCCATTTTATTAAAGTATTGACCAAAAGCACTTCCGAAGACAGTACGGTGTACGCGGATCTTCACAGATCGGCTTTACACTTTTTCGAGATTGCCATCCTTTCGAAACCCTCCACTGGTATTCGTCCGCATTTCATCCAAGAAAAACACCTTGAGAAATCGGTGATCTTCTCATAGTTTCATCACAAATATTGTCATGTTTATAAGATTTCTGAGAAAACTTTCACTGGGCTGAAAACAAAACTGGAAGTATCCTTAATATTCTGAAATAACGAGTCTAAGAGTTCTGAAAAGTTCCTGAAAAATGTGTTTCAACTATTTACAAAAACTTCTGATGACAAAATGTGTAAGAGAAAAAACACACACGATTTATCAGATATTAAAACAGAAATCTCCACAAACTGACAGGCCTTGATCATATTTTAATGACATCTACGCTACTTATTGTTCTTTTGATCACTCAAAAGGTTGTAAATCAATCACTTATTAGTGACGGTGTAAGTATTACCCAGCAGTACGACCCACATATTTTTCTCAAACTACTTCAGGCTTCCAAATAAGCAAGACAGTGGTCTCGCACGGGGCGATAAAAAACTATCTATCGCTTTAAAATTTTCACAAATATCCATACTTACTGGAAATGAGTGATGGTATCACCCGATCACTCACGTGGCTGAAACATACTTAGCAGTACTATATTAAATAAATAAACTTTTCAATATTTTATTCGAATAAATAAAATGATATACAATATTCTGTACAAACTTGTACAACAGAATGAGCGCTTTTAAGATCTAATAAATTATGTAGATGTGTAATGCAGAAAGTTCTGAAGTTTCTAAATCAGTTAGAATTATTCAACTTAAAAGATGTTTCTAAAGAACTGGATCTTTCAATGAAAGTACTACTCATATCTCTATCTATATTGAAAGGGATTTTATTACATCAAAATTAGGCACGTTTGTAAATGTCGTTAACTTAGTCTTCCTCAATTCCTGCGATTTCTTGTGACTTAAAGAACTGTAGTAATGAAACATAAATCCTCCACATTTGAGAGAAACTTTTCCAATGCCATTATGGACAGTTAATTCACCATAATTTAATCTTCACAATGACCGACTTATCCTATTCGTCATCTGCTTCGATCTCATTCTCTAACCAGCACGAAAGAAAAACATTTAGAAAAATCCTCGTCTTCAATTTGGAAATTTATTGAAGTTTAAATCACAAGTCGAAGAAATTGGCACTGGTTGCAAAGTAACAAATGATTATCAAGAGAACATAGTGTGCATTTGCGGTGTCAATTTGAAACTTCACTGTCTTTCCTATTATTTTCTCTTTGAATTCTTTGAATGGTAATAAATTAAGCTAGTTATAAATAATAATCCACAGCTATATGAACAATTTGGTTTTCATAATATTTTTCTTCATCTACTAGGATTTTAATTTAGTTTTTTTCTTGACCCCTCCCCTCGACAAAAACTCTTTGAACACAATATCCAAGCAAGAAAGAGCACTTCTTCATATACGAATTTAACTCCACTGAAAAGAGTAATTCTGTTCTTTATTATGTTGATCATGTACTCCTCGAAGACATTGAGTCATTCTTTATTGAACAGTCGCCATTCTGCAGATATCGTTTCTATTCCGTTAGTAATCTTCCCCCATCTGACAGAATTTTTATCAGAGGACTACCTTACAAGATTTCACTTTTTATTCCGATTTAGAAGAATGTTTTACATTTAGAAATACTCTAAAAGTGTATCTCACACGGAAATCAAGTAATTCAGCAATAATGTCGTCTTCCTCGTGATCAATCCCTAGTTCTGTCCATATGTTGTCTCAACAGACTTCGGAATGATTAGTGATCATTACTAATAATGGAAAATTTGGTATTCATAAAATCAGTAAATGCCTGATGTATTATAATATTCCCTCAATTAAACCTCTCTGCAGGCTTTAAGAGTTGAAAATCTGTAATGAAAACCGTAGGTGAAACGATTTTAGAATCTTTAGTTAGAAAACATCCTCCTGTGTATGAGATGGTGCTGCCATCTGTTATGATAGAGAAATAGTGTTCTTGAAGAGTCAAGTAAAAGTATAAACTAGCATGGAAAAGAAAAATGCCCGTATGAACGCGTCATGCAGGTTAAGGAGATTAACTCAGATTAATGTATTAAGTAATTAGCCAAAGGAATCCGACTTTTCAAGGGTATAATGAAATGACGCTAGGAGATTATACTTAAAAACTGGCATCCACATGTGTCTTAACCTCCCAAAGAATTAAAAATGGATGAATAAACCCTGATTAAATTAAAAAACGTTTCTTTGAAATAATGGCAGAAGCAGCAACTAATGGCTATGAGTTCAGTGTATTATGTCAGTTAACTGTGTTTTTCTGCCCAGTTTGACCTGTTTTGCAGGATAAAAAAAAATCTGTCTTTCCAGAAAGGAAAGATAGATTTTTTTTTTATAAAGATTTTCTTTTATAAAGATTTATAAATCTTTTATAAAGATTCTTCACATCCTACCTGGGATTCGAACTCCAGTCTTTCCAACCACGTTATAGAAAGCACTTCTCTATTTCATATTAAAAACAAAGTTGCTTAATGAATGGATTTTAAGATTTTTATTTAAAGAAATTAATTTAAACTGAAGATATGCCAATTATCATCATGGAACTTATCTTGCTTTATTGTGGTTAACGGTTTCCAATTATTTCGATTTCAATAACAGAAAAAGACTCTCTGTGTGTGTGTGTGTGTGTGTGTGTGTGTGTGTGTGTGTGTGTGTGTGTGTGTGTGTGTAAAGATTTTCTTCAGTTTCACGTGATTAAAAAAAAGCTGCTAGACTCCTTTACTTTTAGGCGTAAATTACCTACAGTATTCGATATGATCTTGGGAAATCGAGAGCAGGCTCCATTTAGCCAAGTAAAAAAAAAAAATAAGAAAAGAAAATCTAATAATCTGATGCTAAATAGCTGAGTGTAATCAGACGAAAAGATAAATGCAGATGCGTTCTGTTTGTCTCTCCGTCACGTGACCTAGGAAATAAAATTCCTCGTCTCACTAAGTTACTGAACACGATAATCTGTATGAGTAATGTCAGAAATGGAGATGACGGGACATTATCCCCGAATAGATGCAAGAAAATGGATGTTTTATGAGCGACGGTGATGCTAATGCATTTTATATCGTAGTCAGCGTTGCTCTCTTCTCTTCTCTCTCACTCAGTCTCTCTTTCATTTGTCATTGCTAGGAAATCATGCCGGAGTTTTTGGCACCTGCACTCATGACCGTTTGTAAATGATTTTTTCTTTTTCGCGACAGTTCTTCATCAGTTATTTCCATTTTTTTTTCGTTTCTGATGTTAAATGCGATGTCATTATGGCTTAACTGTAAACGAGTGATCATGTGAGCAAAGGAAACAACCAACATGCTAAATAGTGGATTTCGTTTACCATTCTCTTGCATAAGGAAACGCTGCGAAGGATGGTTTCTAGGCAACCGTACTACCGATCGAAGAAATGCTCTGTTAAAGTAAATAAATTCAGAAGGTATCGGATCAAATAATAAAGCGGGATTCTATGAAACAGAATTAATCCGAAGATGCATCACAAATGAAATGCTGTGCGGAGTAAGCTGCTCCAAAATCTGTACAATAAAAGATAACGATAAATATTCAAAACAACCTTTAGTGAAAAGATGTTTTTGTGCATACTTTCATACAACTACTCTGAAAAGGCTCAGTAATTCGAGGACATTTAAATTTCAACACCGGAAGTTTAATTTCAATAAACTCCAATCACTTACAAAACCGGAAACTGCGTAACTAAAAACAGTCCAACATCCACCGTTTTCTTTTTTCGTTAAATATTCAGTATTGATTATCACGAACTACAGCTCGAATTGCTGAGCCTTTTCAGAGTCCGATGTAGCAAGGCGTTGACGGAAAATTCTGCTTATGTCTCAAGATATTTTCAAGAACGATAATGAGTCATTGTTTAAGATATAGGCAGTATTTTCGATCAGTGAGCATCAATCACTAAATTTAAGCACCGTTCGAAAAACGTATTATAATAAAATTATGCGTAACTGAACAAAAAAGTAGGCTGTTCAAGAGTTATATTAAATTATCTTTGCTCAAATTTAAGCAAGTAGTAGGAGGAACATCTTCTACAAAAACAAACAGGTAACTTAAAATTTCATGTATGTAATCTTTGTGAGCTGATTTTAAAATGATAAAGTGATTTGCTTATTGTATCAAACTTAAAATATAATAAATTTAGTTTAATCCTTCATCCAAGTCTAAGAAAACAAAGTTTGCACCTGAAGTATCTTCTGGACTGAGGCAACTCATGGTAAAGGTGGACTAAGCTCTCATCACTCCTTGTCTTAGTATCTATCTCCCATAATGCAAAGCACATCTCCTTGCCGACATGTATAATGCTATGCATTAAGGGAAGGGCCACTACCCAGCCGGTTTCGACCTTTATTGAGGTCTCGTCAGTGGGAGCCAGACCCAGAGGTGGCGATACCAAGGTGGAAGCGTCCTCCGGGTCTGGCTCCCACTGACGAGACCTCAATAAAGGTCGAAATCGGTCCGGATAGTGGCCCTTCCCTTAATGCATAGCATTATACATGTCCGCAAGGAGGTGTGCTTTGCATTATGGGAGATAGATACTAAGACAAGGAGTGATGAGAACTTGGTCCACCTTTACCATGAATTGCCTCAGTCCTGAAGATACTTCAGGTGCAAACTTTGTTTGCTTACACTTGGATAAAGGATTAAACTAAATTTATTATAGTCTAACCAAGTGGAAAAAACCAGCATCAAACTTACATTAGCTAAATAAAATTATATACTTTATATTATACATAACAGTCCTATGCTCCAAATGGATTGAAGAGGAATTAAAAACAACTATACTTAAGACGATAAAGATGATTATTTTATACGCAGATGTACATGTAATCTTTGTAAGTCATTATGAATATCAATAGTCTATAGATGCATATATCATAGGTTAATGTCAAATGAAACTTACTTGAATGGTATCCATTCAAATAAGTGTTTACCATGGTTTCCATGACGCTTAATGACCCCAAAGAGAGGATTAAGGCAGGGAAGCACCTCTGAACGTCTTCATTGTGCTTTCTTATATGGAGGCACCTATCAGCGGAAGTGGAGGAGAAAACGTATGCACTTCAGAAAACCAGATTCGACTCTGTTGTTTTGGATAACGCACGCATTAATGGTTATGTTATGACTGTCAATTGCGTGTTCCCCATCAGCTGGTTTGTCCTCTTTTAAGAGAGGATTGGCTATCGAACTGTTTCTGGAAATCTGTCTCCAGAACAGCACAGAATGAAGGAAAAAAAACTTTCCAAGTGCAGAATGATTTCCTGAGTTAGATAAGTAATATACGAGATGAAGAAGGAAAATGTTCAACCAGGAAATTCAAAAGAAACATTTCGATGCTAGACAACCTGTGACATGTGATATCGAATTTTGTCAGAAAAAATCTGAATGGTGGGCATAGGAAATATATGAATAATAACATTTTTAGAAAAGAACATGAGATTCCGATCGAAAATAAGTATTTTAACAATATAATTTGTTAATGTCGATTATTCAATTGAAAAAATTTCTGAAAACTTTCCAAATCTAATTTTGAATATACATGCAGCATAGTATGAAGCCATGGGATTCTCCTCTCACCCTATTAATGGAGGTATTGTTAGCAGCGCCATTCTCCGCCAAATTACCTTGCTGCTCTTCAAACAACGCAAAGATACGTTTTGACATTATTCGCTTTCTACCTCTATTTTCCACTTCACGTGTTCATTCTATTGACGTTCCGAACTTTATATCCAGAAAGCGCACGGTAAATGAGATGACCTTTAGAACCTCATATTCACCTAAGATATTGATCTTTCATCCGCTTCGGAGAAACTCTCAATGAGATCAGCGTTATCAAGAGATGATTAAAAACGAAAATGGAATTCTAAACTAGAGAAATGAAAAAAGAGAGAATGCCTAACTCCATTCTACTTATAACAGTGAGAAAGGGAGAGAGTTTAGACTAACAGTTTCCTGATGGAACACTGGGAATAACAATGGCATAACGTACCCTCGATCTTTACTGTAACAACTAAAAAAAACCTTGAGTTTCATATTTAGGTAATAAGCATTAAGTACCTTTTTTACGCATAAAAAAACTCCCAAATTCGCGTGTTTTCATACATTATAGAAATTCCCTAAATATTTATCGGTTATAGGCATTGTAAGTGTGATTATCTGGAGCAAATAAACCTCGCGTTGAGCACAGCAAATTACTCCAAGACGTATCACCGAATAAAAGCTTCTGACGATGGCCTGTCTGTTGCCCGTATCGAGGATAAGAAGCGTTTGTTGGTCCCATCAAGAAGGATTGAAAGTGATTAATGACTAATCATCTCAATCCCAGGTAAACCCTACGACGCCCCCAAGTGTTTCTTAAAAGAATGTATAGAAGAAAGGCCATTTTTATTCTGGTTAACGGTTGGACGTATTCTAGAAAGTTAATAATTGATGGAAGTAGGAAAGAGAGGATTTTTTTAATTTCTTTATACATAAAGGAATACCGAACTATAGGAGATTTGCAACAGGTTAGAGACTTGCTATTATTTGTTTCTCATTAGCGTAATAGGGGGATGAAAACTGAAGATCCCCGTAAATGATTTACGTTATTTTTCGTATGATAATGTACTGCGACCGCCATCCAAACTACTACCATAAAAGGGATTGCTCAACCTTCAGCTAATGCTTTATTTTTTTTTTTATTTACGGATGTCCTCTTTTACCACAAATATTAAATGTATACCAACTTCATATGATAATAACAGTGCCAGAATAACAGACAGTCCAAACATTGCTGTATTACTCGTCGTTCTTCTTAGAAGAAATTCATTCGATGTACTGTACACGTCTGTTCTCCCTCATTAAGAATGTGGATTCTATTGCAATTTCTATTTTTGTTCTTTATGCCTACTATTAAGATTTCGCTGAAATCACCCTCTTGCAGAAAAAACAGAACTAAATTGATTTCAACATTAACTCTAATGATATTCATAAACTGTGTCACATGACGTCACATCTAACAAAATATATTTATATATAACTACAGAGAGATCTGAATCTTCTGAAAATCCCATTCGGAATAATGCCACAATATTCACATCCCCTCTCTCCAGTTATCGTTAAAAATGTATTATGCATCTTAGTAACAACTGACAAAAATAGTTAATTGTTACTAAGAAATACACCACTTTACAATATTGCTCTTCCGAAATAATTTCCATGAAATTTCAAGTATATACGGCCCACGAATTTCCTTCATAAATCTTCAAATTACTGTTTTGTGGTAATTCGAAGGTCCCCTCACATAATCCTAGTGAATCTTCATCAGACTTCTTTGTCTGTTTGATCTTGCCCCTTAGCGATGACTGCCGGCCATGGCTGACAATCTGCTTGATATCTCAGCTGTTTACCCAGACCAACACATCGACAGGAATCAGTGTACGTGCAGAAATTAAACAAGCCGAGGGATGATAAGTGGCACGTGCTTGTCATAGCAGTTCGTTATTTTCTATTGGAGCTAAAGCTTTGATTAACGTCCTTACCCAGCTTGTATACATGTGTTAGGCTTCGTTTAAAGAAGCCTAGACTTGTCGTTGATGGAATTTTTTAATATTAAATTGGTTTCCATAGGGTAGAAAGGAGAGGTAATTTATAAAGGAATGCTTTGGGCTTTGCTATAGAAGTGGTTTTAATTAGAAAAGGCAATAAATGTTCATGGACGCCATTTTTCATCTCGCTGTATTCATTTTTAAGTTGTCTGTATTCATATTGAAACAAATTTTTAAACTTTAGGTGTTTCGTGTAATCACTATAATTATGGTAATTGCATCCTACTGTCTCGCATTGTGTCATCTTCAATTAATTCGAAAAGAAGTTCATCCATTAATGAACCCGCTTGTATAAAATAAATGCAATTCTTAACGGAACATTTAATACTGATTTAATAGTGTTAATATTTAAAACGGGTTTCGGTTTAATAACACAGAACTATCTTTAAGTAAAACACAATCAATTCTATAATTAGGATGAGCTGAATTTTTGTACCATCCTTCGTTTATAAGGAAAGCTCAATAAGAATCTTACATACAGATCAACTTTTAATAAAAAGCAACAGCTGTACCAAAATTAGAAAATATTTTGTCATATGTAATAAATATCTTATGAGATTTTCTCTGATAAGAAATAGCAAAACTCAACAAGGAAAATTTCAGAGTATATTTTTACTTGGATTTTTTTCATGTCACCAAGAGGCAAACTGGCGAGAAGAACGCACTCAATTATCCTTAATTAGCGAAGTAACTAAGTTAATAAGACCGACTGGTCAGAAATAGGCTAATAGGCAAAGTGGCCAAAAGAATTCACCTTATTAGCTTGTTGCTTAGTTACGAAAGGCTAATAAGGAACAACTCTCCGTTGTTTAGTGACTCAAGGCTAATAGACAGAGCCACTTTATTAGCTTCGAGTTGCCTAATTACTAAGGATAATTAGGCAAACCTATCAGAAATAAGGCTAATAGGCAAACTGGTCAGTCCATCTTAGTTGCTTTGGTCGTAATTCAAACAGCAACAAGCTTTTTTCTAACTTGGTACAGTTAGAAAAAGATGTGTTGTTGTTGTTGGGTTTCTAACGACTGGGGTACAATAAAATGTCTTCTTAAATAATGAAGACATTTTATTGTACCATCAGTAGTTACTTTTTAGCTTCACTTATCCTGGGTAATTTTTCTTAAAACAATTAAATACTTCAACTGTTCTAAGAAATGTAAACAAAATTTCATCAGATTCCATGTAATGTGAAGTGACGGTTAGAAAAGAAAATTGGATTTAAGATTCATTAGAAACACTATTCACTCTTCGAACAACATTTGGTCGGATCTTTTCATATTTTTACATTTTAGTGTAGCATTAATGTAGTATTTTAAAAATGAAGAATTATACATAAAAACTTAAAATTCTTTATCCGCATATCGAAATGCATACAAATAAAATTTGTGTCAGTAGCATTTGTGATTAACTTAATGAAGATATTCGCTTTTAAATAATTATCTACCAGTAGTTCTCTAATTATACTTGGCGCACTATAAATGAAGTTCAAAGATAATCTCTCTCAAACACAAGTTTATATAGATGACATTTGTATAAATTATGAATGCTATATTTAAATTCATCACTGCAATTTAATAAACACGATGGTTGGTTGAATGTTTAGATTGCATTAAGATCGCAAATGAACAACACGAGATTGTGAGAATAAAATATCTTCCCTTTCCTCCATGTAGGACTGGTTAAGCTGACAAACACAAAACAAGAAGTCTCTCGCCATCGGAATCAGTGTTTTTGCTTTAATCAGACAATTCTTTTTTTTTTATTCTAAAATAGAAAGTAACTTTCTTTGTTTACTTTTTCATTTAAGCTTTACCCAAATTTGTTGATATAAACAGTAGGTATGCTTTCGTAAATGCATTCACCTCCGAAACAGGCAACTCCTTCCTGGCCAATGTGCAGCATCTAAGAACAGAAGACTGGAATTCAAACTGCAATGGATTCTTTACCGTATTCTGAACAGCTTCATGTCTAACAACTCCTTCCCTTCTTACCTACACAACCTTCTGCAAATTTTAAAAGGAAAAACAATCGAATATGCTTGCGTTTTTCAATTCATCAGACTTAGAATCTAATAACAACAAAGTCACTTCTCGACTATCAACTTCCCACATCACTCTGTTTCCTCTACACTATTTCCTTTCTCTTTTTTTTCCCCAAGTTTTTCAATCTTTTGGACTGACAATGATCCAAACAACGATGCTACGTCTCCTGCACCAAAAAAGACACACAGCCGCAGATGAGTAGTGGTGCTTTCCTATAAGTAACTTCCTAACGAATCTTTTGTTCCCTCAGACTACACCGAAAGAAAAAAAAATCCTTTCTTACTTTTATAATTAGAATATTATTAAATTACAATTCGAATAAAAATCTGTTAGATTAAATGTTCATAATACTCCTTCAGGCCGTTTTAAATCGTCTCATGCTTCTTCAATTAAGAGATTTATTTTAAACTCCTTCCCATACATGACCCATTTTTTGACCTAAAGAATTAATATCGCGCGGTAAACGTTAAAAAAAGGATAAAATCTGAAATTCTTGTTAGTCTTAATTTTCTTTCTGACACCAGACTGGCTCTGAAAGGCAAGATATTTCTTAACTGATATGGCGTAGATCATTAACCATAATATAGCTTATCAGCCTACAGCCTCCCGAAGTAAATTCAATAAATACGGTAATAGTAAATTACACTGTAATTTCAGCATTGTTTTTCATTATTCAATACTCCAATATTTTATTGATGTATGCTCGTATAATCTAATATATATGAAACTCAAGTACAGTATATCAATGTATAATTGGATGTCCACGGGTTTGAAACAAATGTTTTGCAAGCCTTCCCGTTTACCGGGAAGAGGTGGGAGGGAACACAGTCGGATTAAAAGTCACGCTTTTCATCTACTAGCTAGTTATCTTCTCACAAGTTATAGAAAATTAGTTGAAAGAGTTTTATCATTTTAGTTCTTAGTGGCAGCAGATTTCTTTATACTAGGCCATCGGTTCCTAACCATGTGGTACGCGCTGGGCCGTTCAAGGGTACACGAAAAATAATCAGTAATGGCGGAAAAACAAGTAAAGTAAACAAAATGCAAAACGGTAGTTATGGAACAATAAAGGTTAAGTTTGAATCACTACTATTCTAAAAACAAGGGGTACAATTTATAGAAATGGGTTTAAAAGGGGTACACAAGTGGAAAAAGTTAGGAAACACTGTACTAGGAAAGCATGACGAATATTGGAAACGGTACGTACTGTCGACTATGAGATAGTAAGAAAAAAAATAATCGAAGTAAACTACCAAAAATAGGAGGAGGAGGAAGTTTTTTGGATGAATCATGAATTAACAAATGCCGTTTCCGTCGAGATATATGAAAATCTTGGCTGGAGCCAGGAATTTGAAAACAGCAGAGCTGACTTGTTTCTCAAAAGGTCAAATATCCCGGATGTTTAATAAGTGGAAAAAGAACCCACATTGCTTGTCTAAGAGACGTAACTGTCTGGAACGAGATCGCCGTCTGAGAAGGCTTGTAGGGACAAACAAAACTTCTCGTTTGCAGCAATTGACCAATATATTTAATGAAGGCTATTCCCGACCCATATCTTACCGCACTATGCACAGGGAGCTGAAGAGGATCGGTATTGGCAGTCACATGCTGTGACCACTGATTTCTGCGATGTCCTGCGGTGGTCCTGACACCGTCCACAGTGGTGTTAGGACCACCGTGACTAGACACTGGAAAGAGTCATGTAGTTCGACGCGTTTGGCGGGAACTCCATGAACCCAGCTAGCCTTGTAAGCGTAACTCAAGGAGGTTCGAGATGGTGTCATGGTGTGGATATGTTCTGTTGGTATGGAATGGCTCCCGTGATATTGCTGGAAGGTCGGGTGTCCTCCAAATAATATCTGAACATTGTTGCCGATCAAGTCCATCCAGTAGTGTTGACTTTATCCAGCAGGGGAGAGTTGTTTCATGGACGACAATGTTACTGTCCATCGCGCGAGAATTATTCAGCAGTGATTCAGCGAGCATGACAGTGACTTTCACCATCTTTCCTGGCCACCACAAAGCCTGGCTCTGAACCCCATTGAGAATGTATAGGACATGTTAGAAAAACAGATCCGGGAACAAAGGTCTCTTCCGTCACATATAAGCCAGTTAAAGAACACTGTCTAGTGAACGCCTACACAATTGACGTTGATGCAATCCAACACTTTGTGGAATCTATGCCAAATTATATATATGTGTGATGTAAATCGGGCTAAAGGAGGTCGAACACGGTATTAAATAAAAGTCCTTCATTTTCCGTCCTTCATGTAGCTTTTAAGAAAAAAAAAAAAGAGAACAAAATATGCGAAAATAAATTCAGAAACTACTATACTGGAAACCAGACATTTATTAAAAGTATTCAATAAAATAATTGCTGCATTACGATATTTCATTCTTGAGGAGGAAATTATGCTAATACAATGGAACTGCTTACTAGTTAAGTCATTTCGAATGCAATTGATTTGAATGGGTGTACAGTATAAAAATGATGTAAATAGTATTTAAATGAAAGTGTACTTTCATTGATATCCAATAATGACTTAATTAAAATCGTCAATTAAATGTAAAATGGAATGTGTTAAATTGAAGTATGTGTGAATGTTGGTATCACAAATAAAATTCATACCGGAAAAATCGACATACGTAAACGCAGGTATTAAATTCATACGTTTAACTTTAACGAAACATAATAAACTCAATATAATACATAATTAGCTCTGATATAAAACACGTATACATTAAACCTTATGTTATTTTTCGTTTCCACACGGTTGTATATGATTATTGCAGGCCTGTCAGCGCACTAACAAACCTAGATATATTCCACCCACCGAATAAATAACCCTGTTGATCTAACATCCGAAGGATATCCTGTCGAAATGGTCCTCACGTTTATTTAAGGTTATGTGGCAGCGTTGTGTCCGTAAGTCGCTGAGATCACGAGCTTCTCTCGCCTCCAGGGAGTCATATGATCCGTTTGTATCTCTGATGTCATTCATCGTTAGCGAGGAAATCGAAGGTGTGTGCATGTGTGCGCGCGTGTGTTTCGGCACCGTAGCTTGCTCCATTAAATGGATTCCCTCCTGATGTTACATACAAAAAATAAGTGTTTTATTTCCGCTTTTGTTCTCTCTCTCACCATGCAAGATTTTGCTTCGTAAACCAGTTGTAGAACTTGAGGCTCTTTTCGGCGCTATTAACGAGTTCCCATTAAAAAGTACAGATTCAAAGAGATGAAAATTAAACATCACAGTTTGCCTCCGAGATGATAGCAGAGTATTCTTCTGAATGCATCTTTCCATAGAAAGGAATTACCGAATCATCTCCATAAACAATCATTTGCGTTCTCACATTTAAAAGGGACAAGAAACCCTCAAGTTTTTAGGTGGAGATACATAAAAGGCTGCTTATTAAAACAAACTTTTCTCAGTCGATTTTTTCCATTAGGAACTGGTGAATTGTTTGTACCAGAAAGACAATAACGTTGTTTAGGCTGTAAATGAAGTCGTAGAACCCAAACGGTAATGTTTTGCCGTCCTTCATTTAGAACCGCCGACTTCCAAACGAGATCACTGGTTCCAAATTCAATTTTCAGAGTAATGACTCCTTTCATCGGACATGCACTGACTGCCTAAGAGTGCATTTAGGGCCGGGAAACTATTTAGAGTTAGTGAACTATTCTTTTATTATTCTTCCTTTAGTTTCCAAACGTCTCTTTCATTCCTTATTATGTGTCAACGAAAATCATACCCTAAAGCTTAGCAATCCAGGACATAGAATGGTTACCTGGCAGTTCATGTCTTTATTGCGATACTTTAGTGAATAGCTGATTCATAACGATGGCATATATGGTCCAGCTTAAATAAAGCTTACAAGCTCCATAGGACTGTTGGAAAAACTGGTAATCCTTGAATCGATCAGCTCTGTTTGTAGAAAGCAAAAGTTTGATATCAAAAACATTAATCAAACAGTGGCGTAACCATCATAAGGGCAGTGAACCATCCTTCCCCACTTTTAACGATGTATTTAAAGTGGGATCATGACAGCTGAATTATTAGACACAATCATGATTGTATTAGCTGGAAGTTACGTGATATTATTGAATGTTCCAAAGAACGATTAATGAATAATTGCTACTGAGCAATCCGGACCTGACTGCAAACCAGCCCTTAGTCCTTATCTGGCGCTTTTCCCCTTAGCTTAAAGTATCACAAGATTCTCTATAAGGGAAAGCATTGCGTATAATCCTGTTTCACCATCTTCTCCGAAGTTAATATCTGAAGTAAATCCATGAGATAAAGTTGTCACTTTAAGAAAAAACGAACCAGGGAAGTGCTAAATTAATGTCATCTTGTTTTCTGTTTTATTTCAAAATGGACGAAGGCACGGCGAGTTTATCTTCCAGGTAACTATAACAAAGATTCATGGAAAGTTAAGAAATACAGGGGATTAGTGAGGTAATGAGAACTGATTCTTTTGGATTAATGGATGTAATCCACTTCTAATCAACTGGAACAAAAGTTCTAACATTGAAAGACGATGGAGGGGTGCACCGTGCACGGATTCGCAAAGCACACGTTTCTCTAAGTGAAAATCTATAGAGTGAGTGGGTATGCTTTGATGCCTACTTTGTCTCGATAAATAGAATTGTTTCCTATCTGGAAACGTTTTGAGTGGAAATAAATCCACTGCACAGTTGGGGTTATTACATCCGAAAGACGGACAGAGAAGGCGAAGATGAAGAACACATAATACATTGAAGATAACAAGAGATACACAGGAAAGCAAGACAATGAAAAGTAGTTGCATGCAACAGAACATTAGACTTCTGCTGGACCAAAAAAAAAATATGCTCAGTCGACAGGATTATGCGCGAATGTGGATTAAATTAACATTTCCTTTACTAAGGAAATATGTAATAGAAATAAAAAAATACTAATATTTGTTTCATTGAAGCAGGATTAGGTTATTTAAAATGAGCTAGATAAAATAAGATCACGTAAAAAAGATTCAGAATTTCATTTTTAAATTTTTCGAATCCTTAAAATTGGACTATTGTCGTAATTTAATTTAGGAACTGACTATTTTGCTTTAATAGTTTTTTGGTGGTTTGAGTTCTATATTTCGAAAATGTGCTATCTTTTTATGCAGTGGGTCACATGTCGTTAGAATGCGAGCCATTTTTATATCAGATAGACAAGTAATTTTAACGTAGCTATCTCTATCGTTGTCTAATCTCCCTCTCATAGGGTCAATTAATTACAATGATGGAGTAAGGGCCACAGAAATTTTCTCATGTGAAAGCTCTAATTTAGTGGCATGCATGCATAAAGAGCAATGAAAATATGCAGATGCACATCTAATTAGAAAATCAAGAAGGAGGTAGGAGCAAAAAAAAAACACCGAAGCTAAATACAAACAAGATAAAAATGCCTTCGAATAACACGGAAGCACTGGCATTTAATGAACGTAATTATAACAAAGAAAGAGAATGCAAACAGTTAAAATGAACCGAAATTAAGGTATCGCCTTTTAGGAACAAAAAAAGTGCTGATTACATTCAAACAGCAAAAAAAGTTTGCTTATAACCGAAACAGAATGTATTGATTCCCGTGCTTTTATGTCTGGTATCTTTAAGCAATCTTATCCTCTGAATATAGAAACCAAGCTAATAATATCTGGTGACGGGATTTGTGGCTATGAAAAAATACGGTTTCTAAAAGTATGACGTTTTACTTTACTGTCAGTAAAAACTATAGGCAGATGAGTTGTTGAAAGAAGCAGTCCCCACAGTAAAAAGGTAAGGACGGAAAACCTCATTACACAGTTGATTTTTCAAACCTCCCATAAACAGTCTAATTTGTACATTAATTAGGCTATAGATAATATAATATTTAATGTATATATCAAATGATATATACATTAAATATATATATATATATATATATATATATATATATATATATATATATATATCATTTGATGAGAATAAATATGAATCAATTTTCAGATATGCATAGTTAGGAAGAGTGGTAAGTGATGACTCGCATAGTATCGCCACAGAATGACTAACATTAACCGAGTGGGCAGTCGCATATAGAACATAAATTATATCTAATATTGGTGAACCTTCGGGATATTGCTAAAGAATCCAGGTATTTAGGTAGTGCGAGAGCGGACATTGAAGCTCAAATAATATATTACGAAGTTGGGAAAGACAACGTAAAAATCATAACACTTATATTAAGGACACCGGCGAGAAGGAATGATGAGAATGTGTTTTCTTTCTAGAGAGCAGTGATCTCACCATATCTGGACTACTGTGAGAAAGTCTGGTCGTCTGAGTTTCAAGTAGATGTAGAAATAGCGAGAGCGTGAAAGTGTATAATTCTGATCATACCAGAGATAATACGGAATGCTGAATTGAAAGAGAAATAAAAAAAATGACTTATACATGATAGATGGAAAAGAGTTTTTGCAATCCATGCGATTCTTAGAAACTGATTAGGAGTGTTGTTAGCAAGGAAATGAGAAGTTGATTTTTGTTTCAAGACAAGTGAATGGAAAGGGGGTTTCCTGAGGAAGCGAACACTGACGGGGAACGACTAAAAAATATGACAAGCATTATACGAGATAGGAGTCATCGTTGGAGGCCCATTCCAAGACTACTGGGGATAGGCGATTAATTCTACAGTACTCGATAACACTAACTATTGCTACAATTTAACTTTCTCTTGTATAGTTTTTCAACTCATTCATCTCGGTAATACCTTCCATCATTTGCTCTGTCCATATTGTTTTGATCCATGAAAATTTATGGTGTGCTATTTTATGATGTCTCTACATAACTACCTCATATAGTAATCATTAATGTTGCGAGTAGTGTTAATTACCAATGGAATACACCAAACTGCATCTATCACTAGACATTAATCGCCTTAAAACACGGGATGATGTCAAATATTCAAATTAGAAAGAAACGCATAGGATATAAGAAAGAACGCTATTTTTCCCCTTTATATTTCTTTTCTTCATTTCAAAAGACTCTTCAAGGACAGCCTCCTTTGCATTACAAAGTGACAAGCTTAACACCGTATCGCCCACCAAATCCCTGTCTTCTAAAATTTAGCAAGCAGGTGTTTCGAGAAGTAATAGGTTTTTAACGACACCCATTTACACAATAATTGCTCATTTGTCTTCACGGACACCATGAAATTTCAACAGCACTTTTATGTGTTAGGCAATCTAGAAACGATCTTAGAAGTAGGAATTTATTCCAACCTTAGAAAGATCATTTGGAGGATGCTTTCTTTACGTAGGAAAAATATTCATTCGAAATAATGCGAAGGAGGCAGGTTTATAAAGATTTTTCGCTATAGTTACTATTATACTGGCCCCGAATGGACAGCACTTGCTGTCTCCTCCAAGGACCGACTGCTGGAGTGCACGATACAACCGACTAAATTACTTAACTCTCTATTTAAATACACACTAAATCACTATACACCATCTGCACTTGTAGTATTTTTGTTTGTTAACTGCGTGTGTTCTATGGCCTATTTGTCAGTATGTGGAGAACAAAAACCTCCAAGTTGTTTTGGACAAAAGCCCTGTTACATCCGTATGAGATCGGCTAACTCACGTTCAATTAAAAGACGATATAAAGATTCCTGAAGTCATTACGACAATCGAACTCAGACTTTTTCCAGTTAGAGAAAGCTGGATTGAGTACGTAATCCGAAACTGTATTCTAAATATCAAAAACACGGACTTCTTACAAGTTCTGTAAGGCTTTTAATAAAACATTACTGAATATTAATGCATTGCTTTATTTTTTAGTATTTACAAACTCTGTAATTCTAACTGCAACTTTCACTTTAATAAAAGAAAGTGTCTGATCAAATGGCCAAGTTTTATTTTTATGACGTCTGTAAAATACGAAATCCCAAGAATAAAGAAACAAATGCAAAGGACACTTGAGCGGTGAATAGAAAACCTACAATCAAGTAAACATCGATTTCTTCTCCTAGAAAATAAAGAAAACTGTCTTTTGAATGTGATAATTTGCATAAATTGCTGTCGTTAATTATTAAAAATGAAATCAGATAATTCAGTATTGAACACCCGTAACAAATGGCTCTCGATGACAGATTTTTTTATTATTATTTTACTTTTAATTGGTTCAGGATGAGCAGTTCTTTTATCTGAATTTAAAACAGCGGTGATCTTAATGGCGCGATGAAAGAAATTTAAATCAATGAAGAACTCTTACCGTCTCTTCATTTTACATTAGAAATGCCAGCGAAGGGACTAATTTAAGATGCCTTTTTCAATTAGCTTTCTTTTAATCTCTTGGCAAATTAAATCTTTTCTTCTTGTTATCGCGTTCTTCCATCGTTGTTTCTTCGACTATTTCGAGCAATTCTGCCATTCTAATTATATTCTCAGTCCCGTGTGTCGGAAATGATAAAGAACTTAAATTTGGGCGGCGAAAGAGCTATACTTTGTTCACTCAACCAGTCCGCAATCGTGGAGTTATTCTTCAAGAATCGTTTTCTCTACTATCAAGAGACGAGGACATTCTTATGAAGTTAAATCTCATAACTGCAACATATACCATATTCGCAGTGAAATGCTTTCAGTTCAGTTGAAACTACCAATAGGAATGATGAAAAAGTATCTGAAAAATGTAATAGAAATGAGGTAGGGCAGTAATGCGATAAATTATACTGAGAACAGTTCTTATCCTCATACTAGACACCTGTACTAATGTGCTATAGATTTATTTAGTGGATGAAACTGGCATAAAATATGAGGAAGTCGCTACATCAATAATAAAAACATAGTAGGTACGTTAACCGAACTCACTACAAGCGGGTTCTCAATTTTATAAATTACCTACGAAATCTTGATTTCTATTATTCATATATATATATATATATATATATATGAATGGTAGAATAAAAACTTGGTATTAGTTATCATAATACAGATAATAAGCACATGTGAGTTCGGAATCAGTTAATTATATTCATGCGGTAATTTTTGAAATGGACAATTAATTCTCTACTTAAATTAGCGCAATTTTCATCATGTAGATCTAATTTTACTTTTAATATGTTTTAATATGACAGCCTATGCATACCATTCAGCATAGGCTGTCAAAATAATTGACAGTTTTTGATTATAGAAAAAAGCTTCACATTTTTTTATCCATGTTTCAATCAGTAACAGAACATTAACATTAGTTTTCTTTCTGTAAAACGTAACACAAAATTAACCAAGTTTGACCCAGGTTATTCACGTATTCCGTTAAGTCTCTTTCGGTAGGATGTAGATCCGAATTGTCCAAGTCTTCCAGTTATACGCGTTTGGGTTTGGTGCTCTTATGTCATTGATGTCCGCGCGGTCAGCCTAGTGGCTTTGCGCTCCGCAACCATATGCCTGGGGAAGGAGTGTCCTAGGTTCGATTCCCGTCAACGACGTGAGGAGCTTAAGGATTTCCTCAGCCATAGCCAAGTTAGCTGGTCTTGGGCGTGGACAGCAGGGTTTTTTCCGGCAGTTTATCTGGTGTTTTTCATCCTGCAAGCAGGCAAACCGGTCCGAGGACACACACGGATTACAGTCAGGAATACTGACCCAGCCATAGGTCTGATTCGTCAGCTATGCCGGTTCCGGAGCCCGGATAGAATTTGGGGGGGGGGGGGGACTAGATGATACCGTAAAAAGGGGAAAACGCTGTATCATCACACGGAATGTATTTATTTATTTATGTCATTGATGTTAATCGTCCTTCCTTAGAAACACCTCATCACCAACCCATCTCTTTAACCGTACTTCTCTCTCAAACCAAATAGGCCATGATTTCGAATGTAATTGGGGACACGGATGTTTTTAAGTGTCTTTAAGTCGTGGGTGGATTCCAACGCTGGATGCAAAACCACAGTCATCTTTTCTGAAGGTCTGATGTGGTCTGTAAAAAAGTTTAGTGTTTTGTAACTATAGTAGGATTCCCGGATCACTAACCTTTAGCGCGATACCTCGAAAGGACTACGAGTCTACGATCTTTCGAGTGAGATTTATAAAAACTCCCCCATAAATTGAAAAATTCCATCAACTGAAATCCTATATGGCCCTTTCAGAAGTTTATAGATCTCAGTCATATGTCAGTAAATGTAAGCTCATGATAAGGTATCTTTCTCCTGTTTGCAGTATGCAAATTTTCAATCTCTTTTCATAATCAGTATTCCACAATCCTGATATAATTTTAACACTCTCCAATATATAAGAATCACGACGGAAACCAGGAGACTTGACCTGCGCACAATAGTCCAAGTAAGATCTTATTAAGGCCATGTAAAGAGGAAAAATGACCTTATCTTTACATGTGAACGTTCGTTTCATCATTGCAATTATTCTCTGAGTTGTATTTACAATTTTTGCTATATGACTCAATAACTTTATCTTCCTGTTTACTAAAATCCCAAGATCCCTAGCCTATTCAGTTTCTTCTAGCATAATCCCACCAATATAACAAGACATTGGATAGCCGATCACCTTACATTTACTGACATCCATTTTCCTATGCCATAATTCCAGCCTATTCAAATCATTCTGGAAGTACTGCATATCAGCAATCTTAATTATAATTCAAAAATTATAAGAGCAATCTTAACACAAGACACTTAAAAACCTAATAAAACGTAATTCATAAATTATTAAACAACTTCAACATACAAACATTTCCAGCTATGAAGATCTGCTGGCACAAATATAAGTGTTTTTGCTATAGGACGTTTGCATTTGCATGGAGGAATCTTTTCATACGAGCAAAAACTTCTTTGTACCTTAGCAAAGATGCGTATAACGACAAGATATTGATTTTCGATAACAACCCAAAAAACATCCACTCATCCTCTCCCTCTCTAGGTAGATCACCTGTCGGTGTTCCAGTGAAGTACATATGTTGGTGTGTATCTGTCAGACGATCAATGGTACAGAAGAAGAAATAAAATATGGAAAATTTGGGGGAAGGAAAGAGAACACCCCAGAGCAACATTATGGCAAGGGCAGGAGAGAGAGAACCCCATTTATAGAAAACACGCTTTACTGATTATCCTAAAGCTTTACTTATCAACGCTAACCCCGGGTAAAGTATTTGGAACAGTAACACAAGGATGCAATCCTCTAGAAGTCTAGATCAAACACAGTTTTTATTTCATTGTAAGGAAGGCAGTTTAGTTAAAGTGCTGAGAGAAGGAATGGAAAGGTAATATAGGTATTGGCTTTTCACTGTACTCGAGAATAATAGCTCTAACCAATTCTAGGAAAGAATATCAAAAATTTTAGTCTTGCAGATCAAACTAATTTGAAAAGGAACATTACATTTCAGAGCGTGGAGAAAGTAGAATACAAAAATCATTCTAAGGCCTCAGTGAGAGCGTTAGAAGTTTTTTCGTGTGAGCATTGCATGAACATTTTTATTTCGAATTCACTGCATTCATGTTCGAGAAGACATAATGGCAGTCGTAAAGTGGTGGTAAGTGAGGGTTACAGCTCGTTACAATTGGTTGGTACTGACAATTTCTCTGCCCTTTCAAAGTTGCTTTATAGCCTCTGGTTTTTGGATTTCAATACTAGATAAACAGTAGTTCTATTTTATGGGTTCTCTCTCTGTCATGATCCTTTCTTTCTTTCTGAATGGATAGAGTTGCGCAATAGAAAATGCAATAGGAAATTCTAGGATTGTTCAAAGAAACTAGTAATTACTTCCCTACTTTTCACGCATACCACAACAAATAATACAGAATATAAGAAATAGGAACTGAATTAATCATTCTTTTACTCAATGATTCTATTCCAACGTTTTGAGCCACTTATGGCAATAATACAGTTTCATGCAAAACAATGCTAATCAATCGGCATTTCATTTTTATGTAGGAAAAGGGAAAAACGGTACATCAAAGGATTTATTCTGAATTAATCAAAGCAAAACTAAAAATGTTTACTACCACTTCAGCTCGCAAAACAAAAGTCAGAATTCGAAGAATATATTTTATTATTATTTGACATCTTCATACAATCCGAAGATTCGGGGGGGGGGGTTACTGAATACTACACCCGGTACACCAGCCACTGTTTACACTATATAATCTATCACCCGCCATCTTAGTGTTGTCTGTTAACTCGTATTCTTTGGCCGATATGCCTGTTTTGTAACACAAACCTTTACGGGGGGGGGATGAACTCGGCTATCTCCGAATGATATTGGCTACCTCATTTTCAAATGACAATGCTCATATAAAGATTCCTCTCGTCAACATGATAAGAATGGAACTCAAGTCCTTTCCAACATATGCACACCAGTCCCGTCGTTCTACCAACTATGCTATCAAGTGCGAAAGGTGCAATCAAAATACAAGTACTTAATGAATAATAAATTTAAGTAGGTACTTTAAATGATGTAAATATGTCAAAACAAGGAATTATGCTGCCTTGAAAATGAAGAAATTGTGCCCTTCAATAATTCAGGGATTAATATATTTAGGGGAGCTTACATTCCACTTCTCATTTACCACTGAAATAATTACATGTGTACGCATACACAAAGCTGAACATTCAATATTGTTCTGAAACCATAGACATAATTAAAATGCCAGCAAACATAGAAACACTAGTTTTGAATTTCGAAGACATCATTACCTTTTGTTCTTTGAATTGAATTATACAAAGTCATCTAAACTTTTGTAATCTTAATTATAAAATCCCAAGGGCAATCCAGAGATGCCTAGCCTTTAACGTATCAGCAAGTTTACAGCTTAATTAGTACGCATTAAACTTAGAGTATAATATTTGTTTGTTTATAAATTCACTCTAAATTTATGAAACTTCAGATAAGTTGAAATCTCTTCAACGATTATTTCCCTTCGATGAATAGGCAAATAATTATCGTTATGTTGGAGTGGTGAAAAGCATAGCCAACTTACAACACTTCGCACAAAACATAAGTCTACTGTACAGAATGACCAAATGTGATTATTATTTGAGGACAGGTTGGCTAATGCAGGGACATAAATGTATTGATGTATGTGACGTCATCACTTTTATAATGAAATATAGGTGTGACGTAAATATGACGCAATATGTAGGTATGCATTCAGACAATTTTTGGAAATCATCCTATTTGCCTGCAATTCCTATGCATCAATGAGTTTTTCGCTTTATATCCCATCCATTAATGGGATGCATGCATTCCACTGCTACTTATCGAATACTTGTATCGATTTTAATATGATTTCTAACGTTGTTTACTCATTTTTATCGTAACTCTCCATTTTTCCAGCCCAGTCGTACTGTCCTGGAAAGCGAAGTTGTTACTTTCATTAGATCTTCATGCCCCACTGAAGTCAGAAGGGAAAACTAATTAAGCAATTAACGCTAACGAAGAAGACACGAGACTAATGAAAGCTTACAAGCCGTTTGTTGAATATCGTTAATGTTTCTTCCATCAGTGTGCCTTTGTGTGTGTGAGTGCATACTCGTGTGTTATAGCTTCGTCTTTTCCATTATTAATCTCGAAGCTGTTTGAAGAGAAAAAGAAGAAAGGCGCGGGTAGCAAATGCTTACAACAGAAAGTGAAAATCCGGTTGTAGCTTTATGGATGGTTTACGATGATCATAATATGACTGCGCCTACATTACCCAATCCTTAAGTTACTAAGCAATAATGTCAAACCGCACCGACTTAGAATTGGGGTTCTTAATATTTTTTCGTGGTTAACGTGTTTAGAACAAGAGAGAATTAATATTAATTAAAATATAAGGGTCATCTAACACAAACCAAATCTACGTTTTTAATAATCTTTTATGTGAGAATCTTCATTAATGGAGTCATCGTTGGTTGAAGCAATTTTTTCTTGATGCCGTGAATGCATTAGGGATCGTCACAGAAGTACAGCGACTATGAGAATGGAAATGCATATAATCACACCCGTTCTGGTCAGAAGTACAAAACTATATATGAGATATAACGGCTTTATCCAGACTGGTTTTGGTGCACTATAGAATCTTTCTTCAGCTTTAGTTCAAGTTAAGAACCAAATTTTTCTTTCTAATAAAGAACATAATGCATATAATATACATTTTCTATTTCTTTAGACGTATCTTCTGAGAATCAAACAGTGAATTCTATCTCCACGGAAACGTAATAATAAATTTTATTTGTATTTTGTCCTAAAACGCTCAATACAAGAGTATTTATTCCAGAAGACTCGACTATCAGTTGCACTAATTCTACTCGTACATAACCACAATATACCTTGTTTGCTAAACAAAATTCACAAAACACTTTTGTTGAGAGGTTGCAGGGAAAAATACTAGATTGTAACTTCTCGACAAAACGGTTTTGTGAATTTTAAAAGAGCTGTTTGATTTGCGGCAGTTTCTAATATTACAAACTAGTGAACTTTGATAATTAAAGGCTCTTGTTAAGTTACAAGAACCTTTAATGTCAACAAGTGCCTGTTAAAATGTATTATGAGTTAAAATAGGCGAATACTCGCCATTAAAATAATATTGCTGAAAATAAAGACGGTGATTATTTACACACTGAGTAAATAACCAGTTTAGCATCCTTTAAACAGTCTCAAAATACAATTAAATTGCTTTAAATGCTAGTTTTGTGTTCTCTTTTCTCGGACGCAAGCAATCTGTCATTCTGAATAGCCAGAGGCTGTATTTCAGCAGACTTTGTAGCTATTTGCACTTTACTAAACTGCGTTAAACTATAAGTTTCTTTGACTAAATCATTTAGTACACTCGAAATAATAAGAACGCGAAGTCATGGAATGAACGTCACAAGAAAGATAAATAGTACAAACCTTAGTGATCCATACATTTCTAGCAATCTTTAATTATAAAACCACAACACAATACCAGAATTTTCACACAATTCCAACTTGAGATAGACTACAGTGCAGATAAAATGGGAAATCCTTGGTGACTATAAATAGTACCGTGAAAATATTACGGCCTATGACTATCCTAGAGAATAACAACCCCTAATCACTCTTTTCTATAAACCATGCTTTTTTAACAACTGTTGTATCTTTACAGAGGCAAACTGTATTCTGAACTTACCCAAATATCAAGAAAAGCACTTGAATATTAAAACATCGCTGCACACAAAAAAGTAACAACAATATCTGTCCTCATATGCCAGAAATGGCATGTGGCATAAGTGGTTAAAAGTCAGGTTCTCAAAAGAAATTATAGATACATCTTTGTCGGACGACATAACTGATGAAGGTGATTACAGTATACGGCTCTTATACTTGCACATAAAATATTACCTTATCTCGGTGTCCTTTCGCGTGTTAGATTCAATGTTGCGGCGAAGGTACTTGACTTCAAATATACCTTATGATAGGTCTATTAACCTTATCCACATTGCCTGCTGTGCGTTTCATTTGTGGACATTCTCAGTCCTGTTTGAGAAGAAACACGAAAGGTTTCGGGAGGAAAAAAACTCGACCTCCTCTCGTATGACTAGTCAACTCGCCTTAGGTTGAAAAACCATCATAAAGGCTCTTTGCGTCCCAGAGGAGGGAATTCTAACCTAGATCTTTCCAATGAAAGGACATCATAGTTCCAGCTGAGTTACCGAGGCATATCTCAAAGCTCTCTCCTAAATATTTAAGATTTATGCTGACTTGAAAGCAACATATATTTTGCTGATTTCAAGATGCAGAGAAATGCATGCAACTGAAGTCAAAAGGAATATCACGTTCTGTCTATTACTTTATCACGAATGCTGAGCTTATTTTCACTAATTTATAAAAGAAGTTTTTTTTCTGGTATAAACCTTCAATGAATACTGCCTGTATTTAGAGGAGACACACAAGGTGTTCTGTTTTTTTGCAACAAGCGTGCAGTAATCGCTTCGTATTCTGTCCATGTGAAAACACGAGGGGAAAAAACAATTATATGAATTTATTTTAGTACTACGAATCCGCTATTGTATGAAATGTGTACCATGTTCTGTTATTTGATTCTTGAATCAATGCTGAATTCATAAATCCTGATGAGACCAAATGGAACTTGACCATTTCACACCCAAGATGAACTAATATTGGTTTTTAAATCGCCTTCAATTTTTATGTTAGTTCATTTCAATAGTTATCTAAACGTGATCGGAATCCATATTAAACACTTTAACTAATAATTTATTAAACGCCGTATCAATATTGTTATAAATTAGTTGATTCCCGAATAATAATCTAAATTTAAATATATCGAAGGAAGCAAATAACGAAATCAGCATAGTTCTCATTTTCGATGCATTGACTCAGAAAACAAATAAAACTGAAGGCAACTGCGTTAAACCGTTGATTTAAAATTTCATTAATGAAAGGCCGACTTACGATAGCATAAGACAGAGATACACCTTCTAACCGTAAGATTATCAGGCACTTCGGAGCTAAAGAAATTTAAATATTTTACTTTATTTGCAACGTATTGTGTTAGCCAACGAAGCGATAATATACTTCTAAGTCCGCCAATTCCTTGATTTAAATAATTAATATTTCATGGACATGAGACGATCGGTGCCATTTTAACAGGCACAAGAGTCGCATAGATAAATTATTCATAAATGTAATGGAAACTTCTTATAACACCATAATTCCTACTAAATGAATAGAAAAATCCAGACTGATGTGTTAAGGGATTAATGTATGTAAACGTCATTTTCATTCTTAGCTTGTTCGGAAACCTCATTATCAAACGAATACGACTTGATAAAGAATTGCAATTGAAAGATTTGAATTACTGAAATCATTTGCATCTATTTAAGCTTAATGATGATTTCTTTAATCTTCTTTCTCTCTTAAATGTTTAAGAGGAATCCGAACATTTCCGCAACTTATTTGAATAGATGTCTGCCTATTTCTATATAACGATTTTACAACCCGGAAAGACTACTGAATAACGAAGTTACACAATTATACGTTTTTTTCTTTAACTTTTTCGATTTCATCCATCATTAAGTGTGTGTGTCTGTCAGAATGCAACGGCTAGAGAACAAATCAACAGATTTTGATGAAAACATTTATGGCTTTGAAGAAAAACTGGCGAACAATTATTGTTTCAATGCTTGATATCGCTTCGTTGGGATGCTAATAGCGTCCAGTGAATATGTTTTCACACTAATACCGTTTATTAAATATATCTTAATATCGGAAACGCCTACAATGGAACGGATTCATTCCAAAATAATATCCCTATATTCAAATAATAATATCATTTTTAATTATATGAAGAGCCAAAGGCTTCAATTCGGCGACATAACTTATTTAAGTTAAGGGATATTACATCCCATATTGTTTCATAGCCGAATAAGAAACTCAAAGAGTTTCATGCCGAATATAGAAACTATATAAAGTTCCAAGCGTAAGCAAATACCTGGATAGTGTTACAACTGACCCTTTAGGGAGTGCAACACTGAGGCAACTCATGGTTTTAGCTGTTCATATAATTAATAATTTATTAGGACACCTTCTTGACAATTCTCATAGTAGGGTATATGTAAGTTCTGCTTGCTACAAACTTGGTATTTCTAGGTCTACCTACTCACTGATGAGACCTCAATATAGATTGAAACCGGTCTGGGTAGTGACCTTCTCTCACTCATAATGTGGAACAGTAATACAGCCCCTAGGAGCTGGGTTTCACATTACGGGGAAATATCAAGAATAGTGATCGGAGCTTGCTCCTCCCTTACCATGAGTTGCCTCAGTGTTGCACTCCCTAAAGGGTCAGTTGTAACATTGTCCAGATATTTGCTTACGCTTGGACTCGCCGAACTTTATATAGTTTCTATATTCGGCATGAAACTCTTTGAGTTTCGTATTCGGCTATGAAACAATATGGATGTAATATCCCTTAACTTAAAAAAAAATGTCATTTTTGGTTGTTTAATTCGCATTAAAAACTTAAAGTGATAACTGTTTAGAAAAATTATCCTTATTAATATTTAAAATAGTTCTCTCAATATCAGGACGCATCTCAGAAAAAAAAATCGATATAACATTGAAATTTATACAAAGAAGAATTTTGTGAGATGTCAGCTATAATTACGCTACGAGCTATGAGTAATCAAACACTGAATATACATACAACTCCCCGGTTTTCACTCTCGTTCCACTTGACACTTGTGGGGGTGGGGAAAAGGGAGAGAGAGAGAGAGAGAGATTGGGCGTATGCCAACGGGAAATCGCACTGCTGCGTTTGAAGAACGAATAGCATCTCTGATTTACTGTGAACAAACTGAGTTTGAATCCAATTGTAACCTGAACGCTTGTTAAAATGTTTTAAGTTGTAGATGGGTTTTGACTGCCAAAATTTCTGGAAACCTTAACCACGTTTTCAACACTTTTCACAGAAGAAGCGAATTGTAATAAAGATGGAAAAAAAAAAAACGACTTGCATACTACTATTTCCCTATACTGGGACTATATCCGAATTTGATGACATGCCCACACGAGTTCATTATTTTTTTTTTTCAAACTGCGATATCCGTTTTGTGAGAATATAGTGGTGTTTGCAAGCGGTTATTGGGTGGTATCGGGGAAATGCAACGCACACGAACATCGCGTGTTCTTTGATCTGTGTAGCAATAAAGCACCCGAAAGAAAACTTCCACTTGGCTAGACTACAGTACTTAGTTAAATTACCAACTGCTAGAAGTTCGTTACGAAATTAACATTATACGACATGTGCAGGAAATATCAAAATATTTCTTCCACACGAGGCACCCTAATAACCCTTGCATTGTACTGACCTCCTTTTAATTAGCTATCTGTCCTAACTATTCGAGTAACGATACATTTTCCCTTCAGATATGGGAAGAGCAAGTACTTTAATCGTTAACCTGCTACCGAAATAAAACTAAAAATAATTCTCGGAGTTTTTCTAAAGAAAGATCGCAAGTAGAAGATCTGCGAGGCGTGAGATCGCTGAATTGATTTACTTCGTCGAGCTTTTCAGTTTCAAAGATGCGTCTACCGGAGGGTAATTAACAGTAATGAGAACCGAAACTGAGTTGTTGAACAACCGAAGGTGGACTTCTAATTAACAATCCCCAAAATCAATTGATCCTGCACACAGACTTAAGGACCTCTTAGGGTTGTTCAGTCTCATTTTCATGAAGTAAACCAACCCCATAGAGGTCGTTTCTAAGCATCATCATGTGGTAAGTGCGTTTGTAAGAGAAAAAATATTTCATGGCGTCCATCCCCTAGTTACATTAAGAGTAACTGCTTAATGTAACTAGCGATTCTGACAGGAAGAACAGTACCGTTGAGTGGTAGATATGACACTATACAATCCTGCTATTAAAAAGAAAGAAAAAAAAAACATCCAAAAAAAAGCTTTTTTTTTTTGGATGTTTTATCTAAGTATTTTGGATATTTGTATCTAAGTATCATCCTGATACTTAGATACAAATCTAAGTATCAGGATAGATCATGATACTTAGATTTGTGGATAAAATTACCCATTAAAGCACATTAACGACAATTAAGAATATGGAGAAAAATGTTTAAAAAAATTATATTTTAATAATTCGACACTCCGGCAGGTGCTGAACTACTGATCCTACAATCCAAGAGAATTACCCCAGAAATTCGAATAGTTCCTATCTGCTGCCACTAATACAAGTTCGTTTTAGTACATGCAGGTTACACTGGAAACAGTCTGCTTGTCTAAACGTGTGCTTCTTGGAAAATTCGTTTACTAGCTCTGGAGGAAAACGCTCAGGAGTCTAGCACTCATTTTAAGAGCTCCAACCACTAGGCGATGGCTCACGAATTCCATACCATTAGCGCCCTGATTTCAGTATAACAAAATGATTATAGGCCTAAAAATGATTTTGCGACATTTGTGAAGTCTCAAACGTAGTAAAATTAGTGGAGCATACGACTTCGTTTTTCAGATAACATTTTATAAGGAATCGGTCATATTCTACAACAATCTTCTCTCACCGAAGGCAATCTCGTTTAACTTTCGTGGATGAGAATGCTTTGCATTCTTTCTTTTTTTTCTGCATTCCTTTGATATTAACCCCCTTGAAATGGCAGTAACTTCAAATTACTTCTGGCATAAATATATCTAGTCAGCTGCGGGGGTTGCCTCTTGAGCACGGGAAAATCCTTCCACCTTCATATGAAATGACAGTAGCTGTGCTGTGTCAAAAAAAAAAAAAAGCTGAGGTTTCGGGACACTGCTCATGTTTGGGAACATGTTTAGATGATAGTGAATTTCGCCTTGTGAGATCACCACCATCGAGCGTAACGGAAACCCTAAACAGCCTGAAATCAGTATCATCTTTGGTATCTAAAGTAGGGTTCTGTGATTAGCATTTCGCCTTGCATATTGAGCAGGATTCTGTGATTAGCAGGAGCAAACTACAACTCTATACCAAATTATATTTTTAAGCAATGAACACGTCACAAAGAAACATACTTCATCGACAAATTTCATCTCCTAAAGCACATAAATTTAAAAATAAAGTTCCGTATAACATCTTTGAACGTTCCTTCACTAGCCGAAATCATATTAACCAGAGGTTTCTCACTAAATTGAAATATAATACAATTACTGTATAAACCATTTTAGGCCGCTTCTCATCACTTAATTCTTTCAATGTTTTCAACTACCGCCAACTCTTTGCTGCTAAATCTAACAGCTTTCATTACGGGAAAACGCGTGGCGTGCAACACCGCACTCTCCTGTTAACGATATCAGTTAAGAGGTGGCTGACTAGCCTAATCAGGATTAATGAGATAAATTACAGCAGCTTAACCGCAAGATAAATCCCCCTAGTTGCACCTTTACATTAGCAGATATGACGTCACAGAGATGGTGCTGAAATTCAAGTAGCATCATCGGTTGCCATAGATGCAAATGAAGTAATCCAAAGTTCACCTTTGGCACGTGTAACTGCTGTTATCTTTGTAAAGACTTATCTAAATATTTGGAGCATTTATTTGGTACCAAAACAAATATGAAATCCCAGCGGGTTTTGTTTTTCAAAACACGAGAAAGCAAATATCTCTATATTTTAATCATACGAAAATTAGGTTTTCATGATGATATTCGCGAATAATCAGACATGGAGCTGATCTTTTCAAATTATAACGTGCGCGTGTTAATTAATGTATATAACGGCTTGTCTAACATATGAATTATGGAATAAATTCAGTTAATTCATTGTATATTAATGTGCATCGGGAATTCTCCAAAATGTACACATGAATAATTAGTTATTAAAACGTGTCAAACTTAATTCGCACGTCATCAAAAGTGTCTATGATTAATTCATCACAATCTCACTACGTTCTTTCAGTGCCTGACTAGTCAACATTTGGGAGTTTTGTTAATAACGCTGGTAACTCAAACAACCAGCAACCGTTTGAGTATTAGTGATACTCCGTAACTAAGCCAGAAGTTGCTGGTCCAAAGAGAAAATCTGTCAAATTAGAAGTGTTAGAAGCAAGCAGGGATTACTGAATTTAGAATCTACTTGATAATATACGGATAAGATAATTTTAAGAGAGAAATCACCTTCATTTGAAATTCTTTTATGAAATCACGGAAAATTCTTCTACATCGTGAGTTAATGGCTCCTACCCAAACAGCTTTCTATCGGGAGTGCTTTATAATTCTGATTTAAGGGAAAGAGTTTTCAGTCCCTGCTATTAGATGGTTGTTTTAAAATAGCTCATCAAACCATAAATTTAGGTTTGAGGTAATTTGTCTATCTTTTTATAGTTTATTAGTATCGCTTATACGAAATTTAAACGCATTTGATCTTAATAACTACAGGCTTGTCCTATCTGTGTGACCATGATAGCAATGGCACTCCTTCATACGAAGTACAAGTTACTTTTCACACGCTGCGGATTTGTTAGGAAGAAATGATATATCTGGCGAGCGAAAAGAAATGGGGGGGGGGGAATCTCATTAACGAACGGAAAACGTCCTAGGGCCATCAACCCAAAAGATCCATCTGCAGCACTACATCATGAACTGTATAATTAGCGTTACAGTTATGCATGTCATTACTACGCTAACTTATCATCCTTGCACTCTTCCTCTATATTACTCAGTGTTACATGTTGTAGTTATGATTTGGTTTTGCTATTGCGAAATCCAATTTGTCAAAAAAAAAACAAAAAAAAAAAACAGACAAATCAATATTTTGAACACAAAATTATAGGCTTAAAGGAGGATATGGAACGGATAACAAGAATGGAGGGGCGACAGAAATATTGAATAAACACATAGCAACGAGAAATATGGTTGTATATAAAATATAATTAAGAACAAATGACTTATTATTTAGGGAACGGAGGTTGTTTGATAACAGCCGAGTCCCCGATTTTTTAATAGAAATACAGGACATGTCCTCTGCATTTCACCGAAGATTTTTATACTGGCTATACCCTAGAAGTTTATCGCCTGACTTTAAAAGCTACTAAAAAAAAATCTAACTCAAGGCATTTCGGAAACAGATCAAACAGCAGAAACAACTTAGGTTTTTATTTTTACTGTTTATTATTTTTAAACACGGACACAAATTTATTAGACTTAAGAAAGCTATACCAAATTTCTGTGTGATAAAATTAAATATTACGCTGATCAAATTGAACTAACTAATAAAACATACTTTCCAACGCCTAAAAGTTTACATTCGCCGTACATTACTTATAGATGGCAGCACTAGCCAAAACTCCGAATATTTCAGAATGGCGATAGAGGTATTAGTATCATGTAAAAATTCAGAATGCTATTTCCCTTATAAAGGAATTTTGCAGTTAATTTGTAAAAATACACAGAAATAATTTTTTTTCTTCCAATAAATAATGGCATATAAATTAAAATAAAAATTAAAGGTAAATTCTCTCTTCTTCATTGGTTGATATTTACTGGTATTAAAAATAATCAGGAAATATATTACTACGCTAACTTATCGTCCTTGGAATTCAAAATATTCTGCTAAATGCTTACAACAGAAACTTGCAGCTCTCAAGTGGTCCTACGAAATAAATTATCCTATACAATTTGCACTCCACAACTAATTTACCAGTCTACGATTGGTAAATTAGTTGTGAAGTGCATTTTAAGTCCCAAAAGAAATATTACAATAGTTTTTAAGACTTAAAATGCACAAACGATGGTCAATTTATTTATAAAAATCTCGTTCAAAGATCCATCAAGAGCATAAGCAGTGTGGCTGGAAGTGAATCTGGGAACTATCTTCCTCTGCAGATGAGATATTCAATCGAATCAAACGAAGCTTCCAATGAGCTTCGGTTGATTTGATTGTAATTGAGGGATATGCTACTAAAACTATAAGATTATATTATGGTATTTTATTTGTATGTTGGGGGGGGGATGAGAGAAACCGAAATTTATGCGATTCGCACCGATGAAAGGTTGGAAACCTATGATACCGTGAATGGGAAAGTGTTTTATTTTATAATGTTTTAAATATATATATAAAAAAATAAATCCTCTTAAAGATAAATTACTGGCGAATAATAACCATTACGCAATGGAAGATTCAAGCTACCCAAACATTTCAATGACATTCTTATTAATATATTTCTAATTCATTGTAAATATCGATACGATAAAATATAGTGGCTGATTTTACAATAGAAATGCATATAATTTTTTCGTATGTTACTATTTGTAATCTTCATCTTAGCGTGTAACATATATGATTACTTATTGCCAACTTTAACATTTTATTGGCTAAATCTCTTTCCTATCACAACGATATCCAACATTTGCAAAGTTCTTGAATATTTAAGTGAGAAGTACTGAGAGGCTCCCTGGATTAAGTTTGTATTAAGTCGAAATTTTTATGCAAATTAACACAATTTATTAAAGGTACGTTGAAAAATTGGGATAGTACACAATATATAAGTATAATGAAAACCCTAATATTCTTTAATACTATAATAAAAGTATAACTAATAATTATTCATTAATATTTCGTTAATGAAATAATTAAATTGATTTGATTTTAATATCAGATATATTAAATTATGCACTATTTTCCTATTTAAACTGGATTTAGATAAGATTTTTAAATCCTAAATGAATTACTTTAATTACACTGGTATTTCTTATATAAATTGTTTGTATTATGACAAAATAATAGTGTACAAATACACTTGAAACATAAGCAGTAACTATTATACAATTTTGTGAAGACGAGAATACAACAATATCTCTATACCTATTCTATAAAAAAGGATGACATGCAAACAATATGACGAGGTTTTCCCATTGCATCTCCTAGATGGCACCACTAACAAGGGCGTACACGAAAATTTATTACATGTATAAAACTGCTGATATAAGAAGTTAAATCAGTTCTGTTTCACAATACATTTGTATGTTTATTCACTGATTGCCATTTTATTTGAAAACTATTAATAATCGATCACTTAATATGGATGGGGGTGGTGCTGTGTTTCGGCATAAGTGCCTAAACATATTTTTATCTTGAATACTCTATAATTAAACTCTAATACCATTTAAATGTTATAGTTATAACAATTTTCAGAGTTTGAAATAGCATTATAATGTATAATACTAAAATACTTCATGAATCTGTATTTTGTTTTCTGTATCTTAAATCCGATACAGAAAGAAATTTCAAATCAGTCAGCAAGCCATATACTTGTTTAATAACGCCTAATTTCCATTAATAACTGCAATCATACTCTTCTATTTCAATCTTTTCTTGCGCATGTTAAAAGCAACACCATTTAGACAGAAACTAATAATCAGTAATATACAATAAAATGAGTAGTTTACGTTGGATTATAATTATGGATCCCCCTTCCTCTTCTATGCGACAAAAAATCACTAGAATGGCTTAAAAATCTGAAAGACAAGAATATTGGAAATCTTATTCGAGTTGATAAAAAAATAAAGCTGTGGTGAGTTGAAATTTAAGAATTACTGAACAAGATCGTTGAATGTAGTTTTGGACCACAAACTAATGAGCTGGAAAACGAAAAATAATTTATACGGAAATGATGGATGCAATTTTTAAAGTTCATACTTTAAAAATCGAAATCTGCCATCAAAGCATTTTCTCTAATTATCAGCACAAGGAAAGAATTAATTTGAGCGGAGGAATTATGAAGGTAAAATTTCCAGACTGCGGTCATCAAATACAAATCCCACCATCAACTCAAAAATGCTGGTTTCCAAACAAAGATATCACACAGATTTGTGCATGAATTGAAAAAAATTACATTTGGTTTTTTTTTTTCTCCCTCTGGAAACAAGTTTATTAGCAAACGTGCTTTGCAAAGAGTTACTGCATTTACAGATAATAAAACATTTATAATACTAATGAAACAGTTTAGTGTTAGCAGAGACATCTGAAACAATTTGTAAGTAGGAGAAACAAAAACACAGGCTACTTATAATCCAAAATACAAACATTTCTATAAACTCCAGTGGTTTTTCAGAATCAAATTTTCCATTCATCTACGTTGCTTTTCTTCTCTAAAATTTACCATTTTGTGAAGTTTTCTGCATACGCAGTAAAAATCTTTACCATTAATTTTTTGAAAAAGGAAGCGGTTTTTCTTCAGGTTCGATCTCTGCCTCTTCTTCTTTTGATCCACTTCTACTTTCATTATCCTCAGAGTAGTTTCCACTTGAAGGGTCTTGCTCACAATTATCCGTTGTAGCCTCCCTGTCTGAGGAATTGCTTGGACACCAATCTTTGCGTTTAATTTTTGTCTTGCTTGCCGATCCAGCAGTCTCCTCATGTTCACAGTTGATAGCTTCCTTCTCTGCAGAATCACTAATCACTGAAGGAGGGAATACTACTTGAATATTTGCTTTGCGGTCCGGATGTTCTTCGTCTTTTACATTTACGCGTACATTGATTTTAGTATTTACCACGTCAAACTCCTCCTTGAATGCAGCAGCTTTGGAATCATGGCTACTGGAATGATATTTGGTTTCATTAACCTCTCCGATGTATTCCTGATTCTTCTCAGATTTTAAGTCACAGTCGTGGCAAGCTTGGGTTTCATTAATGACACCAATGCATTCCTGTTCATCCTTCAATTCATATTTTGAAATTTCTGGGGATACATAAGTGTTGAAGTCAGTATTTTCAATCTTTACTGCATTAGGATTCGGCTGATATTTTGAGCTATGGAGTAATTTAATATGTAAATTTCCGCTCTCTTGCTGTTTTTCGGGTTCCCTAGTAAAAAAAAACAATGATGATATAATCAGAAAAAAAGGGTCTCATGATGTCAGTAACCATTTTTCTTAAACAACTAAATATGGCTACTTTTTTTTTTTTAACTAAGTAACTAGAAACTGCGGAGGCTAACCGAATTCACGATATTAATATACAAAATGCGAAAACACTTCCGTATTGAGCATTTAAACATTTTGAAATTTTCTTCAATTGAAATGTGATGTCTTTTCCTCAAATGACAATTTGAAAAACGTTAATACAGTGAACGTTTTTCAAGTTCACTACAACAATAAAATAACATCTGTTTTACTTTTATTGTACAATAAGATGTTGATAGAATGGATCTCTAGCACTGACTTCTGTACGGACAAATGATTTTGAATTCTCCATAGGCTGCAGGAAACTTATTTCGTACATAAACCGAAATAAAAGCCAAAATACATTCAACCATCTCAAAGCCTAATTACATTCTGAATAATATAAGCACGTAAATACAAGAAAGATATTTAATTAGCCAAGTATTTCGGTCTGAAAATTGCAGACCATCTTCAGTGCAGTGGCACAACAAGAACAGTTTTAAAAAGTACAAGGTGGAATACTAACAATAGATCATTTAAAAATAGAACAAGCCGCGTGATGTTATATCACGAAGTATTAAAGGGAATATTATTAAGCAGAGACATGATTGTAATAAAGATATTAATTAATAATATTAAATAACATAAAATTAATATGAATTAATGAGTTATCCTGATTAGACTTTCCCAGATTTTTGATACAGATATACAGTCATTCCGATTCAGGTTAGGACGATGCCTCTACGCTTTCTTTGAATAAACGTTCAAATTTATAGCGGGATCTATGTAAGAGGCAAGTTTTTGACCAAAGGATGTTGTGGTTAGTTTCAATCCCGTGTTGAACCAATCCAGATTTTTCAGGTTTGTTGTGATGAATGGAGGATTAGGTTAGGTTAGTTCTTGGATTCTTTTTTAAAGAGAGCGTCCAGTTTGTACAAAATAGGAGCGATCACAGTTGCAGGGAATTTGATAAACTCCAGGAAGAGACATAGTTGAGCGTTTGTCTTTAGGAGAAGGAAAATGGGAAGATAATTTTTTAACAGGTGAATACGTAGCTGTTAACACACATTTCTTCAGAATTCTTGAGATAGGTTCTGAAATCCCGGAGATGTATGGAATTGGAACTGGACGTATTGAATCTTTGTTGTTTAGTGGTGGATTATAAGAATCGATAAGATGTTGTGTACTCTTTTCAGAAAAGCCATTGAGTTTCATGTGTTGTTGGATAGTAGCATGTTCTTTCTGTAGAAAATTAGAAATAGAACAATTAGTTTTGACTCTTCTGCTTAGACATTTTATGATTCCTGTTTTTTGAAAAGGATGATGGGCTGATTCTTTAAGAATATACTGACCTGTGAAAGTTGGTTTCCTGTAAACTGTAGTTGTAAGAGTATTTGAAGGTGACCGGATGAGGAAACGTCTAAAAATGATAACTGGTTGTTTTTTCCCATTTCCATAGTAAACTTTATACGATGATGTAAGGAATTGATACTGTTTAAAAAAGAAGGTAAGGAGTTTTTGTTGTGAGGCCATATAGTAAAGATGTCATCTATATATCTTACTCAAAAGGATAGTTGAGGGAAAATGGATGAGAAGAGGACTTTTTCTAGATGTTCTAAATAAAGGTTGGCTAAAGCAGGAGAGAGCGAACTTCCCATAGCCGTTCCTTCTACTTGGCTGAAAAATTTGTTTTGACATAAGAAATATCCAGAGTGTATTACGAAATCGAATAGTTTTATAATGTCTTCTGGAAAGATATCTGCCAGTAATTTTAAAGTCTCCAAGAGAGGTACATTTGTATATAAAGATTCTATATCAAAGCTCACCATAAGATCTGTAAGGTGCAATGAGATATTTCTTTCTTCTAAACAATTCAAGCCCTCCAAAACTTCAGATGATTGGATTGTCAACATATCCGGACGTGCTCTAACTGATAGCGAAACCCTCATCCTGTCAAAAGGACATGATTTTTCTATTGTTCCTAATAAGATACCATATCTAGATTTCCTAGTTAACACTGAACGGAATCTCAATCATCTAACTAGTGATAAAGCTAATGCTCTTCGCCTAGAAGTCGCTTCTTCTCTATTTAAGGCCAAACGTCCTCCTTTCAACATATCTCTTTCTGAAATGAAATCTTTACAGTACTTTAGAAAAAACAATCACCTCATCACCACAGCTAACAAGGGGAAAGCAATAGTTGTTATGGACTCTGCAAATTACAGAAGAAAACTTTCTCTTTTCATCAAGATCGCCCCACATATCAAGAAATTGATTATAATTGAACCAACAGACAACTAAAGAAAAAATTAAATTCTCTCATAGATGAAGTCAACAGTTTAGATAGAGACACAACTGAAAGACTTAAAACTCATTTTGCAAGACCTACTAGATTTTATGGTTTTCCTAAAATACATAAGATTTTAGGAAGCCCATCATCCTTGTCAAAAAACAGGAATCATAAAATGTCTAAGCAGAAGAGCCAAAACTAATTGTTCTACTTCTAATTTTCTACAGAAAGAACTTCTGAAAAGAGTACACAACATCTTCTCGATTCTTATAATCCACCACTAAACAACAAAGATTCAATACGTCGAGTTCCAATTCCATACATCTCCGGGATTTCAGAACCTATCTCAAGAATTCTGAAGAAATATGAGTTAACAGCTACGTATTCACCTACTAACAAATTATCTTCCCATTTTCCTTCTCCTAAAGACAAACGCTCAACTATGTCTCTTCCTGGAGTTTATCAAATCCCTGCAACTGTGGTCGCTCCTATTTTGTACAAACTGGACGCTCTGTTGAAAAAAGAATCCAAGAACATCAATCCTCCATTCATCACAACAAACCTGAAAAATCTGGATTGGTTCAGAACGGGATTGAAACTATATCTTAATAATATTCCCTTTAATACTTAGTGATATAACATCACGCGGCTTGTTCTATTTGTAAATGATCTATTGTTAGTATTCCACCTTGTACTTTTTAAAACTGTTCTTGTTGTGCCACTGCACTGAAGATGGTCTGCAATTTTCAGACCGAAATACTTGGCTAATTAAATATCTTTCTTGTATTTACGTGCTTATATTATTCAATCCTTATGTCACGAGTATCCTTAAAATACCTAATTACATTCTGCCTTTATTAATTTCGAACATTTTTCTGTGATATCTCCAGGGGCGGCTCGTGCATAGGCACTGCGGAACCCCCAATTTTTCTTGTTATATAAATATATTTATTAATTTATTGATATTTGCTTGTAATATTTAAATCTATCATCAACAATCCTACACAATTCTCTTATTTTGTATAAAAAAATAATAATAAAAATCCATCTTGTAGCACTTTGGAGGGCGAAGGACGTTAGCAGCGCTGTGTTTACGTAGTGTCATATTGCTACGCTCGCAAGCATGTGCACGCCATAGTGAGATGCGAGCTATTAGCCTAATGCGGCACTGTCCGTCGCGCAGTTCCACTGTTGTTTATATGCAGTTTGCGCCAATAGTAGTGTTCGAAGTGCTCATCGTGTTTACTCCGTCTCTCTAAATATTTGGACATTACAATTAAAGACATAACATTTGTTATAGTTTTTATTTCAGAACATTATTGGGGTTATGATAATGGATTTTATTTTTAAGTAATTTTGAATTATACTAAACTGTATAATTTTATCGATAATAAACAATATTTTTTCATTTTAATTTTCACCATAATTTTGATATTTTATCCAAACACGTATACACTGTACTTACAGTGTGTATGTATATTTCGATATACATACACACTGTTTATTTCATATTTCGATATACATGTATATTTCGATATGCAATATACATAATATATGTATATTATGTATATTGCAGCACCCCACGATTTCAAGCCACAATTAGATATCTCAGTTGTATTTTTCGCCTTATTTTATGGTTCTGAACACAGACAGTTTGGCTTATTGTTAGTAATCGCCTATTCGCAGACTAATTGAAATATTGTCAAATTTATTACCGCATAACCAATTACGAAGTCGTACATAACTCTGTAAGGTTTCACAGCCACTCTTTCGTTATTTATCAACAGGAAAAGCAATGAGGAAATAACAGCTTCCTAATATATCATAACGGAGATTATCCAGGAAGTATTTTCACTCATTATTTTCCATCTAATATTGTGAAGAAAGAGGAAGAGATCCTTTCGTTTCCGAAAGGAAGCCGGGGGGGGGGGACAGAAATAAGTAGCCGCGGTCACATTTCGAACATTTGTGTTGCTGACTTGAGAGGACTTTCTGGTTTGTGAATAAGTGTTTTCAAATGACTTGATACGTCCTTTTTCTCCTTTATAGTTGACCAGCTTGGGTTTGAGAATGAGGACAAACTGCGAGGTTACCTTTGAGCAACACGAACGAATTTTCGAAGAATGCGTAGCAAAATTTTTCCCGTTTTAATTATTGATGAAAAATGTCAAGGGTCACTTATGCCATTTTTTTGTGGGCGCTGTAATATCGAAATGAGATGTCCTATAGGGACGGCATTTACGCAATTTCACGAAGAATTTTCACGGACTCAAAAGTAGTGTGGAAGGTACACGTGAGAAAGGTACATAGACTCATAGTGAAATGGAGAAATGAGAAGAAAAAAAAAAAGAAAGAAAAACTTTTCTTTAGAAAAAGTGGGCTGTACATCACAATGAGCTAAATAAAAGTTGGGCATTAGGACCGATACTTCTTAGGAAATAAAAGCCAAAAGTGGGTATACGATATATTTGATTTCTTACAGGTATACCGTCAAAATTCGTCCTAAACCTTAAGAGCCAAATTTGATATTATTAATGATTGAGCACCCTAAAAGAAGTCTCATCACGTACTGAATAAAAATTGCCTGAAACGCTGATCACATTGCATTAATAAAAATAAAGGAACATTTATCTTTATGGGTTGGGAGTGTTTCGCCAATATATCTATAAATATAAGAAACTAAAGAAAAAATAAAACGGTTTTTTTCGCACTCTTACCGAATGAAACCTTTCCGCACAAAACAGACCCCCCCCCTTTTCCCCTTCATCAGAATCATCGAATGCAATCTCAAAAATTCCAAATTCCTTTATCTACAAATGTGCCAGCGCAAAGTAATTATAATGCTGCATTATAATTCGTATTAGTGTACCTTTATCCAAATTTCCGAAGGATTTATGTCGGAATATTATTTCTAATAATAATTTTTGTCATAACCGTTTGTTAAATAATTAACGGCAAGTTTAAGAAAGGAAGAAAAATAATCGTTAAATCAAAACGAAATTTTAATTAGTCCTTATATTACTTTACAATCAATTTGATTTTTATGAGAATGTCCATCTAGGAATGAAATGTGCTTTGTTATTGCACGATGTATGATTACAAAACATCAGCAAAGTTGAATAACAAACATCGCAACTGACATTGGATATCCCTTATTATTAGCTTTATTATGGCTTGCTTTGGTCACCTTATTTGGTTTATATTCATTATATTTTCAAATTGCATTCATAATTCGGAAAATTAAATTAAACAGAAAAAAATACCAACATTTTGGAAGTAAAAAGTGCGTGTCCATTTTTAATTAGAAATATGAAGAGCGAAAGATCCAAACAAATTAGGAAACACTAAATAAACCACTGAAATTCCAAGAATAATATTCTGCGAGAATGAACTTCAAATAAGAACCTGCGCACTAGAAAGAAAGTAATTCAGCAAACAATCTCACGTCTTCCAAGTGAAATATGAAGACCCAAATAGCAACAGAATGTCTGCGGCTTTAGCAGAACAAGCAATTGCGATTCTTGTAACATGGGTTTGTCTGAAATCTTGAGTCCCAGATGTGCGATAGCACGGAACAGGCTTAGGAATTGGCCTACTTTCACATCGCACAAACGCTACTGTAATTAACAGATACGATCCCCTCGGGGTACTCGTATACTGCCTTTTATTACAGTACTACACAGTATTTTAGTGTTTTTGCTACCTAGATGGTCACTTCGGGTCCTTTTGGATCATCGCTGGTAGCAGATATCTCATCTGAAAAAGGCAACTGATGAAACTTTATCAAGCGTTAGGATTTAAAACTTGGAATAGCTAGTTAGCGAAATCCTAAAATGAACTAAATAAAAAGTAAACGTAATAAAGACCTTTCGCGGCTAGCGTAATTCTTTGTAGTTCCCGAAGCAACTACGGTTATGAGGTTAGTCATTTCTGTCAAAACACTGCGTGTATTCTTTTGGCAGGTTTGCATGCTTAGGGCCGATCTTTTGCAGCTGTTGCTGGGAGGAAAACTTTTAATTCTTGCATGAGACCCGTTAAACTCACCTTCAGATGACAAAAACCAATAAAATAAAACAGTAACGGGTCTTAGATGGAATTCAAACCTAATTCCTTCCTACTAAAACAGAGCGCACACAGCTTTTGCTGAAGGTAAACAAGTTGAACCCACAGCTATTTTAAAATCGAAATATCACTTTCATAAATATAACGCAATCTTAATTGCTTCGCCTTGACACAAAAATCTTGTATTCCATTTCAAGACGTAAAATAATCCGAGGAACTAAAGCAAAAATCATTTGTCTATCACTAAATAAAACTATCCAATAGTCAGATTTCCTCTGGACGCTAATTGCAGAGTAAGCTGCAATATCGGAATCAGCAGGTCGTATGAATGCTGCTAAACGATGCGTGAGAAAAGACCTTTATCTTCAGTTGTCCTAATTTGCATATTATTATACGTAATTTCATCTCACTGTTCTTGTTAATATTATAGCAAAGAAATGGTTCAGTGCCTTCCGACAACCTCAAGAATTTCCGACTGAAATGTTGATTTACGTAATAGTTCAGTGCCCCACTAATTGAAGCGACCTTCCTATTAATACCAGACGAGAAATCAAGATGGATAACTTACTAAGTAGCTTCGTGTTCTTTTGAATAGACAAGCGTAAGAAGAATCGGATTTGAATTTGTGTGTCCCAATAGTTAAATACCATATGTGTGTGTGTGTATATAACGCTGATCGCCGTTCATTTAATTTCGTTTCGATTTTGATTAATGCTTTATAGATAAAGGCAGCCACGAGATTCAAAAAAATTTGATTTTGTGAAGACAGACTGAGGGGGGGGGTTCTAAGTGTAAAGGTTGGTCCAATTGTATAACCCCGTTGCATTATAAAAACGAGGTGCTTACAAGGCCCTGATTTTAGGAGAAGGAAAATTATCATAATGGATGCAGCTCTGTACCAAACAGTTGTTCAAAATGTTTATGACGATAAAGTTCCGGCAGTTTTTATAACCAATTTAAAAATAAGCGTAAAAAGTTTTTCCTATTGCAATAATTTTCCAGATAATTTTGCCGAATTTTATCAGACAGTTTGAGATTATAACCTTTGGCATAGGAGTTGTTTTGGTTTGCATTACTTCAAGTTTAATTCAATAGTCAGCATCAAACTATTGTTGACGCATCTCCACAAGCAAACTTCACTGAAACTACTTTTACTTCCCACACCTAACCCGCAAGGTTGCATACGTCTCTGGGATTCCTTGCCTTATAGCTGGCCGTTCTTTGTGTATATATCCAAGTTCGCTCTTTAGAGAGGAAACGAATGGTTTGGAAAATTCTGGATCAAATCATTACGAAAATAGCATAGAGTTAAAAAAAAAAGAAAAAAAAGTGGAACATGAAGTATCATTGCCGATGGCGACGAAGAATCTATCTGGCAGTTAAGTTCTGTAACATGTTTGCCAACACGAAGTCGGCGGTTAAGTGATGAATGAAATGGTAAATTCGGCAGGTGCTGCTTCTACGTCTTAAATCGATTAGAAATTTTATGTTGGTAATTACTTTGAAATGATTCCTGAATGCAAATTCTTTCGTTCCTCAATGAAATTATTTTATTTCAGAGTATCATAACTGCGCTCTACCACAGCAAAAGCAAGCACTAAAAATTAAGCGTGTAAATACACAGCACGTTTATGCTGTGTATTTACTCAATCTCAATTATGCTCAATCAAAACAAAACTGAGAAAAAAAAACGTACGCATGCACCACGTGGGCGATCTGCCTTGCGAGCGATTACTGTCGTTGGGTGGCGTAGGCGTGTTAGGTTTTATAACTCGTAATTTTTTTCTATGGCCTTTTCAGAATAATTCGCTTCAGTCCGAACTTCGGTATTTCAGAGGAAGAATACTGCCAACAGTTGGAACTATTCTTCCTCTGAAATAACAGTTCGACTGAGTATACAATATGCCATTTAATCATTTCATTTACAGATTAAAATAAGAATAGGATTACTGTGGATCAGTGAAACGTCATAACAGGCTCAACATCAGACAAGGCCAGCCAGGAAACTTGGCTTCACATAAACTGAATGTGATGGATGGTCAATCCATCCACAGGACCGTGTGTTCCTTCACCAGCTTTCTTTGCCGGAGTAAAGCACTGCTACTTCTAAATGAGAGCGGCCAACTCGTTGTCAGGTGAAAGATCCTTATCAACATCCCACGCATTATAGACAAGATTCAAACCTAAGTTCTTGCCAGAACACAGAACCTCTTCGCTATTGAGTATGATGGAAGCATCTGCACGCGGATTAAGCATAATTTCTTTTCAGATATTACGATTCCTCATTCTGCACACAGTCAAGGTTTCGGTCCATAAATAATACTTAGATTTAGAACACACTCTGGACAAAATCGTCTAAGACACTCTTCGTTTAGGAGTATCAACGACTGTTACGTGGGGAGATTTTAAATTCCAAGAATCACGATGCTCCATAATTTCAAGGTGTAGTAAATTTATTACATCCATAATTAGTATTAATTCTAAATGTGATTTATACCAAAAGATCATACTTGGCATTTTAGTACGTTAGTATCAAGGGTAGGCCAAGTGTTTTTTTTTTTCTATTTTCATTACTTTTATATATATTTTTATTTCTATTAATTTTTACATAGTCCAGAAACTCAATTCTAGAGACATGGAACTATTAGACAATACTCATCGAGTAATAAGATCCATTAGGGAGAAAATAAATCACTTCTGATAAATTATTTTTACTATTTACTTAGAGCTGAGTTGCAAGTTACATCTTAACGTCAAGATATATTAAACTTGTTTTCTTGATTAACCTTGCAGTGAGACGTTCTTAAGTGGTCTTAAATAAGCAACAGCTGAACTTGGGCAGTAACTGGTGAATCCGCTTTCCAACGTAAGTGATGTGGATCTGAATCCTACTTGGGCATGGATATTGTCAATATGTCTGGTTTATGTAATCCTTACAGTTAGCCCAGGTGTGCTAACTATGAAATCTTTCTGGGCGTAATAAAATAAATATTTGATACGCGAGTTTAATAAAGTGTAACGAATAAATAAATATTCAATTCAACTGCGATACAGAAGGGATATAATCTTTAACATTTCGGATACGCAGTCTAACCAGGATTTGTTTAACTTGACGATCCGTAGTGTTTTTAATCTGAATCAACTAAAATATAAGCAACTCTTAAGAAAGAGAGAGAGAGAGAGTGTGTTTTCTCTGGTCGATTTTCCTGTTTCACAAACAACCTGGAATTCCCATGAGTAATTAAAAAAAAAAAGTTTTACAGATTACGCCAATATGCCATAGATAGTAACAAGAATTCTTATGATTCATCTACCTTTCAAAATTCGATCAGACCAAAGGCACAAAATCATTCGGAAAAAAGCACACTGTTGTGATTTATAACTAGAAATCATAACGACTTCCACGACCATGAACAACTCAGTCTGCTTTCGTTTATTCAGTTAAGTTAGTTAAAATAAACCATGAAAAATAAGTAAAATAATCACCATAGAAATACTGATTACTATTTAGAGTCCAAATCCTGTAATAAACAGATAACCTTTCTTATACGTGAGCGCCAATAATCATTTTGTTTCAACAACTAAAGGGTGATTACTTACCCTCTTCTTGACTTCGAGGCATCTTAAACAATCAGGCGAATATATTATATCTATTAACTGCGTGTTCATTAACCAGTTCGTGTGTTTTGCGGAGAAGGAAACTCGAGTTTCTAGGAGCGGAAGCCCCGTTGGCTCCGATTGAAACCAGCATGCCACTTTCTGCCATCAAGCAGTAGTACAAGTCCCTCGCGTCCTAGTGGACATTCAGCCCCAGGTGTTTCCCATCTAAATAGTCATTCTTTCGACTAATAAAGCAAACTTGAACTTATTTCTTGTAAGATGTCTCCGTTAAGCTGCCAGAAAACGATTCGCGCTATCAGTGATGCAAAGCCTCACCAAACAAAGATGGCAAACGCCTATTTTTTTTTTTTTCGATCATGTTTTTCTCTTCCGGCAAGGAAGAAAAAAAAAGCGACATACGAATAAACATCTACAAACATAGTACACTGTCTTAGTTGTCTGGAGTTAATCTAACACGACGGACACTGCTTACTTTTTTTTTCTGTGTATTTGTGTAAAATGGTTATAAAAAACAGCTACTTTCAGAAAAGAATAACAGCGATATGTTTCTTCGAACAGATTAAGTTGATAAGGAAGTTTACATACGTATACAAGACATAAGTAACGAAAAACTATCATATAAAGCCTCGTCTGCAGAACTTTCTTCACATTCTAAAGCAGGCCAATTTGTACAGCTCTGCATTAAAATTTGATTACGATTTAAAACACAAATAACTTACTTTTTAATTTTCACAGTATGTTTCTGATTATGCTTTGGATCGGCCATTGTGACAGTAGGATTCTTCAAAAACGATTTTATAGCAGGTCAAAACTGAACAACAGATGACTTCACTTCAGACTGGATTTCTGAAAAACAATTCATGACTTTATGTGTAGGGAGGGTTTACTTTACGATAAAATGTCAAAATAATAAAAATCACAAAAAAAAAAGAGGCAGATATCTCATACTGCAGCAACACAAAGCGCTATTTCGGTAATTACACATATAATGATAACAGATAAAATTATACATAATTTTTATAATCATTTTAATGTTAATTGGAGGGGGGGAATGTTAAGAGTACTGCCTTCTTATTATAAAAATTTGAATTCGATTATTAGAAAGAGGAAAAATTAATATAAATATAGAAAAGCTAAATGGTTTAATGATATAAATGAAATAAAATGATTTAATTATGATATAAAATAATTACAATTATTTAACTGATATAATTGCTGTTTTAAAATGACATATAACTTGTTATGGGCCATCTCCAAGAGCTCATCGCGAGAGGGCACTCTACACCATTATATAGAGCACGCTGTCGACTCCCCACTAAGTATTTTTATTCTATAATTATTTGATAATAGCATGGTGAGTCAGTACTGCACGTGTTATCACTGACCTGATTAACTGCATTTTTCTATTTCTGTAGTTTTGTTGAATACGTGTGATATCTCATCAGCTTATTTACAGACATGACATACGCGCGGGTGGGTATAATGCCAGATTTAAGGTTACACAACCCAGGCGGTCTCCTGACTATGGATGAGTACTAACGCTCATTTAAAATACCACCAACACTGAAAATCTTCAGCGATATAGTGGGATAAATAAGAATTTCTTTTCGTCCCGAGTGCCATCTGGTCTAAAAGTGATGTGTTAAAAGAGTACAGAAAAATGTTACTATAATAAACAGCCATTAGCAATTAAACATCCGTTACCTATTCCATAATACTATCTATATCATAATAATTATTACGTGATGCCTCTAAGGGTTCAACCTGAGAAAGCACTCCACTCCATCCAGTAGAAGTCTGCAATAAATCCTTCCATCTACCTCCCACAGAAATCATTATTTCTCTGTAAATTGAGTATTCTCTTGGGCGATTTATATTTAGGATGAAAAACCTGTGAGCGCGCGAGGAGAAAAGGCGTATTAAATTGTCTCACTCACCTTCTTTCTTAATGCTGAAAAAAAAATTTTTTTTTTTTTAGTTTTATGCTCGGAAATACACCTATCAGTAAAAACAAATTTTTTCATCCATATATTCCTACATAACTGAAATTGTAAAAGTAATCTAAATTGTAATTGCATAGAGACAGTAAACGTAAATATCGTAGCCCCCCCCCTCCCTTATCCGCGGTTTCATTTATCCACGTCAACCCCGGTCGGAAAATGAGTAATTTATAATTACATCGGCAAAGTGGATATTAGATCCAACATTATTTCAAAGCCGAATGTTTGTAGAAGCTATGAAAGTTTCATAAGTTGACCCGAGAGCTTACGAGAATACAATCATCGGCATCCCTGATTTGCCACAGCTACTTAAGTAGAGCAAGCTAAGGCAACTCGGGGATGCCGAGGATTGTATTCTCGTAAGCTCTCGGGTCAACTTATGAAACTTTCATAGCTTCTACAAACATTCGGCTTTGAAATAATGTTGGATCTAATATCCACTTTGCCGATGTAATTTTACATCGCCGAAAAAGAAACCGTGGCTCTTTCATTTAGTAATAGACAATTCACAAATTTTAACTTGCGCGTCGTTCTGATAGGTCTCGGTTATCATATCGACTGTCGCGGTATCGCAGTGCTTGTGTTCAAGTAACCCTTATTTTATTTAATAATCTCCCTCAAAGCGCATGAGTAGTGATGTTGGCAATTCGGATATGCCAAAGAGAAGCCGTAAAGTGCTTCATTTTAAGTAAAAAAAGTGAAAGTTCTTGACTTCTTGTTCTATTTTATTATTACTTATAATCTCTTACTGCGCCTAATTTGTAAATTAAACTTTATCATAGGTAATGTATGTATAAGAAAAAAACATAGTATATATATATATACGGGGTTCGGTACTACCAGCGGGGTGTCTTGGAACTTATCCCCTCGTGAATATGGGAGGGACTACTGTACTATAATTATTTAGGATTAAAAATTGACAGCAACTTTAAGCTGGACACCACATATTACAGAAGTTCGCAGCAGAGTAAAATTTATGCTATTTCGTGTCTTTTTGAAAAGATTCTTAACTATGACAATGTTAAAACATTATATTTTGCCTGGATACAGACTGTTATACAGTACGGTATACTCGTACTAAGCTGGGAGGAACGTATTACACCACAGTAACACCAAGAATATCCTTACAAAATAAAGTAATTCGTATTACAACCAACAGTAAACATAGAGACACTACAGTGAACACCAATATGTCCTATTAAATGTCTCACTGCTTATACGGGATATCAGTTTCCTAAAGTCTGATAATCAGTATGTTAGAATTAGAAAAGATAATATATAATTCCAAAAGCACAAAACGAAATAATACCCAATTGTATATCTATTTGACTCTAAAAATCTTTAATGGCTTACTTCTAATACGAAACGAAACCAACAACATGGAACATATACAGAAATCTGATCAAAGAGTACTTACATTTCTACAAGAATACTGGAAATTTGTTTAAAATAAGGGTATGAGAAACTAAAAAGGCTATGAGTAGTATAAAGCACGGGCCAAAAGATTGACTGGTATGGTAAGGAAGGCAAAATCGGAGTATGAGAGAAGATTAGCCAGAGCTAAGAGTAATCCGAAAGAGTTCTCTCAGTATGTGGCAAGCAAAAGAAAGAATAACTACACTAGAATGATTTTGAAGAATGCAGATGGTACGGAAGTGACTGAAGCAAACTAACCAGTTGAATTATTGAATAATCATTCTGCAAGAGAGTTAATCCTGGTGATCATATTACGGTAATAGATATGTCACGGGTTAATGCGGAAGTAAGGATAGAGGAAGTCGAGGTACATAGGAAATTACAGAATCTGGATGTCAATACAACTATGGAATTGGACAGGATATCAGCTCGTGTAGTAAGGGAATGTGCCAAGGAACTAGCAGTCCCTATGACTAAATTGTTTAATCTGAGTATCAGCTCGTGTAGAGTCCAAGGAAATGGAAAGAAGTAAAAATAGTCCATTGCATAAAGGTGGTTTCAAGACTGAAGTGGCTAATTATGTTGTTCAAAGTATTGGAGAAGTTGGTTAAAGACAAAATTCGGGACTAGGTGGATAGGAATGGGATATTGTATGGAGGGAAAGCATGGCTTTGTGAAGGATGGGTCATGCTTCAAAAACTTGCTTTCTGTAATAAGGTGACAGTCATGTTGGATAAAGGTAATGGCTACACGGTCATACTGCTGGGCTTCGCAAAGGCGTTTGATAGGATACCACATGGGATCTTGATACATAAGTTACGTCAAATGGGTACAGATATAAACTGGTGTTGTGGATAAGAGAGTGGTTGATGGAGATATCAGATAGTAGTTCATGCAGGAGCACAGTCTTGTAGTGACTAGTGGCGTGCCACAAGGCTCTGTACTTGGATCGCTAGTGTTTAATTTGTTCATTAATGATATAGGAAATAATCTGAGGGAAAATATTCAGTTGTTTGCAGAAAAATTAGACCAGGTGGATATTAGATTATTATTAGTAAATTGATTAAAAATTAGGAAAAATTTGTGTAACCGTTATACATTTTGTAACCCAGATGAGCTTATGCTCTTGGGTTATACATGCTGTCTTAGTTTTATAATTATGGATTTTTTTTAAATAAAAAAAAAAATGTGACGGAATGATTTTATTTGTATTTATTGTACTTGTTACTGTGATTTGCATTTGTAATTTCGATGTAGAACGTGAAATGTGCAATAAATGTTTGTCTAATTTTAAATCTCTCCTCAAAATGTTTAAATGTTGAAAACTTTTAATAAAACTATTTAATTAACATATGAAGTTTTTAACTGCGTGTCTGCGTGCATTTTATTGACAATTTAGTTAGAATATTTTAGATTTGGAAACGGGACATCGCCCCCCCTCTCAAATTGACCTCCAAATCCAACCTCTCATGATCGAAAAGGAAGAGGGGGACATCCCCCCCCCCTCTCAAATTTACCTCCAAATCCAACCTCTCATGATCGAAAAGGCCTGATACCTCATCTTATAATAGTAAAACAGCGCATTTATTTGGAGCAATTTACATTCGAATCAAGAAGAATTAAGGAAGGTTTAATAACCACTAGAATCTCCATACTTTGCAGGAAAGTGCACATGCTAACTATTGTAAAATGAAATACAAAGAGTAAAAAATAAAAATAAAAAAAGGTAGCGATAGCAGAAAATAAACATACTGTAACTGATCAAAACAACTGGCCACAAGTACAAATTTACGTACGAATCCCTATGCGAACCACTACACAACTTGATGTTAACGTATTAATGAACAATGCTGACTGCAATTTACGCAAAAAAGCTGATTGTCACAAATTTCTGTTCCATGTTTTCTTACTCCCACACAGCTAAACTTGGTGAAAATATTTGGATTTACCTCCCCTGAAGAGTTCACTCGCATCAGAAACAGAATCAAACATGACTTGTCAGCCACTGCCGCAATAGTACTGTTCAGTTTTCTGAAATAGCAGTAACGACTATGCCACGATACCAGACGTGGTTTTTACATCTGGCAAAATGAACATTTTGTGAAAATAATGTTGTGTAACTTCGTCACACTTGCTGAGATATATTTACGTAATTGAATGCGAGAGAGAGAGGGGGAAGGGGAAAAAACGATGGGCGGAAACTCCCGTTACTGCAAATATAATACAAAAACACTCGTAACCAGAAACTATTCCTGTATATTTAATGAGGCAGTGAATTTCTCAGTATGATCACACTTTTATTGTGCTAGTGATCATAAAGAAAAAATCGCTATCGTTGGTCTGAACTCCAATAAAACACATCAATTTATACAAAATATTTCCTAATACCAGTGGCGCACCCAGAGGGGGGGGGGGCCAAGGGGCCCAGGCAGCCCCCAAAGAAAAGGAAAAAACACTAGAAAAATTTCCAAAAATCTTTTCCTAATTAAAATTGATTTTTTTTATTTATGTTGTGTGCTACTTATGAATTAGCGATCACTGCAGATGCTCAGTTATAGGTCGTATGCGATGTGTAGTGTGATTCGCAAAACGTCTACTCAACTCGGGGCCCCCCAAAGGTTAAATCCTGAGCGCTCGGCCCCCTTCAAGATTAAATCCTGAGTGCACCACTGCCTAATACATTTTGTCACAGACTATTACGCATAAAATAATCATTAGGAACATTTATAGCTCAGTGCCATTTAGATTCACCCTCATTATTTGAAGTATTCAATTAAAATGATATGTGCCAGTTGTCACTGAAATAGTCGCGAGTTTCGGAAGTCTCCCCTCCCAGAATAATGAAATATGAATTAAGAATATACAGAGTGTAACAACGTTCTATATATTCTATAGTAGATTGTGATTCAATATGAAATATTTAAATATAAATATATTATTGGTTTGCATTCATCTTTCATGTCCAAGAAATCTTGACGTCAAGTCAAAAGCAGTTTTCTTAAAAAGTCTGTATGTGTATAATAAAAAAAAAATAAATAAATAAAACTTTGCTACAAAGAATGATGCAGTAAATCCCATCAACCTGCTGGTTAATAAAAAAAAAAAAAACTAATTTGTTTAATGGTGGCAAATTACCGAATACAAGTATTTCGCTCGAATAATACCATTTTAGGAATGAAAGTGGTTCTCGAACGCTGAAACAGAAATTTCAAATAATATTTGAAATTTCAAGTATGAAGTTTAGATTTTATGATTGAAAGCTAGATTTCGCAACATTCGGTACAAGTGGATATTCACTGGTGATTATTCAAGTTCAATAATTTGTATAATACTTTTCTTCTTTGTCCTTATACTTAAAATTGTGATTATTGCTTACCTCGTTTTGTTCTCAGCTACACCAACAAGGTAATAGAAGCGTACTCTCTACAAACAAAAAATAGGCTAAACATTGTACCGCTAGGTGGCACATAATTCGGTCTGTCTAACGATTTAAACTAAATACGTTCATGAATATAAAAATGATAAATAAATAAATTTTTTTAATAAATAAACTAATTTTTTTGCGCATTAAGATGCCTATGACATACATATGATTTATAGGATTTATAGTCAACTTTCTCATGTACTATGACAACTTTCTTTTTATTTACTATGACTACTTTTTTATTTTATTATATTATTATTATTATGTTTGATAAGGGAGAGCCTACGCAATTTCTGAATTTATGTTTATCATTTGACTGCAATGATGGTGATAAAAAATAGTTAATATAAATATAAATAACCATCTTTGGCTCATCATATAATAAGCGATCACAGCCACATCCATTATTAAGAAGATCTAGTGTCATGGTGAGATTTCGCATTTTTAAAAGGGGATAGTTTCTATGCTTCCCCACTACACTGTTGGCTGAGTGTTTGGCGTATCGGCTCTCTAGCCAAGAGGTTGTGGGTTCAGTTCATGTCATGGTCAAGGATATTCGTGATTGTCCTGCAAACTCTGTGTGGAAAGGACGATTCTACCACTTCTAACAGAAGGCTTCATTCCCAAAATCCTATGGGATACGGAAGTGAGCATACTGCGACCACTAACATGAAATGTGAATAAATAATCAACTTATATGGATATTTTAGCACAAAAAAAGATCCTTACATTATTAGTGCTTCATGTATTGCAACTTTAAGCACAAATTTCTAGGAGTAGCTAAGATCATCTCAAAATAGAACTTATATAATTCTTCAATGAAACTAAAGGGCAGGAAAGTCTATTTCAAATTTAATCTAGTTTTATAACAGGAAAAATATTTTATTTTATAAATAACTTGCTTATTTGCGGAACTAGTTGGCCAAATGGTTAGCATATCCAGTCTCCAACAAGTCATGGGTAGCAATCCCGAGTTGGAGTACAACGGATGCTTGTGATTGTCTTTAAGTGAGGGATGGATTTCATCACGTAGTGTGAGACCACTGTCGTGCTTATTTGAGGCCTGAAGTGGCTTGAAAAGTTTCATGCTTGATCTCTAAATCAGTTTCCAGTCTATGTAAAACATTGAAATAAAAGTACAAAATATTACAAAATTAATAATAAAAAATGGGAAACATATGAAATAAGAAACAGATGGAGAATATACTTTGAGGGACTTTTGAATGAGGAAAATATAAGGACTCACAGAAAAGATGGGCAGCCTTCAGAGGGGATAGTGCAGAACATCAGTAGAGTGGAAGTGACGGAGGCCATGAAGAGAATGAGGAATGGAAAATCGGTGGCCCCGACAGGATTCCAGTGGAAGCATGGAAGGCACTGGGGGAAGAGGGAATTGACCTGCTGTGGGACCTGTTCGTGAAAGTTTGCCAACAGGAAAATATACCCGAGGAATGGAGGGAGAGTACTCTTGTCCCCATCTACAAGGGTAAAGGGGATGCACAAGACTGTAAAAATTACAGGGGAATAAATTTGATGTCCCACACAATGAAAATCCTAGAAAGGGTTCTTGATGAAAGATTGAGGAAGGAGGTGGAGATTGCAAAGGTGCAATTTGGCTTCATGCCTGGTAGATCAACAACAGATGCTATCTTTGGGTTACGGTAGATGATAGAAAAGTTTCCAGAGAAACAACGGGAGCTACATCTGGCATTTATTGATCTGGAGAAAGCATACGATAGAGTGTCAAGGCAAGAATTCTGGAAGTGTCTGAGGGAGAAGAAGATTCCGGAGAAATATGTCAGGTTGGTGCGGGAGATGTACAGAAATGTGAAGACAAGTGTTCAGACCTGTCTGAGACAGACAGAAAGTTTTCAAGTAACAGTTGGCTTGCATCAAGGGTCAGCAATAAGTCCGTTTCTGTTTAACATTGTGGCGGAGGTGGTGACGGAGGAGGTGAGAGAAGATGCGCCTTAGACAATGTTGTATGCAGATGACATCTTGCTGTGTGCAGATTCAAGAGAAGAAGCGGGAACTAAACTGGAAAGATGGAGAAAAGTACTGGAAGAGAGAGGTATGAGACTGAGCAGAAGTAAGACAGAGTATATGTGTTGCACAGTGGGCAGCGTCCAGGAGACAGATCTGGAGCTGGAAGGAAATGTCATCAGGAAGGTGAAGGCCTTTAGATACTTAGGTTCAACAGTGGAAGAAGATGGAGGAGCTGAGAAGGAAGTGGGATGCAGGACACAAACGGGTTGGAGGAACTGGAGGGAGATGGCTGGAGTGTTATGCGATAAGAGGGTGCCGATCAATCTGAAAGGCAAAATCTATAGAACAATAGTGAGGCCAGCTATGATGTATGCTACAGAAACTGTGGCCCTGAGGAAAAATAACATCAGCAGGATGGAAGTAGCAGAGATGAGAATGCTTAGGTGGATGTGCGGTGTGACCAGAAAGGATCGTCTGAGAAATGACTATGTGATGGGAACAGTGAAAGTTACGAACTTAGGAGCGAAGATGCAGGAGGCAAGCTTGAGCTGGTTTGGTCATGTGATGAGGAGGGAGGACGAATATGTTGGAAGAAGGGTCATGCAGATGGATGTGCAAGGAAGGAGGATCTCTGTTCTCTGAATGTTTGTAACATGTGTAATGTGTTATTTTATGCAATACCTTAATAAACCATTTTCTTTTTGGACAGGTAATGTCAGAAGATGAAGATCTTACATAGCTGCCATTTCTATACTGTTTGTAGTTGTTCTACAAAAATTCGATGCTTATGACCAGTTTCGTTTCTTCCTGACTGCTTTGAGTGTCGCTAATATACGCTATTGAGTGGTATGAAGCAGCGATGGGAATAGTTCACGTTTGCTTTCAGAAAGTGCCGCTAAAGCAAAGAAAACGAACAATGCTCAAGATTGTTTGAATCTTGCGATATAAGATACATCTTTTTAAATGGGAAATACTGCATCTTGAATGCAGTGTTTCTCACAAAAAGGGAAGAATTCGGAAAGCACAGTGAACTGGAATCCTGAAGAATCCATGGAATTAGTTGATTCATATTGACTATAGATGTATCTGAAAGAATTAGGATGTTTCGGAGTAAGTCTTAGTGATAACAACAAGTGATTTGTAATTCCAAGAACATCGATCATACCTTCTTTTAAGACATATCCATAGATTCATGATTTGTGAAGAGAAAATTTATGACGCCAGTCACTTTACGTCAAAGAAAGTGATCACCTTGACTTTTGATCAACCAAATGTCTTGGGTTGACTCTTTTTTTCTCTGAATGCTTGTAATATTTCATACTTTCCTGTGGCGCCTTTCTTTGTGCAGTAAAAAGTTTGTGATTTTCCGCATGTGTTAAAGCAGTGTGTGTGTGTGTGTGTGTGTGTGTGAGAGAGAGAGAGAGAGAGAGAGAGAGAGAGAGAGAGAGATACGCTTACATACAGGCCTTGTGGAGGTTGAACCGCTAGCTATTAGATGGACCATTATACTTTGTTATGGTTTATCAATATACACCCTCTGTTATGAAATCAGAATGATTGGAAATTCTACGGACTTGCAAGTAAAGTATTAAAAAAAATCATGGTAACCATCGCTAAGTCCAGAAGTGTACCATTCCAATAAACTTTGTAGGATAGAAAAAGGCTTAGGTGCTCCCAATGAAGTTTCAGGTAGATGGGTAGGGGAAACATAAATTCCCAGTCCCGATGAACTCATCGAAATACGAGGAAATAAATAGTAGTTACGTCACTGGTCATGTCAATGTTTATTGTTTTTTATGCGATCCGACCCACGAAATGTTTTTTAGGAAACCTATAGTACATTTGTACTTTAGGTAGGCTAGATTTTTTTCCCATTTTTTATTCTTCTTCTTCTTCTTCTTCTTCCTCCACATCTTCCTGTCTTGGGCTGTCACCACCTCCAAGTTCTTCATCCTCAACTCCTCTTCAACCAGCTCCCTCCATCTCTTCTTTGGCCGTCCGCCCTTCCTCCTCCCCTGCACATCCATCTGCATGACCTTTCTTCCCACATACTCTTCCTTCCTCCTCAACACATGACGAAACCATCTCAAACTTGCCTCCTGTATCTTTGCTCCTATGTTCGTAACCTTCACAGTTCCCCTTATATAATCATTTCTCAGACGATCCTTTCTGGTCACACCGCACATCTACCTAAGCATTCTCATCTCCGCTACCTCCATCCTGCTGATGTTATTTTTCCTCAGAGCCACAGTTTCCATAGCATACGTCATAGCCGGTCTCACTACTGTCCTGTATATTTTGCCTTTTAGATTGATCGGCACTCTCTTATCGCATAGCACTCTAGTCATCTCTCTCCAGTTCCTCCATCCTGCTTGTACACTGCATCCCACTTCCTTCTCAGTCTCACCATCCTCTTTGATTGTTGAACCTAAGTATCTAAAGTCACTGACCTTCCTGACGACATTTCCTTACAGCTCCAGATCTGTCTCCTGGCTGCCATCCACTTTGCAACACATATACTCTTATTTCTGCTCGATCTCATACCTCTCTCTCTCTCTCTCTCTCTTCCAGTACTTTCCTCCAACTTTCCAGTTTAGCTGCCACTTCTTCTCTCGATTCTGCAGGCAGCACTATGTCATCTGCATACAACATGGTCCAAGGTGCGTCTTCTCTCACCTCCTCCGTCACCACCTCCATCACAATATTAAACAGGAACAGGCTTAATGCTGATCTTTGATGCAAGCCAACTGTTACTGGAAAACTTTCTGTCTCTCCCAGGCAGGTTCAAACTCTTGTCTTCACATTTCTGTGCATCTTCTGGACTAACTAGTAATGTCATAAATTTACTCTTCACGAATCATTGGAACCATTGTCCAAGAACTTTAAAATATAACTCATCATAAACGTTCACACCGAAGATCTTCCTGCATCTAGCCACACAGATAGCTATACGGGTCCGAGTGTCCAGAAATTTTATTCAATCATGGCATTAGCACCAGCTCTATGTCCAAATTTGAATCCTAAAACTGTTTTCCTCTTCCACAAATTGAAACGTATACTGAACGTTAAACGGCTTCAAGATGTTGCCGATGTACAGCTGAATATGATTTTGAATATAAATAATTGCAGGTCATTTTCAGTTAGCCTTAAAAGAGATGCATTGAAACAATATGAGCAATACGATATCTAAAACAGAACCTTGTTCGTGGCAGAAGAAATTGAAGAAAAAAACCACTCTATACAAATAAATAAATAAATTTAATTTTTTTTTTGTTATTTTGGGTGTTGTTTTATTAATGTACCATTTGTGAACAAAAAAAAAAAGTTGCCTTATAATAATGAAAACCTAAGAGGCATTTTTCGATTGAAGTTTAGAGCTTAATTCACTTTTTTTTTTTTCTCGGACGTAAAAATGCTGTTACAGTGCTAATTGATCGCCTTTGAAGATAGCTTAAAAAAGTGGTTTCTATTTTTTATTCCATTTCTTATTAACTAATTAAAGTTAATTAGTGATTTTATGAGTTTCACAATATTGATGCCAACATGTCAGGTTAAAATAGTAGCTTTTATAGCAACATTTCTTGCTGAATAGACAGACATCTAGAAGAAAAGATCGCTATAGGTTGACGCAAAATAATAGGATTTATCCTCCCCCTGCCATTCATGAAACTCAAGATGTTAACATGCTACTCAGATAAAGAAAATCCCTTGGACTCATACTGTTTTAGACAACAATACGAGTCAGGGTTTGAGATCACGAAATCGTAGCATCTGACTGTCGCCTTCGAAATTTAGCATAGCATCGCTACCGATGACTTGTTACAAGAATTCAGAGAACGACATGGAGTCAACCCAAAACATTTGGTTGGTCAAAAGTCAAAGTCACTTTTTTTGACGTACAGCTTGAGTGAACATAAACGGTAGAGACCGACTGTCAAAGCTTAGTGGTAAAGAGGTTCCACCTAATTTCTTGAGAGAGTTAAAGGGCTTCAGAGGAATCATTTTATTTATTTATTATTACGTGACACCTCCAAAGACTCACCACGGGAGAGCACTTCACTCTGCTACTTTAACACATCTCAGTGTCTCCACTACTACTTAACTTTCCAAGTACACACAACGACACTACTATCAATGCCTCCTACCACCAAGAACAGTATTTTTTTTTCTTAAATTATGTAAAATTTATTAATGTAAAAACTTTTCTTTGTAAATTATGACACATCAGATATGTAGCAATATAAATGCGCCTGTTAGAGTAGACTTCATGAGTCAAAAAATTTCTAGTAACTACAAAATACGAAACTCGGAGAAATGGCCTGATCTACATATACCTGAATGATATTATGTTATAGACCATAAATCACCCAACGATAGTTGCGAATATATCATGACAACCACTATGGAAGTAATGCCCAATAATTGGTATCGTACAATAATAATAATAATAATAATAATAATAATAATAATAATAATAATAATAATAATAATAATAAACTGCAAGTCATTGGGAAGTATATGAAGGAATGATTGATAAGGATGTCAAAACAAAATGCTGCCATCATCTGACCACAACCCAATCCTGATCAAACTTGGCACGCAAGACCAACTGGCCCACCAGCACACCTTCATATCATGGGATAGGCTAGCTAAAATCCTACCAGAATACATTGTCCTGTACCCATCATACACAAAAAAGAAGAAATAGATGAAGCAGTAAGCAATCTAACAAGCCAAATTAAAAAAGCACTAGAAGCAGTCACCAAAACCACAACCAACCGCCCAACCAGTCGGCTCCCAGAAAACATCATAGATCTCATCAGAACAAAAAACAAAGCCAGGAAAAGATACCACAACACAAGAGCCCCACAGGACAAGAAAACTCTGAACAAGTTGAACAACCAAGTCAGAAAAGCACTTCAAATCCACAGGAATCAGGATTGGGACAATAAACTATCATCACTCAACCCAGAAGATCACTCAATATGGAAATTTCTGAAGATTCTGTCCACCAAACACAACCCCCTACCGCCCATGCAAACTGCTCATGGAATGGCGCACACTGATAAAGAAAAAGCAGAAGCAATAGCAGAAAACCTAGAAAAACAATGCAGCCCATCATATGACAATATAAACATCACCCACATATATAAATTCCACCAGCTGGTCAAGCGTACCTTAAGACAGTCCGAAGACAAACCAGCCAGCATCACCCCCACTACTCCAGTTAAAATAACCAACATCATAAAACATCTAAACAACAAAAAAGCTCCAGGTCCAGATGGAATTACTAACAGAATCATCAAATTACTTCCTAGAAAGGCTATTATACACCTGGTTAACATAACCAATGCAATACTGAGGATACAACACTTCCGCACTGCATGGAAAACAGCCGACATCATACCAATAAAAAAGCCAGGAAACAATCCACAACTCCCGCAAAGCTACCGTCAAATAAGCCTGCTTTCCAACCTAGGAAAGATTGCTGAAAAAATTATCCTTTCAAGACTACAAGAAAAATCAGACCAATTAGGAATAATTCCAAACGAACAATTTGGCTTCCGTCGTATGCACAGCACAGTGCAACAAATACACCGACTAGTGGAGCATATCACTCAAGGATACAACTGGAACCTTCACACAGCTGCAGTTTTTCTGGATATTGCCAAGGCCTTTGATAAGGTATGGCATCAAGGATTACTCTACAAACTCATTCAGGCCAACATTCCAATAAACCTTACCCGTCTAATAAAATCATACCTCACTGACAGATCCATGCAGATAAAAATAAATGGCACCATCTCAACTAGGCGCCAAATCCTGGCAGGAGTACCACAGGGATCTCTATTGGCTCCTTTACTTTTCACAATCTACGTGGCTGACATTCCTCAGAACCTGAGGACTACCATCACAGCTCTATATGCTGACGACACAGCCATAATGACAAGATCTCTCCGCCCGCACCTGGCGATCAGTCGTCTCCAGGATACCATCACAAAGCTAGAGAAATGGTTCTCCGACTGGAGGATACAAGTAAACCCCATCAAAAGCTCAGCTATACTATTCACCAGACGCAAAGCCTTCATCCAAGACGATATTCATCTCCTCGGTAAAAAGATACCATGGCAGACAGAAACCAAATACCTTGGAGTATAGCTAGACAAAAAGCTAAATTTCAACAGCCATATCAAGCTCATAGGCACAAAGACATCCAGAACCATAGCACAGAGAAACTGGAACCCCTGACATCCGTCAGGGGTTCCAGTTTCTCTGTGCCTGCGGATGATCTTGGACGCCCCATGGTTCGTTAGAAACACGCAGATCCACAGAGAAACTGGAACCCCTGACATCCGTTCTCTCCTTCATGACCATGCGGAAAAGTTCTTCAGCAAGGCACATTCTCGTCCCAACCCACTAATCAGACAAGCTTCCAGTTATAGTGAACATGACTATCACAAACATAAAAAACCTAAGGCAATCCTGCTTTCAGCAGAACAGAGCTAACTCCATAGTTCACAAAGTGCGAGCATAAGACTCACAACCTCCCCCCATCAAGCTTCTCGACACAGATAAAGGGGAAAATAAAAAGCATTTTATGCTTCACCCAGCAAGCCAGTAACGTTGTTGTTGTTGTTGCTGCCATCATCATTGAAAGGAGGTCTCCGTCAGTAAGGAAACGTTTTTGATCATTTACGCTAAACATCAGTGACGTATGCAAAGGTTCATACATTCTCGAACCTTTGATGTTTCATTATATTTTCTGTCACGAATGAGGATTCCTACTCGATGTGACATTTGTGAACGATGGCAAGAAGAGATTATCAGGTGATCATGTACGGTTATCCTATTTCCTCTTATAAAGGTTCTTCGCCCTAAGAAGCGATCTCAATCTGTCATTCTCATTTACTCAGTATTAAATCGACATGTGTGTGTATATATATATATATTTATTTACATCGAACTTTTCAATATTCAAAACTTCAGTAAATTATTTTGCTAACAATTAGCAACAACGCCAATGAAAAATTTCAATATACAATTTTTTAAAAGTGTCTCTATCAGTTCTTTTTTTTATGATTATTATGAGTTCACACTGCAATTCAACCATCATTTATTATATTTTATCTCTGTAGCATGTTATTTCCTTTCTGTTAGCATACATCACCAACCCTGACTTTTTCTTCTTTCATTAATAGAGTGCTCTCATCTTTTCTTTTTTTTTTTTCACTTCAAGATGCTGCATACATAGATTTCTTCGTTAAAATTGCATCCCTTCCCCGCCTTTTTTCCCCCTTTTAAATCCACAATTAGATAGGAATTTTGTAGTACTCACACTTAGGGAATCTATTTACTAAATTTTTTTGTAAAGGATTCAAATAACTTCACTATGGGAATGTACGGACACCAGTGCCGATAGATGGAATGGCAAAAAGATGATCGACAGTTCTTTAATTTGTAAAATATGGAGTTTACGAATATTGATTTGCAAATACACACACAAATAGTAGCCTAGTACCACAGCCACATTAATAAATATTGCAACACTTCGTTGTTCTGTTCCTTTATTTTGTATTATTTTCTCTGTTTTTTTTCTCTGTCCTTTCTAACCTTTCGCAAATTTCTACATTGTTAGCTCGATTAATTTAAACGAAGATAATATCATCATTTTAGATTCGACAATTTCGTTTCACTAACTTGCATCATTACTGATAACATCAGTAATGATGTTATTATGTTTACTACCTACTAATGAAATAATTAGTAGGTAGTAATAATATTTGTATCGAATACTCACGATGGTTTAATAACTTCGCAGTGCTGACACTGTCATCATTACTGGCCAATTGATTCCATAGATCGACTCTACGAAGTCAGCCGAGATATTACAAACAGACACGATTCTAAGCTATCGTATAATAATAATGATAAACTGCAAGTCATTGGGAAGTATATGAAGGAATGATTGATAAGGATGTCAAAAACTTCGCTATCCAAGGTTTAGCTGAGTTAGCAACTCCGATTTTATGTGAAAAGAAACAGTATCTTAGCACTGGCAGCACGTGCTAAAAAAGATTCGATTATCATTGTGAATATAATGTTTGAGCGCCCCACCCCCCTCTTTACTCATCCCATGAAGTGAAGAGCAGTGGTCAGCGTGATCGAACCGCTAGTTGACAATTTATTACTAGCATTTCCTCGGATTCCTAATACTTATCTCCAGAGGTCATTTCTACAATCTAATATTAAGCTCTCCCCCCACTAGATTATGTTTTTGTCTTTCAACCGCCTACCCCTCCCCCAAGTAGATTTGCATATTTTCTGGAATGTAAAACCTCGCGAGTTTGCAGAAGTAAACACTATCTACAGATGAGGCCAGATAACTCACTTTCATTAGAAAACGCTTATAAAAAGCTCATAAAAGTACATCGTAAGGAGAAATGACCCTTGGTCTTTTCCAACTAAAGGGCATGTTGCATCGTCCTTCCAATACTAAAGAGGCGCTCATATAATCCGCTATCTTTGTAGAAGCAGTGCTTATGTATGCGTTTTCTGTTTAATATCATGAAAGGTTTAAACAAAAGATATTCAATGTTCACTTCGCTAATTACGAAAAATTTAGGGGAAATACAAGAAATGTCCCTTCGGTAAAGAGCATAGAAGTAGCACAGTAACTTGTGTGTGTGTGTGTGTGTGTGTATATGAATCCACCCAGAAAAGTTGCAAACTTATCATCATACATCAGTACCGTGGAATGGGCTAAGGACCGAGTCTCCTGCAATATTTCCTGGGCACTGGCCAGGGAACAAATATTTGGAGGGTGGATATGTAAAGATACAGATCTTAAGCCCCCTCCACATTTTTTAAAAAAAATTAGCGTTTATAAAATTAGATGGTGCCAGGATCATTTTTGAGCTAATTGTACAAGTATAAAATATTCAAAAGAAAATTATATATTAAATGTAAAGTCTTTTTTTTAAATAATTTTATTTAATTTTATAGATTTTAATTTTATTGGTTAATCTATTTCGAAGATATTAAAATTTTTTAAATTATATTATTTATTATTAATATGAGTTTTAGAGTGTGGCTACACCTCCTTTATAAGATTGTGCTGTTTAAAAGTTTTTTTTTTTTTTGGGGGGGGAAAGTTTTTTTTTTGGGGGGGGGATATTTGAAGGGAACCTTCGAAAGGTGGCGGCAATAAATAAATAAATTAAATTAAATTGCACAGATGTTTTTTTTTTCATGACTATATCTTTATTTCACATCCTATTTCACTAAGGAAAACCAATGCATGTTATAAATAAAGGAATAAAAGTTAATCCATAGGCTTCCTTGCAATGTTTTAAGAGCTATTATTGTTATTATTATTATTATTATTATTATTATTATTATTATTATTATTATATTTTAGTTTAAAATTTCAAGCTAAAAAAAATACTCTATGGCAGTGTCCTCGGATTAAATTTTTTCTTTGTGCTATTAATGATTTCACTGGACTCATAGCTGTTTTGATCTACTGATTCTCATCAGAGAAAAGGCAGGAACCCTCAGGGAAAAAAAATCTCAACAACTTTCCATGGTATCGAGAGGATGGTTTTGTCCTCAGTTATCAGGTTAGTGAAACCTTTAATCAAAAGCACTAATTAAAGATGATACAGCCCTCTGGGTTGAGTTTGTCATGTTTAACACGTTCATTGCCAATCACGCGATATCGCGTTATGCGAGTTCTCACGAAACGGCCGATCACGCGTTATCGCGTAGACGTCGCTAACTAAATAAAAAAAGAAAAAAAATTTGGCCACCACACGAAATTCCAATTTTCAGCTTGGCAATGAAAGTGTTAAAAGGATGTAATACCTGTTATACTGAAACATAACTGTCATACTGAAAGTTGTATTCAGGATCTTCAGCTATCACTTCTGAAACTTGAAAAAAGTTTCGAAAGAAAATATTGTTTTGTCGCTTGGCTAAACCGAAAATGCATATTTATTTTATGCATATTTGTTATCCTATAAAACTAGTTATCATGTACCCAACTTAGTTCAATAGCAACTTTTGAGGTTGCAGAGCAACGTCAAAATTGAATCATCATCATCATTATTTAATTTTCCTTGTGTTCTACACTTGAAGTGCGAAAAAAATCGCTAAACAACAATATTGAATAAGATAGCAGTATAGGCAGTCGATTAAACTTTTTGCAACTCCTATCTTCGCTTTCTAGTTGAATCAGCTATTATATTTCTAAATAAATAGTACACAGATTATTGTTTTCCTGGTTTCTAACGGACAGCCTTTATACGAAAAAGAAATCGTTAAACTGCCATATTAATTTAGACCAAAGCGATGTGAACAGCTGATTGTCAAGTTCTAGCGTTTGTGTTCATTGGATAGTTTCCAAACGTCATAAACGTGACGTCTTTCCGTAATGCTTTCAGGCTAGCAACAGTCTGTGACTGTAGCATTGTATTTGTAAATGGCTGTTGTTGTATGTGTTATATTTATTTGTGTTTTGAGTACCGATTGCTTATATTTATTTCGGTTCGATGAAATATTTAAAGTTTAATTTTTTCTTCTTACGTTACGATATTAGTAAAAAGGCATCAATGAGTTCAACGGTAAGAAGAGAGACTTTGCATAGCCGTAGTTTCTTGTTAAGCCTACATAAGGCCTTCTTTGTTAGGCTTAGACAATGTCTACACGTATAAAACATCAGTCTAGCATGCCTCTTTCTCGGACGAGGTCATTAGTTTCAAGTATAAATGGCACTACTAGTACGACTCCAAAAGAATCCTTTCTGCCTCAAATTAGTGATAAGACGAATAAAGTTAATCAGTTGCCTCCAATCAAAAGTCAGACAATTGGAGGACTCAGGGCTGGATGTCAACAAGGTGCTCAAGTTCAGCATATACTCGATTTAAACGATCATGTGGGACATGAAAATAGGATTTCAGTTCCTCACCTTCCCGAAGTCCGTCCGGCAACTAGTGCAGATAACCTTGTAAGTAACAGAAATTCAAATTCCTCAATAAAACCAAAGACTCCTGTTGCCACAGCAGATCAAGTCATGAAACTCTATATGCATAAATTAACTCCTTATGAACACCATGAAATATATTCCTATCCACAAGTTTATTTTATTGGTGCTAATGCAAAAAAAAGACAGGGAGTTATTGGTGCACCAAATAACTGTGGTTATGATGATGATCAAGGTTCTTATTTGCACATACCACATGACCATATATCTTATCGATATGAAATGTTAAAAATAATAGGTAAAGGTAGTTTTGGACAAGTAATTAAAGCCTATGATCACAAGAATCACCAGTATGTTGCACTTAAAATGGTCAGAAATGAAAAACGTTTCCACAGACAAGCACAAGAGGAAATAAGAATACTCGATCACCTAAGAAAACAAGATAAGGATAATACCATGAATATTATACATATGTTTGAACATTTCACATTCCGTAATCACACATGTATCACATTTGAGTTACTGAATATTAATTTATATGAACTGATAAAAAAGAATAAGTTTCAAGGATTCAGTTTACAGCTAGTACGTAAATTTGCACATTCCCTTTTACAGTGTTTAGATGTGTTATATAGGAACAAAATTATTCATTGTGATCTAAAACCCGAAAATGTTCTGCTTAAACAACAAGGTCGCAGTGGAATCAAAGTAATTGATTTTGGATCCAGTTGTTTTGAACACCAAAGAGTTTACACATATATTCAGTCCCGTTTTTATCGTGCACCAGAGGTGATATTAGGAGCAAAATATGGTATGCCAATTGATATGTGGAGTTTGGGATGTATCCTAGCAGAGCTACTTACAGGTTATCCATTGTTGCCTGGAGAAGATGAAGGCGATCAACTTGCATGTATGATGGAGCTACTTGGTATGCCATCACCAAAACTTCTAGACCAGTCAAAGCGAGCCAAGAATTTTATAAATTCTAAAGGATATCCTCGTTATTGCACATCAACAACCCATCCAGATGGTACCGTGGTATTAAATGGCGGGCGTTCTCGACGTGGCAAGGTACGTGGTCCACCAGGTAGTAAAGACTGGGAACGGGTATTAAAAGGATGTGATGATGTACTGTTTATTGATTTCCTGAAAAGATGTTTAGAATGGGATCCTAGTAATCGATTGACACCTCCTGCAGCACTCAGACATGGTTGGTTACGACGCAGACTTCCCCGCCCTCCTCAAAGTACAAGTAACACTGCTGGCAGTGACTCAGTAAATCGAACAATAGTTTTGCATGGTACTAGCAGCACCGGGAGTGTCGGGTCAGGTACACGTCCTAATCTTATAGGTAAGCTAGCAGTAAGTACACCAAAGGCCAGAACTGTAGCAAGCAGTGCAGGTGAGGATACTACTGCCATAGACTCTAAGCTGCCACACATAACTAACATCCCTTGATTAATGTGATATTTTAAAGATACTTTTAGATTTTGTTTGTAAATGGTTGTGGGATTTACAAGTTACGAGCTTGTATTATTCTTTGGTTGATCCAATGCATAATGTATTTATAAAACGTTTTAAATAATTTATGCTCACCTTATGTTTTGCTTTTATATTTTAAAAGCAAAAGCTTGATATGACTTCTTAAGCTCAATAATAAATACTTAATTTAATATTGCCATTTTTTGATGAACTGATGAACATTCATACTACTTGTCATTTATTTAGACAAGTTCTTTAATAATGCTGGTAAAAGAAAGCTCTGTATTTGCAATGTGCATTAATGTTTTATTATTTAATGAATCTGGTATGTATATATTTGAAACGAGTAATGACCATGGAATCTAAATAATACAGCATAAAAGTTAAAAAAAAAAAAAAAAATCTGTTTAACATTAATTCTTCCTGATCTTTATTACATTTGAAGTTTTGTTAGTTGAAAAAAAAAAAAAAAAAAAAAAACTTATGGTCACCTCTGACAAATATAACATACTGGTAAAATTTGTTCAGCCTGAAAAAAGAAAAGAAAGAAAGTAATGCTTCACATACAACTGGGTATTTTAATTCAAAAAAAAAAAAAATCAGCAACTAATATTTTTTTTATATATATACATAAACAGAATATTTCAGTATTTTCTAGTAAACATTGCCAAATAAGTAAGAAGCTGGTTGTATACAAAATGTGAAGAAAATCTGAGTGTTTCCTTCTTGTGCCTTCAGAACTATTTATATGTGATGGAAACTTTTATTTTTTGCAATAGTGTAATAATACAAAACCAAAGCTTTCACTTTCCCCCCACCACCAAAAAAAAAGTATTAGCTTTATTTTTAAAATGTTTGATAATTTAACTTATCCTAAAGGGTGATCCACATCTACAAATTTAGCCAATCCAAATTAGAAAACACTTTTTACTTGATCTATTTCATTATTTTTTTCCAGATAATCCTACCAAAGACAAAGTGTATGCATATTTTTGCCAAATTTAGCAAATACCTTATTTTACATAAGATCCTATCACGTTTTTTTTTAATTATTATTATATATATATATTTTTTAGAGTATTTAATAGTAGAATTCAAAAGTGGATTTGTGGAGAGGTTTTATCCTTTTATACTTTAAAAGAAATAAATGAGCTCCTTTTCAATTTAGGTATTTACTCTCGGATTTACTGTACGGATTTATTTGCAAAGTCTACAAATTTCTGCTAAGCTCTACGCTGGTCTGATGATTAATATTCTGTAATTATCTGTAAAAAGAAAACTCTTATAATGTAGTTTAACATTTTTTAAACAGTGTTTTGAGATTCCTTTGTTGTTATACATTCTGACATATAACTGTTATTTGCTGCAAAGGCACATTTTCAAGTTCACGTTTTGTTTCATTTCTTTCCTATCTGGTCATTTTAAAAATCTTTCTTATCATTAGATTAACTGCATAGATTTGAGCATACCTTACAGTTATTTTTCTTGGGAATGAAGCATTTCCTCCTGAATATTATTTCATTAATGGAATCTCAAAGAATATAAAAGAAAAACAGCAAAAAAAAAAAAAAAAATCCTTACAGAATAGCACTGTATACTTCAGTTGCACTGTCAATATCCATTAGTAATAATATTTCTTTTTGTTTGCAAAACGTTTACATCATGAGCTTCTTCAAGAAGTTTAATTGTAAAATTAATGCATGCAGCATCCTCTAAAGATAAGACCCAAATTATTTGTATAACATATCCTTTTAATTTTTTAAAAATAAAGTTTAATTTTTATGGAATTTTGCTAATTTGGAATGTAATATAACTCACTTGACTGAGTAGCAGAAGTAGATCTTATCATTAGTATATTTTGATCCTCAAATGACTGGAAAACTTAAAAAATAAAAAAGAATGGTAAAAATTAAAATATTTAATATTTTGAAGTAGAAGTATGATGTAAAGAATGAGTTTATTAAGCCAACTGCTAATCTAATTCTGTCCGTCTGTCTCTTTCTCTACCAGTGCTTTCGTAGTGCATCTGGAAGAAGAATAATACCTTTTGGTAGAAAGATTAGGGTTCATATCTTGTCTGAGATGTACATAAAGAGTTTTCAACTAAAGATGTCTTAGTTGATTTCATAAAGAGATGCCCTTATTCTTTCCCATCCCTGTCCTCCTCCTCCTCCTGCAAAGCAAGCATACTTACCTTAACTAGTTGGCAGTTGTTTTAAATAGCCAGTTAATATCAGAGTAATGGTATTTAGTAAATACATTTGACCATTTTATACTGGAATAATTCATTTCAACAAATTCATATTTTTAGTAAGATCTCAAGTAATTATTTCATAGAAAACAAAACAGTGAGATTTCATATCGCATATATTACCTTTAAGGTTCCATAAGAGAAAAAAAAAAGATTGCTTTTTATTATTACAGCTTAGTTTATTCCAATGTTTCATTTCACTTTGTGAAATACATATTTAATATGATAATATATTACTTTTAGTGATTTGAAAAAGATGGACTAAAATTATCTTTTACCAGTTAATGTCTACTTTAAGTTAGTATCAAGTTACATTTTCAAATATTAGTTATATTCTATGCTTTTTTTACTTACCTTTCGTGGTTCATAACAGGAGAAATATGCTTTTATTCTTGAAATATACAGATTTTTTTTTGATACCCTGCAAAATAAACATACATGTTTATTTAACAATTTTTTGAAGAACAAAGTAAACTCCTCATAAAATCCATTAATTTAACTGGAGGGAGCTTTTAGTTTTAAAGGTTTTTCTCTCCCAAAGTCAGGTGTTATTGAGTAACTCACTCATTTATATGTATGATGTGTAATTGAGGAATGCATCTTCATAATAATAATAATAATTTGATAATATTTTCCTTCTGATAAGCATAATCAACCACATTCAGTTCGTAGCAAAAGTTATTATTTAATAATATTTCAGTAGGTTTTAGCAGAATTTTTAACTCTCTATTTAAGCCTTACTCAGTAAATTAGAGATAAGGCAGGTTTAATTTTGGACTAATATTAAAAACAAATCTTACAGTTCTAAATAATTACTTAGGAATGTATATTATTAATTTAGAACTCTCTCTTTAGTACAGAGATTTTTTTAAAATTAATGATAATCATACCCACAAAAGATGAAAACCTATAGGTACATTAATTATTTGTGGACTAAGGATTAGATAATCCAGAAGCCATGCTCCAGACTAGGCAATATTTTTCATGCTGCTTTAGTCTTCCAATGAAAAGAGGTGGTAGTCTCACACTGGATGATTAAATTTATATATCATTTCTTAATATGACCTTTATGTTGACTAGAAGAAGAGATTTTCAAACAGTATTCTTGTTTGAAATACATTACAGTACTTAGTCCATTGGCTTTAAATACGGATGTATATCTAAATATCAAAGCAGATGCATTGATATTTAGAATGTGTAGTCATTGCTATAAATTCATAATGCATGGGATACAAGTGGCATATTCATGGTCTATTTGTCTTTATACAAACAATAATATCCCAAGCAGCTACAAACACACATTTCTCTTTCTAATATTAATTCATGACTTCCAGTTAACCAGTCTTTCTCAATTAGAGTTCAGGTTCATTTACCTACTAGTAATGATAGATATGACTGAAATTCTGTGAATACTAGAGAATATATGCATCATCTCTTCAATATCCATGATTTCTCAAGACTTGCTAGTACTGAAATAGATTCATTCTGCATCAGCCTGAAACTGCAGAAATTGAGAAATCAAAGAGAATTGATTTGACTACATGGAAGAAAAGGAAGCTGCAGGTTTTCTCAGAACTCATGAAGCACATTTAGCCATTCCTTGTGTTCTAAAGATAGCCACTTAGCAAAATAGTGAGAATAACTCACAAAGACACTTTCTTCTTTTCAACTGATTATGAATCATAGAATCTAATAATTTTGGCTTGATATTGACCCTAAACTTCAAAAAGTGTTTGTTAAACTACAATTATAGTTGTTGCTCTTCCCCATGCCTAGAAAAGATGCATGCTATAAATCATTCTGCAGTCATACAGCTTTTTTTGAGTAGCCAACCTAGAAGCTTTGAACCGTCTGACTTGGCTAACACTCATAAAATGCCTGATTTTTAGCCACACAAATGTCGTTACTACTTGAACTTCTAATTCCGTATTTCTTATAATATGCGTAAGAATTATACCCACCCACTTCAGAGAAATAATAAATACTGTATATATCTATAGAATAATAGTAAAAATACAGCTAAAAGTCCTTTTAGCTATATTTCTTTCCTTTTTATGGATAAAAATATAGCTTAAGTTTCAGTGATTGGTGTTCAAGCATGACATGCATTTATGGAATTGACAAATCCAGTGATCACTTCTCTTCTTAGGCATTAGAGCAAAATTCAAATTTTCAATTCAATAACAAAAAAGAAACAATAAGATTCTGTTTTATTACTGATTTTTTTTTTTCTTTGAATTGTAATGATTTTTTAAATCACAATAAAAGTTAAAAAAAATTGAAATAAATGCTATTACTGAAATCCAGTTTTAGGTTATATTAATAAAAGAAATGTTAAAAAAAAGCAATATCTAAATAAGTATTTCTTAGTCTTCCCTTATTCCTGGTATCTCAGTTATCCCTTCTAAAACTTGAGTCTGGATCTACTATTGTTTTCTGCTAATTCCAAATGGATAGTGTGATTTTCCCCTCCATGACAAAAAAATATATTGTATCTAGTTTCATATAGTTTTTTTTTCCCCTTTAAAGTTTGATATGATTACTTTTAACAACTTGGAAATGTTGTAGAATGTATCTTTTGCAAGTAACTAGAAGGTCCTCATGCATTATTAGAGAAGGGAAAGGAGGGAGGATGTAACTAAGATGTGAAAATTGTCGAAAGTATCCCACCTGGGAGGATGTTTTTCAAAGTGTGAATAAAGGGAAAAGAAGGGATTAGGACAAGAGGCCATTCCTAGAAATTGTATAGAGTGTGAAGTAATTTTTTTATATAGAGAATGAGCTTGTGGAATATGTTGCCAGATAAGGCTGTGAATGCACAGTATGATGATAAAGTTATAGTATGATTCTGTATGACAGATATCATTTTCCTCTTTTTATGTAAAGTAGTAGGTAATTAAATAGATTGAAACTGAATGTAAGAAAAACAAGGAAACAGAGTATAACATTAAGCCATTTCATATTAGAATGTAACAAACTATTGAGCAAAATTAAATGCCTGTACAGATGAAAGAGTTTCCACAGACATTTGAACTGATATCTATGGTTAACTTCATGTTACTTGATATTGGAAACATATCAACTTGTTTTGTTCCATGCTGTCTTGAAAAGGCACCAACTGACGCATGTTACATAGGCATGCTTTCAGGAAACCATCTACATATGCATGCAGCTCCAGTTTCTTTGAAGGGAATTTAATCAGTTATTAATATGAGTTTTTTTATTTATTTATTTTTATTGAAAAGCTGAAGTAGGTATACTTGTACTTGCTTAATGGGATTTGGATCTTGGAGTTAAGCAGATTAGATCTACAGTATTTTCTTACTGCAAGGCACTCCAAATAGTTGTGTGTGTTGTGAAAATGTCAAATCATGTCTTCTGGCAAAGTACATATGGCAGATTAATTCCTGTTCTTAGGATATTCTGTATCACGTTCCATGATCAAAATAGGATCTCTTTGAAAAACATCTGCTTCTCCACCCATAATTACACCACTTTCTTTTCTCATGCCTTTTAAAAAAATAATAAGCAGCATATAGTCTCATCAGTATGTAGTCCAACTTAAAAATTATCAATAGCTGCTCTGCTAGGTATTTTTTAAGAGTTATAGTTTGCATTATTTAAGTAAAATATTAAGTTCCTATTCTTTTTCCAATAAATAATGATCATAATAAATTTATAAAAATCGTAAATCACTTTTTTGACCATATGTGTGTGGAATTTTTATTAAAAGAAACAAACTTTAATTGGAATAATCATAGGCATTTTGCTGAATTCATGCTGATTCAAGTGACATAATTCACCCATTATAGTAAAGCTTAGAATTAAGTAACAAAAACTGTCTTACTTATCTTGAGGTAACATGTTATGCACAGTGTACTGTTTTCTAAATCTTCCACATCCTTTTGTAATAACAATTAAGAACAAATATACACAAATGAAAATAGAACAACACTTGGTGATGGGTGAGATATATAGAAGTGGCTGATTTAAAAATAATCTTCAGAATTGTACTAAACATTTCTTTTTGCTTAAGAGAAAGGGAAGTTTAATATCCCTGGCATTCATTTGGTATTTACCAAGGTTTTTTTTCAAAGAATTAAAGGAGGAGAACAAAAGGCCATCCCCAAAAATTAAACAAAGATGTAATGAACAAAATGAAAAGTAAAGTTTTATGCACGGAGGATTCTGGCTGAATTAATGTGTTATAATTATAAAGGGAATGTGTGCATGCATGTGTACACACAATGAGTGAATGAATGCATGGTGACAGATCTTGGGACATGCTGAGTGCACCATCTAAAATGAGACTTTCATTCTAAAGTAGTTCTATGTTATAATGAACTTTCTATAAACTGGCTTGGTTGGCTGAGTTGATACCGTTTCTGCCCTCTCCTCAATAGGCTGTGGGTTGAAATCCTACTAAGGCATGGATATTTATTAAATCATTTGGTGGTTGATAATTTTCACCACCCAGTGTAAAATCACTATCCTGATTATTTGGAGGCCTGAGTGGCTTGAAAAAGTTCAATATTTGGTATTTAGAGTATCTGAATTGAATTATCCTTAGCCTTCCTATAGTACTACAACTGTAGGTTTATAACCCACCTTGGTTAGTACTGATAAAAATAAACACTTGTTATCGAATAAAAATGTGCAAAACAAATAGAGAGTTAAGCAAAATCACGTGCAATCTAAAAATGCATACTTCTTATTCACTGTAAGAAAGGATGAAAAGTTCGACAATATTTTATTTTATTACCTACCTGCCTTCTGAATTGTTTACAGAACCTATTAGTTCCAAAATTCAGGTATAAATTTTATGCCTAATCATGCCATAGTCCAGCCCAAATCTTATAAAATGGAATGATCACTTTCTCTACATGTCCTTACCAACCATTGCAACAGTTTCAATACTATTCCATTAATATAGTACATAAGTTTGTTTCTAAATATATAGTGAATATACCTAATACACTTTGTTTTTCTTCCAGTGAACCTCTTTCCATGTTGCCAGTCAATTCAATTTTTTTTTTTCATCCTTTTCTGGTAATTTCCTTCAACTTTGCAGTAGCATTAAAGAATTGAATATTTCCTTTCAGATCATTAACATTAAACTAGCAGCTTGAAAGACTGAGTCCTCTTGAATCCTATTTATTAACTTCTCTGAGATACTGCTCTTCTGCATAATTCTTTGAATATTTATCAGCAAGCCTTTTTGTTCTGTTGTCCAGTCTGCTAATTGATCTTCCATCACCATTTGTTGCCAGTTAATTATTATTATTATGTGCACCTCCAGGGAGTCCAAGGACTCATTGGGGGGGGTCTCTACAACTCTCAGTCTCCACCACTCAGTCCACCAACTACAACGAACTATCATCTACACCAATGTCATCTACCGCCCATCACCACCACTGGTATTTTCATTGACAGTCACAAACATCCATGCCCATGGCAGGATTTGAACCTGCAACCTTTGGCTGGAGATACGCTAACCACTCAGCCAACTAGGCTGGCAATTAAATATATTAATTTTTCATATCAAATTCAATATATCCTATATCATGATATTTATTTGCACAATAAATATCAGAATTTATCATCTCTTGATAACATTTGATTATAAAACATGATTACAGTACTGAAAACAAAAAGGCTCCTTACCTAAACCAACCTCCATTAATTTTGTTCTCACCTTGAATTCCAAATCCTGTTCCACAAATGCAAACCCATTCGAAGTTTTGTGCTTCTGCTTCTTTGATACCATCCTTATCTTCTTTGAGACCTTCTACATGCAAAATTAATTAAATAGCGATAAGACACATATACCTCATCCAATTCTCCTCCTCCCCATTTGCATCTAGGTGTTGTTTAATATTCCAAATACCTTTCATTCGCTGGCATATTTCTCTTGTGCAGCTGATAGAACAATATGTGGCTTTCAATTGGGAAGATCAGAATTTCAGTCACATGAAGGATATAAGGAGCATTCTGCAGGCCTTAATCAAAACTAAATTAGTTAATCTCAACATGAGTACAATGATTTTTTATTTGTTTTTTTGTCTTTTCAAAACAAGGTAAACAGGTTATTGAACGCACGCACACTGCCTTGTGGTCTTAGTTACTTCAGATTAATTGAATTTTTTTTTTTTTTTGTCTCTCTTCTATTTTTTATCAATGAATGTGAATGGAATAAATGTTAGGATATTATATACTGGTGAAAGTGATTTCACCCACAAAAAATATATAAGAAAATGGCATCTTAGTTCTGATCACCTTACTACTATCTTCATCCAGAAAAGTGATTTATTCTGCTACTTTTTCTTTTTTTTTTTTTTCATAAATGAATTAAATCTAGGAAATCCATTTATGAGAGAAATAAACATAACCACAGTAAAGGTTATTTAATGAATTATTTAAAATATTTCAAAAAAGGTGATCAGAACAGATTCCATTTTCATATATATTTTTTGCCGGTGAAATCACTTTCATCAGTATATAATATCCTAACACTTATTTAAATATTTATGAAATATCCTAACATTTATTCCATTCACATTCACTTTCATCGATAAAAAAAAAAATAGAAGAGAGGCAAAATAGAAGAGAATCACAAACCATCTTCAGTGGGAAAGCAATTTGCTGGTCAGACAATTGGAGGTTGAATAATTTAGTTAGTAGAAGTCATAATGTAAATAATGTTATTCGTAATGTTAATAATGTAATTTTTCATGTAGTACTATCATAAGATCCTGTATGCCTCCTGAAGATTTGTCAGGAATTTGATGATGGTGATGTACTATAAGTCATTTGACACACTAACCCAGTCAAGGGTTGGTTAATTGAAGGTTCGGTCATTTGAAGGTTGGATAACTGAGATCATTGTATTTTTCTGTTAACTGCTTATTTTACTACATATACTTTTACTGTGGTTATTTGTGTATACCTCTTACATTCTCCTACCGTCTAGAATTTTTCTTAGGTTGTGTTTACAAAGGATTATTATTATTACGTGGTACCTTTATGGAGTCCCAAACCTCATTGCAGTAGTCCATTCTACACTACATAACATTACACTTTTCTCTCATGCTCTCATTTTTCTTACTACAGATAGCACTTTCTTATCTTGTACTTTATATACTACCTTCCCTCCCAGTTTTTTTTTCCTTGTGTATATGTTGCGATGCATTTTTAATAATCAGTAATCACTAACTTACACAAATGTTACAAACACTAAGGATAGAAGTATCGATAATTTTCATTTCAGTAATTATTAAGAGGAGTGGTTTAATCTAATTAAACATTTAAGATTGTACATGTAAAAAAATGATTTTAGTTTTCTGCATAGTTGTAACACAGTACAGTAAATATTACCATTACTGTAATTTCATGGAGTGATCATTTTTGTTTCTTCAATGGAAAATTTCAGTTATAGCATCTCTGATATTCGAAATTAATTTTGGGACTTGCTCTCTACTGAGATGGTCAGTTTCAAACTATGCTATAATGGTTCCACCTCTAGTTATTTTTGTGGATAAGAAAATATGTTAATCTGTATTATATGCAGTCTTTTTCATCATTGCTGGAGAAATGAACAGTCTATTGGAACTGTGATTAACAAAAAAAAAAAAAAAAAAAATCGATTTTGAATGCATAATAATATGTGAAGAATCTGGGCTTTATTTCTGTATAAGTCCTTAGGTGCCAGTATAGCCTTGTGGCCACATTTCTGGCTCCATAATACTAGACTGCCAGAAGAAAGACCATTATAGGTTCAGTTCCAATTGCCAAATAGTGGAACTCTTCTTTTTTTTCATTTGGTTCCTGAGATGTTGATCTTTAGTGTAGGCGAGTAGTTTTTTCCTCCCAGAAACTCAAGTTTTTATTCTGCAAATCAGAAAAATCATCCACAGAACTCACACTGTTTAAGATAATAATACCAGTCAGATTTTAAATCATGAGATGACTGTAGTTGTCTACCATACTCTCACTCTGAAGTTTAATGAAGTGCTACATTGAACTCAACTGTCAGGGACAGCTTGAATGTAGACTGGTTGCCTACTGATTTCCAAATGTTGGTTAGTTTGGGCTGAGTTCCACCTATTCCCTTTCTGGAATAAACAGTCATGCTATGTCTAGGTACATTACAGTATTTTATTAAATATATTATTAGCAGTTTATTTTTAAAATATTCATTATACATTATGGTTAAAATTAGAATTATAAAATAATGAAATGAGCCATGGGCAGACTAACTAAAATGTGTATTTCATATTCAGGGTTTTTTTTCTTCTGGAAACTCCAGAATTTCATCCCCTACAGACAAATCGTCCAAGAAAACATACACAATTTACAGACAAAAAAATACTATCGGTGGTGGTTGGTGGTAAATGCTATTGTGTTGATGGTAGTAGTGTAGTTGGAGGATTAAGTAGGAGAGACAATGAGTTGTGTTTAGTGGAGTACTGTGCTTTCCCGTGATGAGTCCTTAGACTCCTTGGGGGGGTGTCACGTAATAATAGTAATATTCTAAAGTTATTTTCCTGCCCTTTTTATTTTTTTATTGAAATTTCAAATTACATGATCTCATATCATGTATAAGTCTGTTTTGGAATACTAGTTTTTATTTTCATAAATAATTGCGATTAACCTCGGAATATTCGCAGAAACATGTTCAGAACAGACTGAATGTTGTTGTGCATTTATACCAAACAAAAAAATAAATAAATAAAAATAAGATAACTGAGATGTTATAATCACTAGTGGCAGCAGAAGTATACAGCTCATTAAATATTTATTATCTATCTATCTATATATATATATTTTTTTTTTTTTTCATAATCCCAACCATGAATTTTTTTAAATCTATAGTGCTGTGGACAAGCTAAGGTAAGCAACAAATCTGGCTCTAAAGACTGCTATTTGAGTTCTCCCAGTAATCAGAATGGTGGTCACAGATTGGAATTCATTTAATAGCTAAATACATGAGTAAATATCCATGTGAATTCAAACCCACGTCATGTTAGTTATGGGTTTGCATCCTTAGCTAGTAAATGAATTTCGCCATCTCTGGTCTGAAACCACCATCCTGATTACTGTGAGACTGAAGTGGCTCAGATAATTATCATGTGTAGTACTATTCACTTGTCCCACCAAACAGGTGACTAGTCAGTCTGAGTTAGTAGTGAGTTATTTAATTATGATGACTTGAGTAGATATGATTATGAGGAAGAGAAGAACATATTATATACCATCTTTCTATTAGTATATGACAGAATGGTTATTCTGTGATTCTGCATAAATGCAGGATCAAGAAAAGCATTTCCAGATGCCTGTATCATATATGGTATATACTTGCATTTTATTTTTGATATAAAATACAAGTGTAGAAAATAAAATATTATTCTTTTTAATCTTTTAAATGGGCATGTGAAACAGCATAACTTTAAAATCCTAGGAAAAGTATGGTGTGCCCTTTTTTCATTTTTTATCTTTGTTTTTGATTTGCAAAGATTAAAAAAATGTGTTTGCACTTCACTTGTCATTCAGATATGTATATCATGCTATGGATGAGAGCCGAAAACATTTTGTTAAAAACAAACTGCATTTACTCAAACAGGACTACATGGGGGTTGCAGGAGACCAGTAATGAAATGGCTACATAAGTGTTATTTTTATTCCATATTCTATAACATCAAGAAGAAAAGATTTTAGCCTCTGATATGAATTCTTATTTAGTTACAAGTGACTGTGGCCATAATTAGGATTTACCAAGTATCAAACTTTACATTAGTTTATAGCAGTTAATCTAAAGAAGGGGCATCATGAAGGAGCATTATTCCCAACAGAATCAAAATGTCATAAATAGCTAAGAATACCTCTTACTGGAAAACTTTGAAAATAAGAAATTTTTTGAGCACAAGTAGCCTTCACCAAATTTTGAATTATGCATTGGAGCTTGAGCTACAATTTTTTTTCCAATACATTAAGAGTAGTTCATGCAGAATCATCTTGCATCAAAGATGGACCATGCAAGCACCATTTTGCTTCTTTTGGTTGAGATGTGTGGATTTGTTATCCATGTTTAATAATTATTAACTGAAATATATGAGTTTGTAAGCTGTTTGTATATGCAATAATATGTACTGCACATATGTACAATAATATGCGCATGAGCCTCCATAACTCAGTCAGTTTTGATGCTGCCTTTTGGTTGGAAAGACCTAGATTTGAATCCTGTCTAGGACATGAAGAACCTTTATCAGGGCTTTTCATTTGAAGGTGATATGTAGAAATAATAGGGTTTTTCATTGTTTTGATGCAAATTAAAATATTATCCTTCTGTCCAGGAAAAAAAAGAGAGAGAGAGAGAAAGAGCATGGACTAGAGCTGAGTTGAGCATTTCTTATAATGAACTATATATATATATATATATATATATATAAAATAGCTGCCAGTTAATAAGTTGGGTGGATAATGTGCTGCTCAATATAATAAAAACTAACCTAAAATTCTCTGGATTCTACATCAGTTTTTACAGCAAGCACAGACACCTCTTGATGGTGTGTGTTTTGCTTCAGCCTTTTTGAGCTCATAAACAAATCTCATGTTGCAGCTAACACAATGATTGACTTATCATCTATTGGAATGTGACTTACTTGTATCAAAACTGTTAAATGCATAGTGTCTGTGGCTCAGCTTTTCCTAAATTACATTTTTGCTGCATTAAAAAGTATGCACATTTTAATTTTTCTTGTTTATTGGCTTTTTTCTAATAATGTAAAGTATGCATGCACAGAAATTATTATTATAAATGGATTATGTGTGTGAACCTAAATTTAACTGAACTTATAGTATTGACTTCAACTGTCTGTTGAAATATTAGCCAAATGAAAACAGTAAATTAAAACTTAAAACCTGCATTCTTCAGAATATTCTAAATGCAAACTTACATATACAAAAGTTCTGATGTATCATTATGAACACCTGCAGAAGTTTATGTATAGTATTAAAATTTATTAAGTCAGAAGTGTTAAAAAAAAAAGAAGAAGAAAAGGAAACATTTATCTTATAGTTGAATCAAAAGAAAATTGCATTCTACTTGCAGACATTCCTCATGTATTGCATTTTTAATTTCTTAACAACTAATGATAAAGTGGATAGCTTCTCCGCTCTCCAACAAAGTTGACTTTACAAGTAGGCTTTGGTTTCAAATTCTGCTATGACATGAATGCTTGAAGTAGATGCTTTTCATTGTCCAGTGTGAGAATATCCTCCTCCTTATTGAAGGGTAGAAGTGTATTGAAAAAGTATCACGTTAAACAGTACTAAATATATAACCAAAATAACAAAATAATGAATATATAATCTTTCATAAGATGAGATTCATATAAAAGACCCTTAGAAGGCTATCAGGCTTCAAGTCATTACATATTTAAGATTTTAAGCTTTCAAATGAATTGATTGAACCTAAAACAACATTAAAATTCAGCTGTATTAAACTTCATTGACTATTACGTGTGGTTTATTGTCATCATTATTATTAAAACACCTACACTGAGCCAGTAGACTCATTGAAGGTCTCACTCAACCAGTAACAACTAGTTATCATTCTCTGGTATGCTTCTGTTCACCCATGTAAAAATTATGTTTCTCACTCTCATGCTTCATCTATCTTCTGCAGATAGCATTTATCCTATCTTTTGCTCTGTGAACAATCACTTCAGTGTCGATTGGGTAAAATCTCCTCACCAACTTAACCATCTCTATCATACGTTACATTTCCTCTGTGTCAAACTCTGCAATTAATATTCCATTAACAGGATGTCCTCATCACTTTCAAAAGTAATCTAATTTGTGCATGGTAGTCCAGTATTATCTGATAGGTTCTTATACAACAGATCAAAGCATCTTTGTCTCTGCTTATCAGCATTGTACTAATTGCAGTATACCATATCTTTAAGACTGTTGTGATTGTCCCTATTCGGGTCCAGTGCAACTAGAACTCATCAGCCTTGTGGAAAAAATTTCCACTAATAAAGTATACAGCACTTATGCCTCTGTATTGCAAAGTGCAGTACTTTGCCATTAGCAGCATTAAAAATGGCAATCCTGTTTATCTATCCAAGGTACCAATCTTTTTAACCTCTAACCTTGGTTTTCTTACATAATTATTGATATGTAGTCATAGTGACAATTTATTTTTTTCAATTTATTCATAAAAGTGCGAGTAGATATAATTTTTTTTTGGTTTATATTGCATATTTATAAATTCAAAACAAGCAAATGATAATACATATAGGATTTTTTGTTAATTTTAAACTAAATTGTGATAAAAATATTATTATACTCTAATGTTTTTTTAAATCCATATAAATCGACATCTGATAATAAAAATACAGTACTTAAAAAAGTCATGCAGTTACTATGACTGTATAGGCATCTGTATTCTATACCTCGGTGCAAGTTATTGTTCACTGTGTGTGCACGTGCACATACATTTGTCCCTGGCATCTATTGGAAACAAACTATCAAAGAATTTTAGAAATATATAATTCTCTTTTGGTCACTAATTTACTGCAAGTTAGTGGTTATGGATTAAATTGCCTTGAAAGAACTTGTTTTTGGCATCACTTCTTATAACTCTCTCTCTCTCTCCAATTTTGCATCATTGGCAAGCAAACAATGAACCTATGGCATGTCAGTGTAGCGTGTGTGTGTGTGTGGGGGGGGTTAATTTCATTAACAAATATTTGAACAATAGTGGCCAAAGAAAACAAACTTGTCATGCGCTATGTGTTACCTACCTTTTTTAAGATATTACTTCCCATGAATCTGGTTAAATACTAATTTTTTTAAAATTAATTTAAAAAAAGTATACATACATTGAAAATACAGAGTAAACATTTTTTTTTTTTTGTGATTGCATGAGTGTTACATTGTCATTCATTTTAATTCCTCCCTTCCACAACTTCGTACAATTATTTTAATTGATTTGTTAATCAATAAGATCAAATTTTTGTTGTTCACAATGGTATTTTGTCTTGGTTTGCTTAGTCTTGGTCAGTGCCTTATGCATATTTTTGATAGGAGATAGTCCATCTGTCAGCAGAATGATGTATCCTACAGTTCTGCAATGAGAGCAGTATAAACACTGTAGGAGGATGTTTTATATACTGTATATTTTAATATTTAAAATTTACTTTAATTCTTTTGATTTCTGATGAATAAAAATTTAGAAATTAAACTTGTGCCATTATGGACATTAAGGTTATAATTAGTCACTAAAAATGTTGTATTATAAATTTAAAGCTTTTAGGAAACTCACCTGCTATTAATTAACATTTAAATTATTTTTTATATAAAAATGCAATTTAATGGCTTATGACTAACTTTAGGAATAAAGAGAAATTGGGTTATATATAACTGTTGCATCATTACTTTCATTAGCCATTATTTGTATAAGCTGATTTGTACATATTATTACTGCTATACACATAAATCTTACAGATACATATATATTTATTTCACATTCTTTACTTTGTGTCATATTTTACATAATTTCTTGAAGAAAGTTTTTTGTATGGTTAGGGAGTAAATTATACTAGACAAGGAATTATATTCTTGTGTTAATCCTTTACCTAAGCAAACAAAGTTTGTGCACAAAGTATCTTCACACCCAGACTATTTGTATATAGAGGCTGTTTATAGAGAGGAGTATGCTTAGGTAAAGGATTACAACAAGAATCTCAAACTAAATAAAAAATAAAAAACTTTAAACAACTAACTCTCATCCAGATTATTTTAATAATATGTGATTATACCATTTTTTGCTTGTATATGATAAATATGACTTCTAAACTGATTTAACAGTATCTCCATGGATCTAGTTCCTGCTGATGAGACTTTAGAATTGGTCTGGGTAGCGACCTATCTCATAATGCATATTGCTATGCATTATGAGATGTGCAAAAAGAAGTGCACTGCATTATAAGATACAGAGGCAGCTAATGTGAATTCAACAGCCTCTCTATACAAGTAGCCTAGGTTGTGAAAATACTTACCACACAAACTTTTGTTTGATAATGATTAGGTAACTAACTAAAATTAGAATACAATTTCTTGTCTAAAATAATTTACTTTTAGAGCATTTGTTGTTAATATCTGTTAGTAAATGTAATAAATATATATATATATAATATAAAAATAAAACTAAATTTTTTCTCTGAATTTATTTTAAATTTACATTTTTTTCATAATTCTTCCATCACATGGTACAAAAACTGAATCATAGTATCTTTTAATTTACTCCCTAATTTACTCCCTAATTTTATCAAATGCACACACTGAAATTTGTCTAAATTTCAGTGTGTGCATTTGGTAAAATTATTTTATTATTGTGGAAACTTTAAAGCTTTGGTTTTGTTTAATATTTACTTAGTTACAGATAAATTCCTTCCTTTGATAGAATTTTTTTCTTTAGTTAACATAAAATTTTGATAGTGTCACATGAACAAAGTTTTCACAGACAGTTTTGACATACTGTGTATGTTTTAATACACAAAATTAAATTTCAGTATATTGTTTGTTGAACTCTCTAGAGTAGATATGAAAAGTAATTATATAGTTTTATTTTAAATATTTATTTTTTAATTTCAAAATACTTAAAATTAGTATTTCCAGCAGTTTATGTGATGAGTGCAGTGTATTTAGCATGTTTAATTGCTAAACTTCAGGGCTGTACTACTGCCATTGCAAGTATCTGAGGTCTGTCTTATTTGGTCCTCTATCATATAGAGTCAACCATTTTTTTTTTTTTTTGGGGGGGGGGGGGGGGGGAAGAAAGTAAAAAGAAAAAACTGGTGGAATTTTAACTACATGAAATCAGCAGTCTCTTTACTTTTTCCCGGTGATTTCCTGGAGAGACATAACTGTTAAAAGTCAAAAAACCTCATGTAGTTCATTTCCTTCTAAAGTTTCTGATTCCAGGAATAATACTAATACTGTGAGGAGCAGTTAGCAGTATTTATTATTAAACATTTTCATCCCGGTCTTGGCAACCCTTCTGGTGACTAAACTATCATAAATAAGATTTTTAAATTATTGCTCTTATATTTATTGGCTTTTTTTGTAACTGATCGTTTAAATGTGATTTTAATATTTTTTATATTTTAATATTTATTCGGACAGTAATTTCATCAAAATGCACATCTCTATTGTTAATTCTCATTTTTATATGTTTTAATTCTAAAAAAAATTAATATAAGTTTTCAGTGTCCTCATGGAGCAATGAAAATATTTCAATTTTGCTTTTTACAGAGTTGAAGTTAGACAGCCCTGTTGAAATTTTTTTTTTTTTTTCATTCTAGCCATTATATTATATCATGATAGTAGAATACCTACAATTGATCATTATTGTTTTTGAATTAACCATGTGTTTGTATATATATATTTTCCACTACACTTTATCATGGATGAAGTTTATTGCTGTATTGAATTCAAAGAGTTCATTCTTATAATGCTTAGCTTTTTTCTATTTAAATTGTAGTTTACAAGTTTTTAATGCTGTTTTAAGACTTTGAATATGTTATATATTCAAAGGATTAATAGATGTTAAAATTGGTGTAATTTTAGTGTTACACTAAAATTCTGTAAACTTGTCATAAATGCAATATTTGATTTGATGCTTAATATACATATTAAAAAGTGTTTTAGATACGGGTGATATTTTACATTTAAGAAGTCAAGCTCAGTATCAGTTTGATATTAATCACAATTTGGTCTGGTCCAACTTTTTTTTTTTTTTTTTTTAAATCTTTATGTGCTTGGTATGTGTTAAGTATACATATGTGTTTGTGCTATTAATTTTATTATAAAACCTTCCAAACCACAACATCAAGTTTACGTCAAGCTGACATATAACTCACTATATTTGCTTTTTTTTTTTTTTTTTAAAAAAGTACATATATATTACATTAAGTGTGATTTTAGACATCTGTTCAGAATAAAATTATTTGTTAGACAGTGGTGTTAACAAATATAATTATACATAATCAGCAGATATGCATCCTGTAATGTACTGTTTGCTGTAAAATTTTCTTTAGCAAAAAAGTGTGAAATTTAAATGCACAGTACGGTGTGTGACATGCAGTGCAGAATAAGACAAATGAATATGTGCTTAATGCAAAACTGAAATACCTAGCCCAAAATATAGTATATAGTCTGTCCAACGATGTTAAATAATTGATTATCTGTCAACATTTTGACAGTGTGGTTATGTGCAGTGAGTTGTCATAGTTGCTATGTAAGAAACAATCATATATTTATTAAAAACTTTCTTTAAAATGTTTCTTTTCTTTACAGTGAGCACTCATATAAAATGAAACAAAAAATTTATTTTCTTCATTTTTACTGGAAATATTTTTGAATGTTTATACTACAGAAAGACTTCAATATTCGACCAAATTTCAATATTTCCAGATGTCTTTCCAGAAAAATGTGGTTGAATTTCAGGAATGACTTTTACATAAAGTTACATGTTTAATGGAATGATCTGTTCTCAAATAATCAAAAATATACAACATACCTTGAGTCTTTATTATTAATAACAAATCTCCATTGAGTCAGTTAACTCAATGATAGCAGAAGTGCAGTATGAGAAGAAATTAGTCAATCAAGCTAAGAAAAATCATAGCAAATTCTTTTGATATGTAGCAACTAGAAGAGAAAAAATACTATGGAAGAATGATGCTAGTAAATAACACTGGCAGGTTGGTAACCGATGCAGAGGATATTTTAATTGGAGCAGATGGGAATGGATACTAAGCTGGTGATATGGATAGGAGAATGGCTCAGGGAGAGATACCAGAAGGTGGTGTATGGAGGAGCCGAGTCCAGGATGAGGCAGGTGACCAGTGGTGTGCTTGGGCCATTGTTTTTTAATTTGTACATAAATGATATAGGAAATGGCTTGAGGAGAGAGATTCAGTTGTTTGCTGATGATGCAAAGTTGGGTAGCACAATAAAAAATCAAGCTGATGTTGAGAGTTTGCAGGATGATTTAAATAAGCTGGCAAAATGGGCAATAATGGATGTCAGTTCAACGTGGAAAAGTGTAAGGTTATTCATTTTGGGATTAAAAGATTACCGGAGACTTAGGGGTGTTGGCGGATAGGGAGATGAAGTTCAGGGGACACATTGCTAAGGTGTCCAAGATTACACGTAGGATTACGTGTTTATTGAGGAACACACTAACATCCAGAGATAAAGAGGTTATTATTCCCCTTTATAAAGCATTGATACTTCCACATTTGGATTACTGGGCTCAGGTCTGGTCGCCTGGATTCTTTGGAGATGAGGAGGTTGTGGAGAGGGTTCAGAGGAGAGTGACTAAGTTGGCGAGTGATGTAAAAAATGCTCCCTACATTGATAGATTGAGAGCTTGTGGATTGCAGAGGTTGGTCGATAGGCAGAGAAGAGGGGATATGATAGAAACATTTAAATACTAAAAGGTTTTTATAATATTGATGCAAGGGAAATGTTTCAGCTTTGTCTGATAGCGATGGAAGAACAAGAGGTCATCCCTGGAAATTAAAGAAAAGCGTAGTCAACAAGGGTGTGAGAACGAGGTTTTTTGCCTGGAGGGTGGTGAATGAGTGGAATTCATTGCCAGACTCAGTTGTGAGTTCTTAGTCTGTAAATGAATTCAAGAAGAGATATAATAGATATTGTTTTGCTAGTTTGGGTCTCCCGCGATGAGTCTACTGACTCCATGGAGATACCCGTAATAATGATGATGATGATGATCAGTTTATCAGTGTATTTCATCCTTGTGAAGGTAATATAATGAGAAGCTGGATGTAGAGGGAATGGTGGAAGAGGGTCTGATGGTGAATGAGCAGGAGGTATATGAGGAATTAACTTGTTAATAAGACAGTAGAACTTGACAATAGATTGCCATGTGTCATGAAAGAATGCTCTAGGAATTAACAGTACCTTTGGCACATGTTTAACATATGTCTTGCAACAGGGCAAGTCCCAAAGGAATAGAAAATGGGAAAAATTATTACACTTCACAAAGGGGGGGGGGATAAGACTGAGGCTACAAATTATAGGCCAATTTGTGTATCTGTATTTTCACTAAGGTTTATAGTAGTCAGCATGAGTTTGATAGATTGCTGCATGGCAAGCTAGTAGCTCAATTGAAACAGATGGGATTAGATAATAAACTAGTGAGTTGGATAGTTGATTGGCTGTCAGATAGGTATCAACATGATGTGATGTGGAAACATTGAAGAGGGTCCAGAGATTAGTGACTAATACAATATCAGGACTTTAAAATTCTGGCTATGGAGAGAGATTGAAGGAATGTGAATTGCAGAGTTTGGTGGATAGGAGGAAAAGAAATGATATTATAGCGACATTAGTGAAAGGATTTTATTGAATTAATCCAGATGGGATTATAAAAAGAGTAGAAGGTGAGAGAAGAAGAACCAGAGGCCATCCCTGGAAGTTATGTAAAAGTGTGGTGAAGAGTAGATTTTTTACGTGGAGAATTGTCAGTGAATGGAATGCATTACCAGAATATATTGTTAATGCAAGGAGTGTTGAGGATTTTAAGATTCAGTATAATAAACATGTGTGTTGAATGAACCTCTATGATGAGTCTGCCGACTCCATGGATAGTGCACTAATAATAATAATATATATAACTTGTTTGTATCTATTATATTATTCCTGCACTCCTCCAAAATCATTAAAACAAGAGCCACTGGTTACCTACACCCTTTTACAGTTCATCTTGCAACTCACCAAGCCAATTTTAATGCTCCTCTTTCATTCCATCTACTTCTGTCCTTTGAAACATCCCCCCCCCCCAACTCTGCCTTCCCCAAAGATTACAATCCTCAGCCATTTGAGCAAAATGTGAACAGACTCCTTTTCTTTATTCCTCTTGCCCACACACCGTACTAGTGTGCTATAGGTCTTGTGGCCTTTCATGTGCAGATCAGATATTATATATATATATATATATATATATATATATAGATATATAGATATATACATATATACATACATACATATTAATCCTATCCACAAGAGGTTGGAAATCTAAAGCACACTGAATACCATGGATAGGCCTAACAATTAGTAATCTTGAAATCCAGCTGTTGAGTCGTAACATGACTATCAAGCAACTTCAGTCAGTGGGATGGACTCTGGATAATGAAAATCATTTCATTATCCAGGTAACTGTCAACAAGATGAGCTGAGGGAACAACAGATATTCATATAATAAATGTTACATGAACCTCAATCTTGCCTACTTTTTTGGAGGGATGGGGGTAGTAAACAGGATTATTAGATTAAAGGATCATGTTGAAAAGTCTTTTACAGATTTGTTCAATGGGAATTATTTTATAGGAATTTTAAACATGGAAATTTGACAGAAAATCAGGCAGATTTGGGGGTTTATGAAGTGTTAAGGGTAATGCAGGAGAGTAGTGTTTGAACAAACAAACAAAAAAAAAAAACAGAATAACAGCTTTCAGGTGGCTGAGGAGGCTATGGATATCATATCCATAGTGCCTCCTCAAAGGTAAAGGAGGAGTAAAACAATATCTTTCAAGGAATAAGATAGGATTCTGTGTTGATGGCACTGACATTCATTGAAGCTCTAATCATTTGAGCATTTCAGATGAGTGAGAGAAGGTCATTGATGTATGGTAGTGTAAGTGATAAGAGAAAACCATCCACCATGACTAGCACTGAATGACCAGAGATGAAGCTGATAATCCAGTCACAAAGGGAAAAAGGGAGACCATAAAATTGTAGCATAATAAGAAAGCAATGCCAGACTCAGTCCGATTCTTGCAAATTATCAAGAGAAATCATGTGAGTTTCTCCAAACTCTTCCATTGCTAGTGTCCAAAGATGGGTAAGTTTACCTAGGAGACTTGACTCTACCATATTCATGCAGGATGGAGCACCACCTCACATTGGATTGCCAGCACAGCATATGTTACAAAAACACTTCACAGAAGACAGAGTGCATTAGTTGTGCATTTCTCCACAGCATGACCACCTCATTCACCTGATCTCAACCATTGTAAGTTTTGGTTGTGGGGCCATCTGAAATGCATGAAGGACATGTTCCTGATTTAGCAACCTTGAAAGACAGAATAACTTATATGAGGCAAATGAATGCATTCTGCTGTAGAAAATGTCATTCACAAAATGCAGTTCTTAGAACATCTGAAAGGAGGACATATTGAACCACATCTGTAAGTTATTATTATTGACATCTCCAAGGAGTCCGAAGACTAATCGCGGAAGGGCACCCACTCCACAACTCTCCATCTCTACCACTACACCAAACCTCTACTACCAATCATCTGCATCAACGGAATCCACCATCACAACTAGTATTTTTTGTCTGTAAATTGCATGTGTTCTGAAGGGCCAATTTGTCTGTATGCGGGATGAAAAACACGAGTTTCCAGGAGAAAAAACCCTGCTACCTGCTTATATGAACATGAAAATTGATCTGTTGTCTCTTCTAGCCATTACTGTTTAATCAGTCCCAAACTACATGCATATAGCACCAAATGTCCCCAGGTGGCAGAATTTTGTACTATTTTTTATCTTCTGTAAATAAAATCCATGTTCCAGAGAGTACTTTTTTTGGTACAGGGATCTGGACACCTCCTGTTTAATTATGGCATGCAAAACATTAACCAACCCTCCTTGAAAAGTAATATCTTCCAATACACAGATGATGCAGCCATAGTGGTTCATAATAATGCAATCATAGCCAACACAAAAATGCAACATACCATTAATCTGATCACTAACTGGCTAACCAAACATGACATACACACAAACTTTCAAAAAACAAAGCTAATGATATTCAAAAATCAACAGACCTGACACACACAGAAACTAAGTATGTTGTTATTCAAAATCCATCCTCCTTCCACATATTCATTTGGAAAGAAGGCAAAATAGTACCTCTCCACAAGTATGGTTCTAAGAGAGAATTTTCCAATTATAGACTGGTCTATATATATATATGCAAAGTGTTGCAGAAACTGGTTAGGAATATAATACAGGATTGGATTGATGGACATAGGATTCTCTATGATAGTCTGCATGGGTTTGTGAAGGTAGGTCTAGTTTTAGCAATTTGTTTACATTTTATGATAGATGACGAATGCTAGAGGGATAGGACTGGTTCGAGGTCTGGAGGTACAGGAGGAGAGTGTGTTTCAGATACTGAGTACTCTGGATGTCAGTAAAGCTGTGGGACTGGATGGTATTTCACCACGAGTTTTGAGAGAATGTGCTAGGGAATTGACAGTGCCTTTAACATGGCTTTTCAATGAAAGCCTGGCTTTGGCAAAGGTGCCCAGGGAATGGAAGGAAGGTAAGATAGTGCCATTGCATAAGGGTGGTAACAGACTGGAAGTGTCTAATTATAGGCCAGTCTGTGTGTCATCAGTAGTTGTTAAGATCTTGGAGAAAGTAGTGAGGGACCGTATACAGCATTGGGCAGATGAGGGTAATGTTATCTGTGAGAATCAACATGGATTTGTGAAAGGACGCTCTTGTTTTAGCAATATGCTAGCCTTTTATAATAAAGTTACAAGAACATTAGATGAGGGAAAGGCATATACTGCAATTTTCTTAGACTTGGCGAAGGCATTTGACAGGGTGCCACATGATAAGCTGATATTTAAGTTGCAGCACATGGGTCTGGATGTCAGATTGGTCAACTGGATTCAGGATTGGCTGTTTGATAGGTATCAGAGAGTTGTGTATGGTGGAGCAGTTTCCAGGAGGCAGAGGGTTACAAGTGGGGTCCCACAGGGTTCAGTACTAGGACCTATATTGTTTAACCTTTATATCAATGACATAGCCAGTGGATTGCAGGAGGATATTCAATTGTTTGCGGATGATGCGAAGCTGGGAAGGATTATTAGTAATAGTGCAGATGTGGTAGCCCTGCAAGAGGATTTAAATAAGCTAGATAGATGGGCAAATGAATGGGGGGTGTCAGTTTAATGCAGCAAAATGTAAGGTCTTGAGGTTTGGGAAACATCGATGGGATGCTACATACTCTATGGGAGGAGTTATACTGGAGGAAGTAGGGGAGACAAGAGATCTGGGGTTGATGATTGATAGAAACCTGAAGTTTAGGGGACATATTGCAAAGGTGGTGAAGGTAACACAGAGGATTGCTGCTATTATGAGAAGGACACTGACCTGCAGAGATAAGAGGGTTATCATTCCGTTGTATAAGTCTCTGATCAGACCACACTTGGACTATTGTTCTCAGATTTGGTCCCCAGGATTTGAAGGGGATAAATTAACTGTGGAAAGGATACAAAGACGGATGACAAAGATGGTTTCGGGGCTGTACAAGGATAGTTATGAGGATCGGCTGAGAGAATGTGGACTGCAGAGTTTGGTGGATAGAAGAAGGAGAGGTGATACGATTGAGACTTTTAAACTGTTGAGAGATGGTTACAGGGTTGACACTGGGGAGTTCTTTCGCTTGGTTGAACAGCAGGAAGGAGTGATGACAAGAGGCCATCCCTGGAAGTTACGAAAGGAAACTGTGAGCAAGAGGGTAAGGAGTGGTTGAGCCGTGGAATGCATTGCCTGATGGAGTGGTGGGAGCGAGAACGGTCAGTGAGTTTAAAGAGTGGTATGATAGACTTTGTGCTTCTCAGGGGGGGGACCTCCCCTCGATGAGTCTTGACAGACTATATCTTAGGAAGGACCTCCCTCGATGAGTCTTTTGACTCCTTGGAGGCCTGAATAATAATAATAATGTATTGGATAAGGAAGTGATATATACAGTGATTTTATTTTACTTTGCAAAGGCATTTGATAGATTACCACATGACAGACTGGTGTATAAGCTACAGAAGATGGGATTGGATAACAAATGATTAGATGGATGGAAAATTGTCTTTCTGAACAATACCAGCAAATATGATGGAGCAGTATCTCAGAAAAGGTAGGCGACAGTGGCATGCCTCAGGGTTCCATTCTTGAGACCCTGCTGTTTAACTTATTTGTTAATGATATTTCATGCGGATTGACTGAGGATCTTCAAATGCTTGCTGATGATGCAAAGCTAAGTAGAATTATCAGGATATTATTATTATTTGACACCTCCAGGGAGTCCAAAGACTCATCGAGGGAGGGCACCTGCTCTACAACTCTGTCTCCACCACTCAATCCACCAACAGACTGCAACTACACCAACGCCATCTACCGCCGACCACTACTATTTCCACAGACAATCACAAACATCCATGCCCACAGCGGGATTCTAATGACTAATCCTTAACTTCTTCCTTAGTAAAACCTTCTGTGGGACCATAGGCACTTATTTTATTTTCCCGTTCCCAATGCTTATGTTTGCCTACATCACTCTACTTAAAACTACCTACTATTCAACAAGACTATCTCCGTATTTATTGTTGAATACTAAATTACCCTTTCCTTTCTACAATCACTATTGACTGAATATGACACCTTTTAGTTATTAATTAGAAGACGCTCATTTGTTTTTGTTTTCATTATGCCAGTTATGATGTTGCCATAGTACTTCTCTAATTTTCTACCAGTTCCACTTTTTTTCCATGGTACTTTTCATGCTGGTGGTACTTATCTGGAATTCTGATGTTATGTTTATTCTAGTAGTTGACATTTCACTGTTTTCCCAAGTTCTTTGATGAGCATAGGACCTTGTTTAACTGGGCAATGCCCAAGTGGCATAACATTTCCTTTTTTGCAGCATTATTGTCTTTTGGTTTCAGCCAATACAGAATACAATTTGGTCAGCCAAATTCCAAACAATCAACCCCATCCTCATGCATTCAGTATCCAGGTACTTACTAATGGGGTCAGAGCCATTGCCAGATTAGATTGCTCCCTAAGGCAAACACCAAGAGAGACATTAATGCAAAACAATTACATAATAATATTAATTAAATGTTTGCTGTATGGGGATATCAACATAATAAAACTGTTTATAAGCTCTTCTAAATTTAAATTATTAGCTATGTCTGCCTCTATCGATATAGTTGCTAGACCAACCAATCTTTCCTGGGTCATTGCTGTTCACAAATAATTTTTAATCAGTTTATGCTTGGAAAAATTTCTTTCTGCACTTGCTAGGCTAATAGGAATTGTTAACAATATCCTTAGGGGGGTGGGGGGATTTACATTGGGACAAATTTCTAAAGATTTTGGTTTTATATATATAGGATTAAACTAAATTTATTATATATATATATGATAAAATTTGGTGAGGATCACTTTTATTGTATTATTTTTGAGAGAAATTTTAATTCTTCAATAAATCTATGGCATCTACATCAGATGCAAAATATCTTGTTGCCCTAATATGGCGCATACAGCAATATGGCGGCGTGAGGCAGGCTGCCTCATAAACTATACTCTGTCGATGGTACTGAATGGGGTGCACCATGAGGAAATGAGGATTAGACTTTAGGTCAGAATTCCTAGTTGGTTTTTTTTTGCATTCTTCATAAGGCTATGTTGAGGGCTACTCCCAATTATCTAGCTGTGATACTTTAAAAGCTCATCATTCTCCCAACACCCTAAACTTTTTTTTTTTTTTTTTTACCAGCTCTCCCTACAAATATAAGCTCTTCTTGGCAAGTTTAACCATAACCTTTTCCATGTTTAATTTTCTACAGTTCATTCTGAAGCATATGATGATACCCAATTAGGATAACCTCCAGGATTTCTGTGCCTTGTTTCCATGAGTCAATTATTGTTTTCATTCTTCTCATCCTAGCATCTGCTCTGATCATAACAGAAATTATACTTTGCTATGACAACTATTTTTACTCCGCACCCCACTCAAAACTCTTGACCCTTATCCAAACCATGGATTTTCAACAACTCTGCCAAAACAGTCCAAGCAAAAATTCAGAATATGCCTGAAAGCCGAAGTCAAAAACTCAAACCCTTTGCTCAGTTTATGCTACACTCATAACAACTGCAAAAAATCATTAATGAATCTAAAGCTGACTTTGTAAGGGCCACATGCTCTAATCTAGCAAATGGTAGTCGAGCTTTTTGGTCCCTCAGCAAGGCTGTGGGATGTAACTTCTGTCCTTCCACATTTAGATGATACAATGGTAACGTCTAAAAATAAGGGAGGCCTGTTGGCAACAGTTTTTTCCCCTCCAACTTGCATATAGACAACCATTGCAAATCTCCTTCCACTATTTCACAAACTATTCACAGTATGCCTCCTCTGACATTAGATCAGAAGGACATCAGAAAGACACGCAATAGCCTTGATATCAATAAATCTCATGGCCCTGATAGTTTTCCTCCAGTCATACTAAAAGCTTTTGCTCCAGAACTTAAACCATCATGTATCATCTCTTCAAGCTGTCACATTCATCTCGCATCTGTCCTACAGCTTGGAAGCAAGCTTTTATTTAGTGTCCATAAAGGGAGATAAAAGTCAACCATCAAACTATTATCCTTTCACTCCAACTTCAGCACTCTTTAAAATAATGGAAAAGGTCATTAAAAGACAAATACCTCACTACTTGGAGACTCCTCATCATTTTGGAAATTTAATGGAGTATTAACAGCACTTAGAAAGATTAAAAACTATAATTCTTCCAATATTTCATCTCGGTCACAGACATCTTCAGAGAGTACAAATGAACGCTTGGAACACACGCATACAAGACAACACAATAATGAAACACATGAATCTTATTCTAAAATTCTGTCTAGATGGGGTGCACTCTATGGACATTTGTAAGTGGCCTAGGTTGTGAGATGGCTGAGGATTAATTTTTCCCAAATTTTGGAGTTTCTTGCATCCATATTTAAATTCAGTTGATTTCTGAGTGCATGCAGTCCAAACGAGAGTACAGGCTACAGAATCAAAAAAAAAAATCTTTATTTTTTAAATTTGCTGTGATGGAGCATGGGTGGTTTTTTCCCAGAAGATGCAATACATGGTCTGCAAGACCAGATTAACTATAGTCGTAAGTGCAGATGCATGTTTTGTGTTCATCTATGCAGATGGTGGCTGAGCTATCTGTCTGTTTGTCCAAAGTATGCCAACTTGCAGGAAGAGGACACTATATATATATTCCAGGCACTGAGAGAGGAGGGAGCTGATCTTTAATGGAATGGATAAGGGTAGCAAGTTTTCAGTGAGGCTTAAACACATGGATTCTTGGAGACTCACCAATTACTTAGTGATCACCAGTATGGATTCCAGCAGAACCTCTACCCAACCTTATCCACCTTTAGGTACAAGCCATGGAAAAGTTTGGAGAAACTCAAGTGATTGCTCTTGATATTCCCAAGGCATTTAATTGTCTGGCATCAAGCTTTCTTACCAAGTTGCCATCCTATGGTATTTCTCCCTCCCTTTGCAAAAAACCAGTGAGAATTGCCAGTTTTCTCACTGGTCATTCATTGCAGGTCAATGTGGATGGCTTCCTTTCATCAGATTTTTTAATCAATGCTGGTACACCTCAGGACTCTGTGTGCTTTCACTTCCATTCTTTCTGCTATACATAAACGATCTCCTCTCTGACATTCAATCCTATTCACAGCTTTTCTGATGACAATATTCTCCACTCTTTTTCATTTTCAAAACCTTATAGTGCTCAGGTTCTTTGTGATTTAAGATCTTCTTTAACCAGTACCTTAAACACTGATCACTTTGCCATTCTGAGTGGGGTAAAGATAATCTGGTGAATTTTAATACAAAATGCAATCCTGTCTCATTTCCCAGAAGGAAGAATATGCTTTGTCTCCCACTTTTGACAATATCCCACTCACCAACCAGGATAAGTTTTCTCTTCTTGGGCTGATTTTCACATCTGGCCCAAACACATTGTATGCCAATCCTGACTTGCCATACAGATGACCTCAAATGTAATTTTTATGTTCTTCAAGACAGATGTTAACTGAAAAACATATTCTCCTAAAGATCGACTACATTCTCTTGAACATTGGGGGAGGCACAAGTTTCTTGTGCCTCCTTGGGTTTTCTAATAGCCAGACTGCTCTAAGTTAGCTTTGTAGTTATCCAACCCACAGAGGATGCCATGTAAGGACATCAGGTGTCATTTACAATTTTTAGAAAAGCAGCAAAATATCAGTGAGTTTAATAAATGTATTTTTCCTCTTGGTGTTGGTTACACAATTAAGCATTATTAAGTATGTAAAAGAGAGTTCCATGTAGTATTCTGACAAATGCCTTTACAAAGTCTAGCAGTATCACTCTCCAGCCATTTCATTTATTCAACTCACCTGTTTTATTGTAGAAAGTGATTAAATTACTGAGACTGGACCTCCCCCTTCCAAACACTTTTCACTCAAATTAATCTGCTATTCATCTGGCCCCCAATATTGTCAGATGTTATATTTGGGTTTTCTAAAGCAATTTTTAATTGTATCAATGACATAGATCTTGGTTTTCTCTGGTATTTTTCCTAATGTCAAATATCTATTTTGCTAAAACCTCTCTTTTCTATTCTGTTTAAGTGACCAAACCACCTTAAATTAGCTCTACTCACACATCATTGAATGCTACTAGCACAAGTTCCTTCCTATTAACCTCATTTTTAATACAACTGCCACGGATGCTGTTCATTTCCCTAATTTTTTTGCAAACTTCTCACATCTTGGGTCTGAATTCATTGATAAATTGCTTTATTCCTAACTCAACTCTCAGATCTATGTCTTCTATACTGCTTGTTTAGAGACTTGGCTAATTTCTCTCTTATTCCATACAAATTTATTCAACTGACTCCCCCACCACATGAGCTTTGTTTATTATATTGTCTATATCTATACTGAATTTGCCATGTTAACTAAAAGTTAAGCTAAACGGCTGAAATGTTTTGTTTTGTAGATTCTGTACTGAGATCACAGGTAATTTTTTTTCAATATTCATGCCTATTTTCATAGTTTATTATTATTATTTGGTAATCTTCATGGCGTCAACACACTCATCATGTGAGGCCTGCTCAACCAGCAATAAGTATCATAATGAGCATGAAGTTATTTACACTGCCCGCACTCAGGCAATGCATTATACTCACTAACAACTCTCCACTTAAAAAATCTATTCCTCACACCCTTCTTCACCAGATCTTTATACAACTTCCAGGGATGGCCTCTCATTCTTCCCATCTTAATATCCACTCTTTTTGTAATTTCTTCTTCATTAATCTGATAGAATTCCTTAACTAACTTGAAGGTCTCTGTCATATCAAATCTTTTCCTCCTATCTACCAACCTCTGTAATCGACATTCTCTCAAACGATCTAACAGATAAGCTTAGATGTTGACAGTTATTCATGACTTATTTTTCACAGTATTAACAACACCACACAATTTTATCAAAGAGATGTTTTATTAACTGTTTATATAATCGACATTCTCTCAAACGATCTAACAGATAAGCTTAGATGTTGACAGTTATTCATGACTTATTTTTCACAGTATTAACAACACCACACAATTTTATCAAAGAGATGTTTTATTAACTGTTTATATTTCGCTGATTTTCAACTCTGCATCATCAGAGCACAGCACACTTGTACACATGACAGTGAGTGAGTGAAACAATATAATTGCAATGAACAAAAGATCTGAAGTCCTATTTTGGCGCCCTCTAGCAAAAAAAAAACAGCTATGCAGGAGTTTCTCTTAGGATAACAGTCTCCCAAATTTTTGGCAAATTAATGCAACCATATTTGTTAAGGTTGGGAGAATTCTTCAAAGCCATTGCTGACTCAAAAAATAATCTTTCAGATCTGTAATGACTCCTAAATAGCACATTCACATTCCTCCATCTAACCCTGTGTGAAGGAGTGTCCAAAGCTTGGTCTGCCAGTCCCAACTTGCCATAGTAATAGTAGCGAATGTATTTTTCATGTTCTTCCAGGTGGATGTTAACTGATCTTCCTGTTTGCCCATAATAGACCAAGTGACAATAACAAGGAACTTCATACACTCCTGGGTGTGCTAAAGGGTGAAGTTTATCCTTACGCAAGCAGATCAGAGTTGTCAGCTTGACATAAGATTTGAAAGTGGTGCTAAAGCCATGTTTCATCAATACTTAGGCTATATTTTCTGATGTACCTCTGATATAGGGAATAGAAATGGTCACGTTGTATTTTTGTCTCACAGTCCTATCAGTTGGAGATGGCACTGTGTGGTCCCATGATGCAGGTGGAAAAGGCATTATTATTTTGAGGTATTATTTAACAGAGGTATTATTTTGCCCTCTTTCCATTCCATAGGCACCATCCCCACTGCAGCACCTTCATTAAATAACTAGGTCAAGGGCATGGCTAACTCGTTTGAACATTCTTTAAAAATACATGGTGATAGGTCCAGTCCCACAGCCTTATTAACATCTAACCTGAGCAACACTTGATACACTCGATTCCTTCACCTTTAATTCTCACCTTCCTTCGACATGTTGCAAAGCATCATTCACACCACTATGATATGATATACACTGATGAAGTATTCATTAAATAATTCCACTACATCATTTGCTATGGTTAGTCTACTACCATAACTATCCATCCACCAGCCATGCTTATTTTTTCTCTTGCTTGCCACATAGCAAAAAATTTCCTTGAATTAGCTTTGAACTGACTGGCCAATCTCCTCTCATATTCTACTTTTTCTTTTTCAACCATGCTTGTCACTTTTCTGGACTGCACTTTATATTCTTCATGCATCTGTTCACTACAAACTGTCTTGTACTTCCTCCATAACTTCTTTTGTAACACTGCTTGCTTGATTTCACTGGTCATCCATCTCACTCCTACTCCATTTTTAAATATAAATTTTGTTACAGTAGTTATTCTGTCTAGTTACAGAATCCTGAAGAATTGCACTGGATTTATTTTATAGTATAACATCATCTGCATGAAATAAAGAGCTAACTTTAATTATCTTCCTTTTTGATATCAGATTTCATGCCATTTTCCATCTTAATGTGATCCTTGTAGACTGCACCTTCTTTGTGCAGTCAGAAGTGGATGGTTGTTGTTTTTAGGAATATAGCATTATTCAAAATTTGGAAGATTCTTGCAGCCAAATTTATTTACCTTAGCATTCAGAAAAGTATATACATCATCAAATTCCTGCCATGTACCCTCAAGGAGTGTACAGGATATGATAGTACTACATGAAAAAAAATTACATAAAAACGTATATACCGATTCCCCAAATAATATTGTTTTCTGAAACATTCTTTTTAGTTTTTTTTTCTTCATTTTTCTGCATCCAATGTCAAGCCTATGATCTTGATTCATTAATATGTAATTTTGATGTTTGTCTCTTTAGTTAGAGATCTGCCAGATTTCTCACTGTACACTTACAATGGCAACTGAACCTATTCATGATTGGGATTGATAATGGGTGGATTTCATCTGATGAAGACAACAGATAAAAGATGCCATTCTAAAAACTTTTCTGTGGTGCTTGTATTTGGTATTTTTTTTAATTGTTATTATCTCAACAGCAGTGGTGTAGCTAGGGCTTTTGCCGTCCAGGGCGGTCCCCAAGTTTGCCGCCCCTCTCAATACACACCAAAAATACTACAAAAAAGTCAAAATGACGTATAGGGAAATAAATTAAAATACTATTTATTTTTGAAGTAAAACTTTAATTTCAACATTCTAAAATGTTATTTTTCTTGCTTTTCTGTTAGCAAAATCATCGATAACATTGGCAAAGTCTATTTCATAGTAATGTAGGTAATTCTTAATCAATTTTTTTAGAAAAACTCCTCTCACAACTAGCAACACTTACAGCAATTGTGAGGGAAAATTCGCTGTAGTATTACAATACTTGGAACTGAGTTCTCGAGACTGTATTTTAGAATTAACTGCAAAAGTTCAAAAATGTTCAAAGTGCCGCCCAGGACGGACTGCTCTCCTCTAGCTACGCCTCTGCTCAACAGTCCCTCTAATACAAGGGCCATCTACAACTGCAACAAATGGTCTTTATATTCTCTGTTTTGCATGTTATTGGAGAGGAGGTTTAATAATTTTTTTTTCAATTTTTTTTTGCTGGGTTGTATTCATCATGAATAGAACTGTTTAAGATGTAATTTGTTTTGGAATATGATGTCGTTAATGTCATTAGAGCTCTGTACATTAACATTTCTGTTATAGCATTTTTCTATGCAGGATTGTTAACATAGAATTGTCTGTTAGTGAGATTTCTGCAGACAGTAGGAGAGAGTGGCATGATTGCTTTACAAATTGTGTAAATCTGAAACATTCATTACACATTAATTAATACTTATAGCAGTGTAAGCAATATCATTCAGAAGAACATCTCTCCATGTGAAAGCTAATGCTACTTCAACTTTGGTTATTAAATGCACATATTATAAATTTCAATAATGGATTCAGCAGAAAACAGCATATTGTGTATTTTGAATTGAGTTAGAATGGCAGGAGCTGTGGGAGGAAAGAAAAAGATATAGCTTAATTTGGAAGTAGGAGTGCTATAATAACATAGTACTGATACTAATTTAGATTGGTTCAGAGTTGTCACTGTGGTTCAAGATTCATGAGTATATTAGTTCATTAGAAAAACAATATCAAGTTTGTATTGATAAACAGCACACCCCACAGAAATAAATCCCACTTAAGGTTATATTCCACAGGAATATAATGTGTAATTCTATGTAACACAAACTTATCCAGACATTCCTCTATAATGTTATTATTTATAGATTAGTAATTTTGATTTTATTTATTTCATTATTTATTGCTCAATGTTGTTGAAATAAATATAAGAAAGATATTGAAAAGTGGTATGCTTTTGTACCTACTAATATTTTGGCTTTCCTAAATTTCATGTGCTTTTTATTATTTTTTTTTTTAGCAATCCTAAATATGAATGAAGGATTGCTAAAAAATATGAAATTATCAAAGCAGGGATGCATGCATGCACGCACACACCATTTATGTGGAGAACAGATTTCTGTGAAACTTGTTGCCATCATATACAGATGAACATTATGAACCTATTGAAAAGAGGTATGCAAATTTAGGTCATCAACCTAAATTACAATTTAAATATAATAAGAATATTATTATTATTTTCCTGACCTCCATGGAGTCACCAGACTCATTGTCAGAGATCAACACAAGTCTAATCATACCATCCTTAAACTCATTTTCTGTCTGCACGTTTACCACCTTCTCAGGCAATGCATTTCATGCTCCTACCACTCTTGCTTTTATTTGACATACATAAACAGCACTGTAATTTTCAAAGATATGCAGACGACTTATTTTAGCATGAAACTGGCATAGACCTTTGCATTATAAATTAAATGTAAAATTTTATAAGATTCTTGCATTTTATTTTTAATCCAAACTGGAAGAAACCAAAATTTCTTTCATTTTGGATTATATTAGCAAGGTAACATCGGTGAGGGTGAAAGTGCTGCTTATTGCATAGATGGAAATTCGGACATGACATTCATGGTTGTTACTGAAGTGATCAACTAGAACAGAAAATACTGGCTGAGAAACAAGATTTACCTAATTACTAATATATAATGTGAAACTGCTGGTATCTTAACTCAGTAACTTTTGATTATTTTCACTAATCTACTGAGAGCTATCTCTTCTGAACTGGAAGCTTATTATCATCAGCCTTCTACCAGGAGATCTAACTCCATCTAGGGTGACAGTAGCATGAACTCCACAAACTATCCAAATTTATACCTGGGAAATACATGTAACTACTATCAAAAGCAATGGCGGCTCATGGCTTGAAATTGTGGGGGTGCTGCAACTTTCAAAATATACATACACGCTGTATGCGTGTTTGAACAAAATATCAAAATTACGATAAAAATGTAAAAAAAAAAATTAAACATGAAACAATATTGTTTATTATCAATAAAATTATAGAGTTTGGTATAATTCAAAATTACTTAAAAATAAAATCCATTATCATAACCCCAATAATGTTCTAAAATAAAAATTATAATAAATGTTATGTCTTTAATTGTAATATCCAAATATTTAGAGACAGAGTAAACACAATATGCACTACGAACACTATTACTGGTGCAAACTGCATATAAACAACAGTGGAACTGCGCAACAGTCAGTGCCGCATTATGCTAATAGCTCGCATCTCACTATGACTTGCATATGCTTGCGCAGGTAGCAATATGAGACTGTGGTAAACACAGTGCTGCTAGCGTCCTTCCCCCTCCTAAGTGCTACAAGATGGATTTTTATTATTTTTTATATAAAATAAGAGAATTGTATAGATTGTTGATGATAAAATTAAATATTACAAGCAAATATAAATAAATTAAGCCGCCGTAGTGCAATTGGAAGAACAACGGAATATTGCGCCTTTCGATTGGAAAAGACCTGGGTTCAATTCTCGCTGTGATGAGGGGAATCCTTATATGGACTTTTTCAGTTGAAGGTGAGTTAGCCAATCTCATACGGTGGTAGCAGCGTTTTTTCTCTCGGAAACTCTGGTTTTTCATACAGCGTACAGACAAATCGGCCTTCAGAACACACGCAATTTACAGACAAAAAATACTATTGTTGGTGGTTATGATGGGTGATAGATGCCATTGATGGTAGTAGTGTCGTAGTTGAAGAATTAAGTAGTAACGGAGAGGATGAGATGTATTTAGTGAAGTAGAATGCCCTCCCACGATGAGTCGTTGGACTCCCTGGAGGTGTCATGTAGTAATAATATTACCTTTCTATTGAGGGGCAGCACTGCAGTTCTTCCCCTCATCAAAAGTTTAAGATAATTTTCTATGTGTTTGGGGGAGGGGGGCAAGGGCACTTAGAGGGAAAACCAATCTTGCATCCACAGTACAAGTGCAATGATGGACAAAGAATTTGAACAGATTTAACCATATACTGAGTAATCACCACTGTGGCCAAACCAATATACGCAGACGAGATTTACCTCTAGGTCCATAGTGTGTATCCATCCATTTACAGTGTATTATCTTCTGTGTCTCCATTTTCTCACATCATCCTTTTGTTGAATTTTTAAAACTTCATTTTATTTATTTTTAATTACATATTTATGCACAACACAATGTGATTAACTTTTTAACACTACTACATTTAGATAATCATTATACATAAATTTTAATTAGCCTATAGTAGATGGCTATTCCACATTTTCAATCCTAACAGTAAAAAAGATGAATTTTGTATACTTGTTTTAAGAGTAAAAGATTAATTATTCAGAGTAAAATTGGGGACAAAAAGTTAGAATGATGTAAATGTTTCATATCAAATACCTGATGCATACTCCATGAGAGTACACATCACAAAATTGATAATGATTAATTTTTTTTAACTCTTCACTTTCTTTTTATCATGCCCTCCAGAATAGCCTGGTTCAGTCAAGTGCAACAAACTCCAGCTATCTGCCCTGAACTAACGTATAAACTCCATTTCCTTTCATCTATTTGATAAATTCATCCAATTTAATTTAATTAACAAGCTAATTCTCATAGTTATTTAACTGGAAGGACAGCATAGTTTTATGAAGGGTAGATCATGCCTTCTATTTATACTATTTAATAATATACTATTAATAGTATATAATAATATACTATTTAACTTACTATTTATAATAAAGTGATAGCTTAGCTGGATAAAAAGGTAATGATGATGGTTACACAGCGATACTGCTGGACTTCATAAAGACATTAGTCAAGAATCCACATGGAATTCCATTATATAAATTGCAGTAAATGGGGATGAATATGAAGTTGGTGGTGTGGATAAGAGGGTGGCCAATAGATATATATATATAAAAAATCACAGTAGTTTATTCGAGTCCAGGAAAAGGCCTAGCTTTATGGTTCAAATCTCTATCATCTTACCATCATTGGCAAAATATTCAGTTGTTTGCCAATGATGCAAAATTAGGTAGAGCTAAGGTTAATAAAATGTAGAAATCTTGCAGAATAATTTAAACAGACTGGTAGTATGAGCAAAGAAGAATGAGTATCAGTTTAATGGGACAAAGTGTAAGGTTATGAGTGGATGAAAAGATACCAACTGTGTACTACAATGATGAAAGGAGGGCTGCTGGAAATTCATTATACTAGGGATTTGGAGGTGCTAGTGGACTGTTCATTAGAAATATTACAAAATTGGTTAAAAAAAAAAAAGCTCATAGAATTACCTGATTATTGAATAACCCTGCTGACAACTAGGGACAGGAAGTTTATTATAACTGTATAATGTCCTGATAAGATCCTATCTAGGCACAGATCTAGTCACCTGGTTTTCTTGAAGATGAAGAGGATTCCAAATGTAGATGACCAAAATGGTGGTATGCTATGGAATGCCTCTTACAAAAATAAATTGAAGATTTGTGGTTTACAGAAATTGGTTGATAGGCAGAAAATGGGGATAGAGCTAAATTACTCAAAAGTTTTATTTTATTTATTTTTTAGGACTGATGTAGAAGAAAATTTTTAGTATAGGACTGTGTTTGTGTGTATATATAGAGGATTAGGGAGTCATCCCTGGAAACTGAGCAAGAGTATTGTTAGCAAGAAATCTGAAGACTAGATTTTTTGCATGTAGAGTGGTGAATAAGTGGAATAGATTGCCAAAGTCTGTTGTGGGTGGTGCCTTGTCAGTGAATAAGTTCAAAGTGAAGTATTTTGGAAATCTGGTTAGTGCTTGTGAAATGTGTTATACGAATAACAATAAAAAAATTGTAATATTTCATAATAACATCCCTCCAAGTACTTCTAAACCACTTAGTGAATCTTCTTTGATTACCTTCTCTTGATATCCATGTTTAAGTACAGTAGTGAGCCATTATCCATTACTGGCCTGACCAGTAACAAGAACATCATAACTTCCTTCCTCTTCCAAGTGAAGTTTTTGTTAAGTCACCAATCTAGTTAGCTTCACCAGGTGTCTGTTACCAATGATTCCTAAACTTAAAATTCTTTATTAACCAAAATATCCAAATCCTAGTATTCACTTACTCTTTCCAAAGCCTGTTTATTCAACTTATATTTATCTGATATTACCTTCTTACCAGAAGGTAATATCAGAAACATCTAAGACTCTTCAAAGGACAAGACAACAACAACAACAACCAGAAGGCACACACACACACACACACACACACTTGCTCACATGAAATTAAGATTCCTAGAATTGACACGCAGAGCTTAAGTTCATTCTATAAAGATCTGAGCAAATGACTACTAGCTTTCCATCAGCAAAAAGAGATATTTCATTCTTAATATTTGAACCTAAATCATATTAAACAAAAGAATCCTAACATGGAACCCTAGGCTGCTCCACTTCTAAACCACCTGGTACCTTGAGCATTTCCTCCTCTCTTTCCTGTCATGTCTACCAACCAGTTTCTTGGACTATATGGATGATCCATCAAGTGATTATCAGTAATTTGGTACATTTTATTGAATAAGTTTTTTTTGTGTGTGTGGAGCACTATTAGACTTTACTGAAATTCAAATAAATTGCATCGTGATTATAGCTGTGCATATGATCTCCAATCAATCTTTTTCCATTACTTTGTCTATAACATTAATGAGACAATAAAACAATCTATAATTCTCTACTTTAAGCCATATATTAACACTCTTATGAAATGGAATAACTCTTGAAAATCTCCATTCAGAGTACTATTAAGAATCTCAGCAATTCACTGAAGTTGATCAAACATGAATTGTTTAACTTACTTACAAACAACAGATTGTCATCTCTAGTTCCCCACATATGTCCTTTTGTGCAGACTGCATCTACCCAGCCAATCTCAGTCATGTTCCTTCGCATTACAACAGTAGTGGAATGACTTTCATGCTTCTTTTTCTGCGGTCTGGTTGGATCAGGAAATAGAATCATATGTTGTGAGTGAATAACAATTCTTGCATGAATAAGAGCCTTCACTCCCCACAAAATCCCAACTATTATCCAGGTCTTAGATTTCCAACAAGTGTTCCAAAGCAGTTCAAGAAAAAATTATATCAAATGGCTCAAGTGGAAAACCACAGCTTTGCACTCAGCTTATACTACAGTCAGTTATCCACATCTAATGTTAAGGATGCCATATGGTCACTCCTGTACTTAATAGGGTTTTGGGAGTAAAGTCTCTGCTGGAAGAAATGAGAGTTGCAGATGCCTTTCCACATAGAACTGGTAAGACAATAACAAATATCCATATCCGTGGAAGGATTTAAAACATGCAGCCTGTTAGTTGAAGAGCAGGTATGCTATTCACTTGGCCCACCAGATTAGCTTACTGCCTGCAACATCTGGAAAAAATAAATCATTGCAAAATCCAAAATTGACTTAGGAAGGGTGAAATACAAAAAAAAAACTACCTTACAGAATGGAAGCAAGGCCTTTCAAACTCCTTTCAAGCAACCCTGTTACTCGAAAGGGAAACTAAAGTCAGCAGTTACATTACTGTGCCACTTGTCCTCATCTTGACCCTCTCCCCACCTTCCATATAACAAAAAGTTTCATCAATCAGTATCCTATCCCTCGATAAGTCTTTAGACTCCATGAAGGTATCATGAAATAATAATACCCGTTCAGCAGTTTATAGACCACTATCATATCACTTGGAGTCATAATGAATATAGTAGTTCACATACTTTCAGTTCATCCTTAGAATCTACATTCTGTGTTAAGTTTTTTCACTTGGTTATACTATAAATTGAAAATGCCAAGAAATTTTATTCTTGGTTTTATCCTTTATCCAAGTGTAAGCAAACAAAGTTTGCACATGAAGTCACTTCACAAGTGGGCTACTTGTATATAGAGGCTAATGACGTCACATCACTTGCCTTAGTATCCTATAATGCAATGCGCATAATTCACGTTTGGTCTGGGCAGTTGAATCGTATCGATGTGTAGGCACTGTGGCAAGGTCATTCTGAATGGCCTAGGGAAATTGTCATAAGTTTGAGCGCGGTTAATAGTTAGAAGGGACCAATCGTTCGATGCTGTTGGCACACTCTCCCTCGATGAGTCTTTGGACTCCCTGGAGGCGTCTAATAATAATAACAACAACAAAAACACTTGGATAAAGGAGAAACCAAGAATATAATTGCTTTGCATCTTTAATTTATAATATATCCAAGTGAAAAAGCTTTTAACATCTCTAATCCAAAGTAATTTAGTAATAAAGGTATGACACCTTTTGACTACTTGTATATGGAAATACAATTTCTGCATTACTACAAACTTTGTATCTCTTCTGGGTCTGGCTCTCATTGATGAGACCTTAATAAAGGTCCAAACTGGTCTGGGTAGTGACCCTTCTCTAATGCATAGCATTATATATGTCCATAAGGATATGTGCCTTGCCTTTTGAGATACTAAGGCAAGTTATGTGAAGTCATTAGCCTCTATATGCAAGTAATCCAGTTGCAAAGTGATTTCACGCACAAACTTTGTTTGCTTACAGTTGGATAAAGGATGAAACCAAGAATATAATTTCTTGGCATCTTGCATTTAATCTACATTCCATAATCCCAATATTATCTTTGTAACTCTTCTTTGCAACCTTTCCACAGCACAGCATCTTTATAAGTATGGTGGTAAGCAGTAGATGGCGTTGGTGTAGATGATGGAGACAGAAGGTTACAGAGTAGGTGCCCTCCCTTGACAAGTCCTTGGAGGTGTCACGAAATAACAATAAATAATCTTTATTCCCTTTTAATCCAGGAGACCAAATCTGCATGGATGTAGTTGTATCAAAGCCGTGTAAAGAAGCAAAAGATTTCCTTATTCTTACATGCCGATGTTCATTCCAACATTGCAATTATCCTCTGAGTTGTTGCAAATTTTGCTATGTGACCTTGGAACTTCAAATTCCTATTCATTATGACTCCAAGATACCTATCCTCAAAAGTTTCTCCAAGCATAATTCCTACCAATGTAATATGCCATTGGATATCTCATCACACCAAATTGCTCAACTTTATGCTAATGTTAAACTGATAGCCATTATCATTTGTCCACATTGGGAGCCTATTCAAATCATTTGGTAAATGCTATATATCAGTAGATCCTCGACTGTCCTACCTACCTATCAATCATCAATACGACATCTCCTGTGAGGTTCTTCCCAGTATCATTAACCTCTCTACCGTCAGTGGTGGACGAAATAGTGAGACCAAATTGTAATTCTTTTCCATGTTATTCAATATTTTTTACAGAATTGTATCCAGATTTTGCTGGATGTCTATAGACGTCATGGTGATTGGGGTGTTAATATATAGATTGAACAACACTGGTCCAAGGACTAATTCCTGGGGTACACCACTTGTCACCTTAAATCTGACCAGTTCACTTCCATTCCCCAATAAACCACAGTTCTTGTTTAACACATTCACATATATTCCATATTCTCCAGTTTATGCAGCAGCCTTTCATGTGGTATCCTATCAAAATGCTTTAGTAAAGTCCAACAGTACCTATTGATTCCCTTTATCCAACACAGCCATAATATTATTATAAAATAAGAGCAAATTGCTTAGAATGACCTCCCTTTAATAAAGCTGTGCTGTTCCTAACAAAGTATAGCTTGTCTACCAATCCATTTTTATATGCAAGTTCTTACCAATGTCCCTAAAATCTTCACAACCACTCTAGAGATACTGATAGATCAATAGTTAGACACAGTATTTGTACTACCCCTGTGCAATGGGAGTATCATATATTCTTTTCATTCATGTGAAAAGCCTAGCCAGTTTGGTTGAACATTCTTTTAGCATACATGCCTATATCCCATTTGTCTCTATTGCCAAAATCTTGTTCAGGTTATGCAACAGCTCTAGAACCTTCTTCTCATGCACCTCTGTCTTATCCAACGAATGTAGTATTATCACTGTGTTACGTACACCAGGATGATAGAACTTAGCAAAGTGAGCACTCATATGAATAAACTGCATCTGTTTCTGACACAAGGGTGATGTCTGTATTCACTCAAGTTATTCTTCCACATTTATTCCTTCTTTTTCTTTTATTTGAAGCATAATAATAAATGCTTTTGGCTTGCCTTTAGCATGCACAGCCAATTTCTTTTCTTACCTTGACTTTACTTTCCATACAATACTCTTAACTATTTTGGTGTGCATTTTATATATTTCATAACTCCTCTCACTCTTATTCTTGTGATATATCTTTTTTGTTATCCTCTTTTTATGGATATCTTGCTTAATAAGGTTGCACATCCATTTCACTCCCACCTGTTCTTTGAACTCTACAGTCACATTCAGATATTATAGCATCTTTTCAACACTTTCTATGCACTTCTATGAACTATTGAATGGGAACAAAGCACTGCTTTGTTCCCTTTCTGTAATTGATACCGATACCATAGGATCAAAACAGTATTTTTGTGGAGTTTGTCATAATATTTAGCTTTGTAGTTCATCAGGTAATCATTCCTAATTGGAATATCCATATACTTAGCTACCTTCCAGGTCAGTATAACATGATCACTCTCACCAACTGATGATGAAGCAGTCCTATCTTGAAGACGCCTTCTGATATTATGATCAAATATAAAAATGTAGCTTCAAGTTCCTCTTTGATGTCCTGCTTAAGAAAGGTGTCTTGCAAGCTGAATAAATTCTCCTTTATTATTGAGATTTCTCTACTACCTAATTAATCAATGTTTAGATAAATTAAGTCACCCATCATAATACTTGTTTAACACATTCAGTGTCACTGATGCTTTAAAGCAATTGTAAGACTCATGTGTTTCTATGTTGCATAACTTAATTCTAATGTCTGGTCTGGGCAATTGAATTGTATCGATGTGTAGGCACTGTGGCAAGGTCATTCTAAATGGCCTAGGGACATTGTCATAAATATACATCAAAGTAATTTGCAATGCATATCTTTGTCCCCAGCAACTAAATCTCCAGATATGTAGCAACACATTACCATGCATTCCATCTTGTTATCCGTCACTCACCAACTTGTCTCAAACTCACTGCTACATGAGATGTTATTACTATTATTGTTTCATAAGCTTATACCCTAAATGGACTCAAATAATTTGATATCATTAGTAATCTCCTTATACCTCTTCTGTTCTTCCTGAAATGCTATACTTTTTACACTTTATTATATACTGACATTTGCAATTTGCTTGGGTAACTTTTTCTTTTCCATCTCCAGATGCTCAAGAGGTCTGAATCCAAAGCATACAGGGTCCACCCCTTCAGATTCATAACCATATTCACTGCAGTTGTATTATTATTACATTTGCATATTTTAGCTGAACTTACATATTCTCAGTGTTCATGATCTAGTTTCCCTGACTCTCTGCATTAGAACTCACCTCATTAAATAATTTCTCCATGCTCCTGATGCCAAATACATTCGAGTATAAGCCATCCCTCTTATAGATCAAACTTGTAAGGTTTCAATATATTGCTGTACTATTTATTAGATAAATTTTACCTTTCAGTAAGCAGTATTTTTTCCAAACTAGTTTTCACATATACACTCTTGCAAACCAAAGAATTTATTCTTCTGAAACCTCAGTGGATCATTCAGAATTGTTCCTGTACAACTGGTATGTTTAATTCATTTCTTTTAGCTGAGAGATTTCACAGGACTAGTTTAGGGCAGTGGTGTAGCGAGGCAGGGGGCAGTCCGCTCCAGGCAGCACTGAACCTTTTTTAACTTTTGCAGTTAATTCTAAAATATGTTCTCGAGAACTCAGTTCCAAATATTGTGATGCCACTGTAAATGTTCCTCACATTTGCTGTGAGTGGTGCTAGTTGTTTGTGAGAGGAGGTTTTCTAAATAAAACTGATTAAGAATTACCTACATTACTATGAAATAGACTTTGCCAATGTCATCAACGATTTTGCTAACAGAAAAGCAAGAAAAATAACATTTTAGAATATGGAAATTAAAATTTTACTTCAAAAATAAACAGTGTTTTAATTTTTATTTCCCTATATGTCATTGTTTTTTTTTGTAGTATTTTTGGTGAGCATTGAGAGAGGCTGCAAAAGCTGTAGCTATGCCACTGGTTTAGGGTAGTTGCGGTTTCCAATAGGTATTAAGGGCATATCTGAGTAAAGCAGTAAATTGTTTCAGTAACCTTAATTCTGCAAAGGTTATTCCAATTCATATGAGTGATCATTGCACAGGCATTAGGAATTATAGGCCTATTAAGTATTTTTAGGTAATGTAGATAAGGAAAAAAGGAATTAGGAACTGTATCGAAGGTGATCCTAGATGAGATGGATACAGCAGTTTCCTCCTCCTTTAAGAAGCAGTTAGTTTTCTTTAATTACTTAAGGAGCAATGAGAGAAGACGGTTGTGTTGGTTATAACATGATTGAGTTACATCTTTATCAAAGCCTTTGAGGGTGATCTACATACAAACTTACTTATTAAAATACACCAAATGGGTATTGAAAATTATTCAGTGAGCTGTATTGGGAAATAGTTGACAGAATTAGGCAACATAAAGCAATTTCAAGGTCAGTCTTTTGAAGGTGAGAGGAGTGGCATCAAAAGTTGCTAGAGTTAAATAATTAGGGAGGAGATATTCTGTCTAATGACTACTATCAAGAGTTTGCATATTAAGGAACTGTGTTCCATAAGAGAAAATTCACTAGTGATATACCTCCAGAGTCTGTTTTAGGGTCATTATTATGCAGTTGATGTGAAGATGGGGAAAAACTACAAGGAGCCAAAGTATGGTTTTTCAGAAAGATTCAAATGAACTGTGTGCACAGATGCAGATGACTGAACTCCCAACTTAAATGTGATCCCTATATTTCAGATGGGACCTGAAATATAGGGATCACATTTTGAAAACCAAGGGCAAAACAACATATAGAAAGAGAGAGGTTATAGTTGAAAAAACTTTATACAAAAGGCACTGATCAAGCTGCATTTGGAATGATAATTTTCTAAATTTGGTCATCTGATTCTTGAGTACTGGAGATTATGGAAAGAGCATGCTACTAAACTTAAATTACTGTCAAGTGTCTGTCTGTAAGAAGAAGTGTTTGTAAGAGCACTGCAGTATATCAATCAGCATGCAATAAATGCCAGGAGTGCGAGTGAATTTAAGGTTCAGCATGATATGTTCATTGCTCAGTTTGACTTCCCATAATGCAGGTTTGTTATATGATAAACATAATAATCCACCCCTCCTCATAACCATCACTCTCTGGCTGGCAATTGCTCAATATTTAACTTGGCAAGTGGTTTGTACTGAACCAATGCAGAAAAGAACTTTGAGAACTCAAAATTTTGGAAAAAAGTTCAGAGAAGAGTAATCAAGCTATTGTCAAGTGTCCAAAATGTGCAGAAGTACCTGACTAGACCAAGAGACTTTCCCTGGAAGTTGTATAAAGAAGAGAAGTATGCATGGAAGTCTGGAAGGTAGGATGTTTTTTAATTTTTTTTTTGCTTAAAAAGTAGATGATTGGAATGCACGAGAGTGCAAAACAGTAAATAGTTTGATGCATAGCTTTATGATTCAAAAATAAATCTCTGTCTGAATTTGATAAGAATATGCTTGAGAGTGGTGTCTGCAGAGAATTTGAGTGCGTTTAAAGCATGGTATGATGAGCTGTATGTATGATAAAAGGACCTCCTAGATTTGTCCTTGACTCCATGGGATCTTGGGTAATAATAATATTTTATCAAAATTCACCCATTAAAGTTTGTAATGCATGCAGCATAATGAATAATATAGGTGGGCTACATACTAGAACTCCATTATTGTGGTATTTTGTTTTGATGAGATAGGGAAAAGAAACACACAATTTTGTCAAGTTCTGTCTTGCATAGATATCAGCAAAGCTCTTACCATGCTATCATAAGGCAATAAGTCCACTCAGTTAGCCTGGTGGCTATGTGCTTTGCAACCATATGCCTGCGAAAGGAGTGTCCTAGGTTCGATTCCTGCTGATGATGCAAGGAGCTTAAGGATCTTCCTCAGCCATAGCCAAGTTAGTGGGTCTTGGGCATGGACAGCAGGGTTTTTTCCACCAGTTTATCTGGGGGTTTTTCATCCCACAAGCAGGCAAACTGGTCCAGTGAACACACATGGATTACAGTCAGGAATACTGACCCAGCCATAGGTCTGATTCGTCAGCTATGCCGGTTCCAAAGCCCGGATAAATTTTTTTTTTGGGGGGGGGGAGGGGACTGAGATGGTGCCATACCTCCACATAAAGGGGACTCACAGCCATGTATAATTATACAATTATTATTATAAGGCAAGAAAGGAAGTAATGTTTTATGTGAATGTTATATAAAAATAAAGCTTATGCCTTCAAAATTTAAAAAGATAATTTTACCCTGATTAATGTTCTCCACATCAACACTACTCGTGCGATATGAAATTATGAGGATAATTTAGGCTTATATTGTACACATTTGGTCTGCTGTATTAAAATAAAGAACTTTTATTATTAAAATGCTAGACAGTGGCTAGTGAAACTTGTTGGCTCTTTGTATATTTTATCATTTATCTTCTGGTCTTTTAATAATAAAAAAGTTCTTTATTATGATAATTTAGGCTGTTGAAATTTCTTTGAGCTGAATGGAAAAGAGGGTTACAATATATGAGAACTGATTAGAATACATTTGACACAAGGAATGTATAAACTGTACACTAAGAATGACACAGAGTAGAAGTGAAACTGATGAACATCAGGCAAGTAGTGTGAGAAATGTTACGGAGGAGGTACACAAGTCTGTGGTAGTCAGATGCACAAGATGTATAAAGTGCAGGTTAGAAAAGTGACAAATATGGTAAAGAAAGAGAAAGTGCAATAATGAGAGAAGATTTGGCTAGGCAGGCCAAAGAGAATTCAAGGGAATTTACTGCTTGGAAAGCAAGAACGAAGAATAATTAAAGGTGATACTAGCAATCGGTTATGGCAGGGAACAAAAGGGTGTGGTGAAATTATTTAATGAGAATTGTTGTTATATCAGACTTGGAACTGATGCTGTAAAATAATGCTATACAACATCCAGAAGGAGGCAAAATGACAGAAAAAACAAGAGTTGAAAGACTAAGGAGTGTCAAGTATTGACTTGATTAGATGTTAATAAGGTTGGGGGGGGGGGAGGATGACATCACTACATTTGGTGATCTCAATTATCTGGAATGGTTTGTGCAGCGACCTACTTCTCTGGTACAGCACCATGTAACTGTACCCTCAGTTATTTGACCCTTCAATTATCTGACTATCAAATCACTTTCCCACTATGTTGGGAAAACTGACATTGTATTTTGCAGTTAAATGTCATCCAACTCACCTCATTTCAAGACATTCTGCAGATATACAGAAGTTGTATATCTGTATTAGCTAAAAAGGAGAATTCAATATTAGATTGATGGTCAGTATGAATAAGTCTTGTTTCAGAAATTAACTTATATTTTAAAAAGGCAACAATGTGTTGGGTAAAGGATACTCATATAGTGATATTCTTGGACTTTGGCATTTGATAGATTACCACATGACAAGTTAGGATACAACCTGCAGTGTCCTAGAAAATAAAGGTAACCAGTGATATGCCACAGTTCTGTTCTATGACCCATGCTATATAACTTACTTTTAATGCATTGTGTGATCTTCTTTTAATCCACACAAAGCATTATAAAGAAATAATGCTGATGTTTATCTTCTTCAGGAAAATTTAAAGGACCTTTTCATTTAGATGAATGAGTCTAGTTGCAGTTCTAGTGTTAATACATGTACTGTAGAGTACAGAGATAAGCTTTATTGCTATATTGGTGAAAGTGTGCTTCAGGGGGTGAAGAAGATTCAAAATCTCTGGATGATAATTAATAGTGGCACAAAGTTTAGCAGGTATGTCGCAAAGACTACACATCAGATTGCCACTAAGAAAAAAAAAACAAAATCAATCAACAAGGAGGTTCTGTCACTATTGTAAATATTTGCCAGGCCACATGGACTACTATGTGTAACTTTGCTCACAGCTTCTACTGAAACAAAACTCTGAGGAATAAAGGCAAAATCAGGACATTAGAATGTTGGGAGAATGAGGAAGGTAAATAGCAAAGTTTAGGGAAGAGATAATAAGATGATATGATCAAGACATTTAAGTTAGTGAAGGAATTTTACCAGATTAATACAGAGTGGAGGTGAGAAATGGAAAACAATGCTGGAAATTGTGTAAATGCGTAGTAAAGAGGGAAATGGGGAGTTTTTTTTTTTTTTTTTTACATAGAGAGGTGATGAGTGAATGGAAAACATTGCCAGAGTATGTTGTGAATGAGTTGAAGTTTCAACGTGCTGTGCTGAGTGAGACATTCCATGATGAGTCTTGACTTCTGAGGTTGGTTATAATAATATTGAAAGTCTTGTTTATAGATAACTAATATACTAGTGATTAAAAAGACAAGGTTAATTACAGTTATTCACTCTTATCCACCCAACACAGTTTAAGAAAAATCATTTTTTTGGATCTTTCCTACTATAAGCATTTGTCTATTATATATATTTACACACACAAACACCTAACAAACATTTTGAAAAAGACAGTCGACCATAAAATGAATGTTTAGCCGAGATGTGGGTAGTCAATATATTAATTACATCTGTTTGGATTGTCTGATAATGATTACAGAATGCTATCTAAAATGATAATAGCTATGTTAGGAGAAACCATTCATCATTAACATGAAGAATGGTTGAAACAATAAGTTGAAAATGTTTGATAGGTATTATTTTTACCGAAGAGAAAGAACTGAATCATTTCAGAGAAACCACTGTGTTCACTGTTGATTTTGACATACATACAACAGTCAAACTATTGCTATGTAGGCTCATAATAAGAATCATTAAATTGCTTTGGTTGTAGCATTGTGCATAAAATAGAACTGTTCACACATTTATATAATATTACTCATTGCTTAGTTCAACCACTTTTTGAACTTAGACGTGATTTTCTTGCTTGTTGAGGTGGTACAGGTTGAGCATTGGCACATATCTTAGAGCAGCCACTGTCACAACATTTCTTGTTTCCTGGGCAATCAGTATCCATTTGACAAACAGACAATACAGCAGAAGGAGAACAAGTTTTAGGTTTTGGCTCTCCTAATGGACAAAAGCCTTCTGTAAATAAAATAAGAATAACGTTTTAGTTTTCTGTTCATTTCTGCATAAAGCAGCATTTTATTAATCATTTAATTAGCTGTACAAATTGTGGTATAAATTACATTAAAAATGTCTGTTGGGTGTGATCCTGTGTAAATGCCTCATTTTATGATCATTAGTATTAAAGTCTTTATTACTATAGAATATTTTTTAGAATTGCTTAAAAAACTTTTTTTTTTCTTTTTTTTTTTTTTTGACAGTGTTAACTCATGATACCAGATAAGAATAAAAATAAATTTATGCATTTTATTTTGTTCTTATAAAAGATGCTGATATTTTGCTGGACTAGTAACAAGTCATCTTCATAAGATGACTTGTTACACTTGTGAGGTGCTTTTGTGTCCCAAAGAAGTTGAAACCATCAAGATTCATGGCATTGTGGCCATACATTTCATATTTTTGTATCATTTAGCTTACTTTTTTACAATATTATCATTTGTTCTTTTTGGAGTTGGAGGGAAAGGTATAACCAGAGCAAAAAACTGATTCAATTTTTTATTTTATTTTATGTGGATCTCACCCACAAAAGGTTGTAAACCTAATGTTCACTAACACTGTGTGTGGGCTACAATTTAAGTATTTTTTAATCCTTTCTCTAGAGACCAAACTTTTCAAGCAACTTCAGGTCTCCAATAAGCAAAGAGTTAGGTCTCAGATTAGAGATGAAATTTGTCTAACACCTAAACTGAGTTTCTGTACATGAATTGTAAAAGCCAAAACAATATAGTACACAAATTCCTATTCAAAGTGTCTCTGCTATTTGTAAATTCAAAAAAAAAAAAAAGAGTAAGAATAAATCAGTACAGACTCTTTACTTGCTTATTTTCTCTGAAAATAAGAAAGTAAAGAGTTGAAATACTTGCACTTATTGAACATTGTAAATTATGCTATGGAATATGCTACCAAAAAAAGTACTCCATTACATTCCCCCCCCCCCAAGAAGTAGTTTACTTTTTTTTTCCTTTTTCCATAAGAGGTTCTTGGTTAGGGTTACTTATATAGATACCAAAGAAATTATATACTTGGTTTAATCCTTTATCCAAGTGTAGGCAAACAAGTTTGCACCAGAACTATTTTCAGGACTGGGGCAACTTGTATATAGAAGCTTATAATTTCATATCATTTGCCTTAGTATCTCATAATGCAAAACACATATCCTTACGGGTATGTATAATGCTATGTATTATGGGAAGGGCCATTACCCAGACCGGTTTTGACCTTTATTGAGGTCTCATCAGTGGGAGCCAGACCCAGAGGTGATACCAAGGCTGAAGTAATGCAGAAGTCATATTTTCATATACAAGTTGCCAAAAGGTGTCACACATTATTATCATTAAACTGAAATAAACTTCCAACAACTAAGGTGTGATACCTTTTGGCAACTCATATATGACTTCTACATTACTTCAACCTTGGTATCACCTCTGGGTCTGGCTGCCACTGATGAGACCTCAAAGGTCAAAACCGGTCTGGGTAATGGCCCTTCCCATAATACATAGCATTATACATACCCGTAAGGATATGCGTTTTGCATTATGAGATACTAAGGCAAATGATATGAAATTATAAGCTTCTATATACGAGTTGCCCCAGTCCTGAAAATAGTTTTGGCGCAAACTCGTTTGCCTCCACTTGGATAAAAGATTAAACCAAGTATATTATTATTATTCGTGACACCTCCAAGGAGCCCGAAGACTCATCGCGGGAGGACACCTACAACTGTCTCAACTACTACACCGAACCTCTACTACGAATCATCTCCATCAACGCCATCTACTGCCCCCCTCCACCACAACTAGTATTTTTTGTCTGTAAATTGCGTGTGTTCTGAAGGGCCGATTTGTCTATATGCGGGATGAAAAACCCGAGTTTCCGGAAGAAAAAACCCTGCTACCTCAGTATGAGATAGGCTAACTCACCTTCGATTGAAATCGTCTAGATAAACATTCCTCCGTCGCGACGAGAATCGAACATATAATTTCTTGGTATCTTTAATTTATAGTATAACCAAGTAAAAAACTTCCAACAAGATTACTATAACGTATATTACCAGCAGAAAAAAAAAAAAATTCAAACCTCAAAAATAAATACTCCCCTTATCATAGGTGGATTAGTACCAATATAACGCAAGAAATTCACGAATTTTCCTGTCAATTTTAGCTCCGACCATATATAGTTAGAACTAAAATTGAATGGAAAAAGTTTTTTTTTTGGTTAATTCTAAATAAAACTGCTTATTGAATGATATATTACATAAAAAAGTTAATCAAGAAGTTATTAGTGTAGTAAAAATTGCATAATAGCAAATGTGATGCATTTAGCTTGCTATCATGGCTTTACTGTAGTGATGGAATGCGTAATGGTCAGGTTAGATTGAGGGCGACAGGTATCATAGCACGTGATAGGTTAAAGTGGAGCACGCGATCTTCACGCTGTCAGAGTCTGGTCTGAGAGTGTTACACTTCGGTTTCGCTTCATTCGTGGACGCCGCTGTCATATAGTTACAATAAGCTAAATATAATTTCATGATGGTTGTTTAAGAGATAATAGAAAAAACTTTGATGTAATACGAGGGTAGTTTTAACAGTTTGGTTAAAAAGTTTTTTTTAAAAAAAAATCATTTTTTTGGAAAAAAAAATCCCCTTTATTTCTCAACGTAGTCTCCATCGAAGTCTACACATTTTTTCATCTCATCTAAAAAGTAGGGTTTATCAAATTGTGCAAAATAGTCATTGATAGCATTCCTGTCATCCTCGTTCCAAGAAAAATATTTGGCTCAGTGGGAAAAAATTACGTGTGGGAACAAAAAGAAGTCACACGGGTCCAAGCCCAGTGAATACGATGAATGTGGAAGCAATTCGAACTTCAATTCGTGCAATTGCGATGGCCGATGTGTGTGTGGGACGGTGCATTGTCTTGATGAAAGGGCACTTTTTTTGTGTACCAATCTTGGCCGTTTTTTTCTCCAGTTCTTCTTTTAAACGGTCCAACAATGACGCATAATAGACTTATTGTCTTACCCTTGGGAATCCCAAAAAACATTAGCCATTACCTTACCAGCTGACAAAACGGTTTTCGCTTTTTTTTTTTCCCGATGCTCTTTCACCTGGCTTTGTCCACTGTTTTGACTCAGGTGTGTAGTGGTGGATCCAAGTTTCGTCTACAGTCACGAATCGACGCAAAAAAATCCTGCGAATTGCCAAACACTGCGTTGAAATGTCTTTTCGCATGCGATTTTTTATTTATTTATTTTTATTTTTTTTATCTACAGTCAACAATCGCGGCACCCATCGCGCGCGCACACAGCTTTTTTCGTGTGCAATTTTTCGTGCAGGATACTATACACCCGTTAATTTGTTTCATAATCTAAAGCGTTAATCGAACAATTCCAATTATTAACTATTCAATCAATGTCAAAACATAAGCTGTAACCTTTAACATGTATTGCGTTTATATAATGTTGTAAGCATTATTATTTATAAACACAAACAAAATTTATTTTTTTCATTTTTTTCCTTGGGGGGTGCTGCAGTGTCGCAGTGCTTATGTACGGGCTGCCACTGATATATATATAAGCAATCAAACAACGAAAACATTACATCATATCTCCTTTCCATTCTCCAGTAGGAAAAATGCAACCTAGTGAATTTCAATGTTATCAAAATAGACTTGTTATTCCTCATAAGAAAGATCTCAGTTCTTTCCCCACTTCCCTTTGATACTCAAATCTCCATCCAAGATCTGATCTCTCTTCTTCAGTTGACTCTTCTTCTCTGGTACGAACACATCACACTCGTGGTCTGAATTTCCAAAAACTGGAGTAGCCTGCTGGTTTTCCAGCTTTGTTTTTATTATTAGTTTTGGCTGTTTTGACTTTTTATATTTAAGCGTTTTAATTTAATTTATTTTTTTAAATTTCGATTATTGTTTTCTAATGAATTCATAATAAACCTTCATTTATCTGATACACACACACACACACAGTAAAAACCCCTTTTTTACACTTTTCAGGGGACTGATGGAAAAAAGTGCAAATAGCAGGAAATGTAAAAAAAAAAACATTAAAAAAAGGCTAACAGATGATTTACTGCTAGTATGCGAGTCTACATACAAAATTTAATAACTGAAAATAAATGAATTTACGATGTATTTGCATTTATCTATTTAAAAAAATCTTGAATTGTTGATTGTTTTTGCTTTTCGTTTTTTTTTTTTTTTGACTTAGCGCCAGATTGCTTTGCATTGAATTCAATGCTTGACCTGTTTTTTTACTATCGTGTTCAAAGTGGACACGGAGAGTCCAAGATCTTATGCTAATTATGCTAAAGGTACATGTGTTCCGGCATGCCAATTTACACGTCGCAGAATTGCCATCTTTTCTTCTACCGAAATACATTTTCTGTTTTTTTTCTCCATGTTACTAACATGGATAATCCACCACCGCAACTTGAAAGCAACTTTCACACGCTAAATTACGTTGCAGAAATTCTGCAATATCAATTCGTACTGCGATTGAAAAATCACGGTATCGCTCATCACTACAGTACTGCTGCATGCGCGCAAGTCACCGTGATGGGTAAAACAAAACTACAGCCGAAAGCAACGCCACCTGAGAACAGAAATGCGCAGATTTCAGCTGAAATCGATTCGAAAATCGGTATTGCCACCGAGAAAAAAAAAAAAAAAAAAACGCAAATCACGGGAAAAAAACGTCCACATCAAGTTGTTAATGGCGGGAAAACAATACATCGTGAGAAATAGGCCTTAAGACGGGACCAACAGAAAATAACGTAAATGGCAGGAAAACGTAAATTGCGGGAACGTTAAAACTGGGATTTACTGTCTATACACACGCACGCGCGTGTGTATAGACAGTAAAGGTTTGTTTTGAGGGATGCAAAAGGAATTTAAGGGGGAAAAAACCTACATTCAGTAATAAGAGTAGCAAACTCACTTTTGATAGTACTGATAGAGATTCTTCGCGTCATAGACAGGATTTCAGCTGAGGTATTTCCAAATCAATGGGGCTCCATCGAAACCAATTGAGCTACAGAGGTTTACATTTATCTGATAAATGAGAACTTCACATTTATCACATTAAATGAGAAATCTCAGACATGTAGCCCGAAAATGAAAGAAATCAATCCCATATGGGAGAAATAACCATATTTCTTTTCTGAAGAAAAGAGAAAGTTGTTGTGTATTGTACAGCATACTTATTTTGCAATAAAAGAAGACTACAAACTAATATATACCCAATACCAGTGGCTGCTCGTACATAAGCACTGAGACACTGCAGCACCCCCAAGGAAAAAATGAAAAAAATAAATTTTGTCTGTGTTTATAAATAATAACAATGCTTACAACATTATATAAATGCAATACAACATGTTAAAGGTTACAGCTTATGTTTTGACATTGATTGAATAGTTAATAATTGAAATTGTTCGATTAACGCTTTAGATTACGAAACAAATGAACCGCGATCTAAGGCCGATATTCGTTTGCGCTTGTTATTGCACGTTATGTCAATAGATCCACTGCCCAAGCGGCAGTATATCATATGCTTGCGCGCGTTATTTCTGAGATATGAAACGTTTATTATTGGTGCGTGTTCATGGTGAACTATTTTTCGTAAATCTTATTTTATTTTGTTAAAATAACATAATTATTTATTATAGATACAAGGCTGAATTATGACGAGTGTTACTGTTGAAAATAATTATATTTTTTTATTATCGTTACAGAAACAAATGCATTGCGATCTAACGCCGATATTCGTTTGCACTTGTCATTGCTATTGATACGAAACTTTTATTTGTTTGTTCGTAGTGAGGATGAAATATTTTTACTAAAGCAATTTTTAATATGTAAATTTATTTATTAATAAATTCGTTACTGATTAAGAAAAAAAAAGTTTTTTTTTTTTTTTTTTTTTGGTATATGCAGCACCCCCACTTAAAATTTTCACCGGCCGCCACGGGCCAATACAAAAATTACCTAGGTAAAATGTTCTGTACATTTTATGTAAATCCCTCCCACGAAATGCCACCTGTTGGTCTATAGTACATTTGTATTAATACCATGAGTTAGATAATCCAGAAAATCTGCTCTAGAAACCAAACAAAACCTCTTCAAGCCTCCAGTAAGGAACATGATGTGGCACACAAGCGATAAAATTTATCTGTCGCTTAAATAGAATATTCATAAACATTTGTGCCCATGATGGGATTCGAATCCACAGTTTATTGGTTAAAGTGCAAATACGTTAATCATTCGGGCAACCACACCGTAAGGAATTAAAAATAATACATCCGATAAGCTGGAAGTAGCGCACTTGATGTATCATATACCCTCTATCCAAAAAGAAACCAAACTTTTCGAAAATATAAGAAACTAGTGGTGCCACCTGTTGTATCTTTTTGTTGTCAAAAGCGGCAACCTTCATTAGTTTTGTCTCAACTGTTTATGACATTTGTTTCATTAGAAGCCGAGTTATAGTGACAGTGTGTTTTGACGAACGGTCGGTCGTCACGATATTCATGCCGTACGCGACGAATTCTCGCTATCAATCGCTTCAAACGTAGAGATAAAACTCACCTCACCATTGACTGTTTGGCTATGCGGAACGAATTCTTTGTGGATAATGTCCTTGGAATCGTATAAACAAATCAGCATTGTCTTTACTTTTGACTTCTGCAAGCGCCTTTTTTTTCGGATGCTCCTCTTCTGGTGGTCTCCACTCAGCACTCTGTTTCGGGCTCATACTCAAAGCACCACGTTTCGTCACCAGTAACGATGGTTTCAAGGGAGTTTGATCCTTACGAGTGGTTTTAATAAGGTCCTTGCAGTGTTCAATTCGACACATTTTTTGGTCGAATGTCAACTTTTGGGGAACAAATCGCGAATTCAATTTACGAAGGCCCAAACTCTCGGTCAAAATGTTGTGCACAGTTGATTTTGGAATTCCCATTTCATCTTCAATCAATCTTAAGGAAAATTTCGAGTTTTCTTTGATGAAATCATGCACTTATTGAATGTTAACTTCGCTCAGTCCAGTTTTCGGACGGCCCGGCTTTTCGTCTCCTCAAGAGCCTCACGACCACTTTGAATTCGCTTAAACCACTCGTAAACTTGAGTACGGGATAAGCATTCATCGCCGTATGCTTTTTGGAAGCATTTGATGCGTTTCGGTAAATCTTGAACTAAATTTAACACAAAAAGCAATCGCAGCTCTCCGTTTGAAACTCATTTTCTGACCGTTCGTCAAAACACACTGGCACTATAACTCGGCTTCTAATGAAAGAAATGTTAAGAACAGTTGACACAACACTAATAAAGGTTGCCACTCTCGACAACAAAAAGATACAACAGGTGGGGCCATTAGTTTCTTCTATTTTCGAAAAGTTCGGTTTTTTTTTTTTTTTTTTTTTTTTTTTTTTTTTTGGACAAAGGGTATATTTCAACATATCACTTTCAGTGGCATCACTGAAATTTCTCCTAAAACCAAAACTGGATATTCATCTGCTTCGATTCATGCATAGAGGATCTAGGAGCAGTGCACTGCACCTATTGTGTTCAATTTCAAAAAATAAAATAAAATAACAGAATTTTGAAAAGCTAATATATACTGAAAAGTCTTGTGGTCCTGATAGTACCTCCCTTCATATATTCATACTGAATGTGCTCAGAAAGTGCTTATTTTCTTGCCAGAATTTTGCATCAAGAAAACGTATTCCTACAGTCTCTTATACTTATATATACAGCCAATGACAAATAGAAGATAAATACGCCGACTTCAAAAGCGGTGTTATCATTGAATTCGTGACATTGATTTTGGGTGATGTAATCTTTCGCCAATTTTAGACAACTCTATCAAGTAGTGGATAATGATGGTGTCATTTAGCTAAGAAATGCACAGGGAGACTCAAGAAAACCAACATCAAAAACCATCATACGTAAGGATGGTACTGAAATCTTAGATGGCAACTTCATTAGGAACACTTACCTACTCGTATTTTGGAAAACGGGGAGGAGTTCCTAATAGAGTGGCCACGCAGTGTATATACACGGTCTTTCTTTCGCATAAACGCTATATGCTCTATCCACTCTCTCTTTCCTCTTACTCAGCTAAACTTGCAAGCCTAGTCGGTTGAGTGGATAGCATACAAGCATCCATGCCAGAGATCCCCGATGCGGCATGGATGTTTGTTTGAAAATACATTTAGGCGATAGATGAATTTCATCGCCTTATGTGATGAAATTCATCTATCAACGAAACGCTATGATGATTCAAAGAAAAAAAAAAAAAAAAAAGGAAGAAAATATTGCGATACCCAAGTTTCAGAAATGAGTCAATAGATAGTTTTAAGGGAGGTTGTCCGCCCATTTTGCTAACTTTTCCCCAACTAAATATAAACAGTTAAGAGACGATATACTGGATTCAGCTGTCTCCCCCCCTAATTCAAAACAGCAAGAACGCTTTCTTCCCCCAAATGATAAAATTTCCCACACTTTGAGTTCTTCCACCATTTCATAAGTGAAAGGAGATATTTCTGCCAATATATCTTAATATTATTCTTTATAAGTGAAGTAGAGCTAAAGATTGCGCACAGGTTCTCACACACCCAGACAGAGAAAGTCCACAAATAAGAGCGCCGAGGTATTAATTTAATTGCGAACTCTGCTTAGAAAATTATTTGCAACCTAAACACACCATATTCTTCTTACATATGCCTTAGGAGTTTACTAACGTAAACAGCAACCAGATATTTCCTATTTAGACTGGAGTAATGAAGTTTTTAATTCTTCCTCATTTGGTTTAGGTGTGTGAAAGTGAACTTGTATGAATTTTTAAATCATATCATGGTCTAAACTCATGAAACTGATCTTATTTAACTTTTTAAAATTTTATAGGAATAAGAGACGATATTCATTACGGTCTATTAAAAGTTAGGAGCCCAAAAAGGAATATAATACAGATTTGTTATGTAATCCACTTACTGTATGTACGGACGCAAAATGAAAATCATCCATTCTCATCAATGACTGGAACTTAGCTTACCTTTAACTTCCATCTCCGAGCATTCGTATTTCTCCATACACTTCTGGACACATTGCTTCATTTCTGCAGCGCAGTCAGAACACGTGTTCGATCTTTGTCCAGGCAAGACACGTCTCCTAGGACCAAAGGGAAAAGGTCGAACGGACTGTCCTATTACGCATCCAATAAGAAAGAAGGTAATAATTATACGAAACATGACGAATTGCCAGCTCTTGATTATTACATCGATGAAGCCGGAGCAGAGGGACAATATGCTTTTTACTTCTCTCTCCTTTGACGAAAGATAACTCTTGCTTCTGCCTCCGATCTGTCCTACATCACTTACAAACACTAGAATGGGGAAGTTAAAGTCATGCAGGTACACGTTTGGTCCTTGATAAAGTTTCACTCATGACTTTCTCCCCCCCCCCACCCCATTCTCCCTCCTCCTCTGTAATCAGGTTAATCGGCTGATAAACAGGTTTCGGATGTATAAAAAATGATCCGCAGGTGGAAGTAGTTTATAAGCAACACGCGCCCAAGGGCTGGTAAACAGAAAGGATGAAGGACATAACGGTGGTTCTGTAATTCAAACTGACAAATCAAAAATGATGATGACCGAATCTTCATTTACTGGGTAGCTGATATTTGCCATAAGCACAATTTATTTTCTTTTTGCAACTTTTATCACTTGTTTTCTTTTTAACGCTAGTTTCATGGCTTCATTAATTATGTATGGAAAGAAGCCAACACGGGTGAAGGAAAGAGAAGTATCTCTGAGCACTGATTAAGATGTAGCATATAATTCTCCAGCTTCATACGCTGTCGTTTTTCAAAAAAAATATTCATTTATCGCTATATTAGTTGAATTTCTGATTAAATATGAAGACGCTATTACACTCAGTGGAGTAGCTAGAGCTGTTGCCGCCCCTCTCAATACACACCAAAAATATTACAAAAGTCAAAACGACGTATAGGGGAATAAATTAAAACACTATGTTTATTTTTGAAGTAAAATTTTAATTTTAACCTTCTAAAATGTTATTTTTCTTGCCTTTCTGTTAACAAAATCATCGATGACATTGACAAAGTCTATTTCATAGTAATGTAGGTAATTCTTAATCAATTTTATTTAGAAAAACTCCTCTCACAACTAGCAACGCTTATAGCAATTAGGAGGAAATTTCGCAGTAGTATTACAATATTTGGAAACGACTCGAGACTGTATTTTAGAATTAACCGTAAAAGTTCAAAAAGGTTCAAAGTGCCGCCCCCAGCTACGCCACTGATTACACTTAAGTTTTGCTATAGTTTTCTGAGAATCGGCTTTGTTTTTTTAATTAAAAAGTTACCCTGAGGTTTAAGAGTTATCTGTTGCTGAGAATGATAGGAAATAGTTTCAAATTTTAGTACTGTTAGCAAACTCGATTGGTGCTCTCTTAAGAGGAGATGGATCTTGGTTCTGAGTCTCAAAACTTTGGGGTGGCAAAAACTTAGATTTGCTCTCTACTCTGCAGTTGTGGACTGAAATGCTAAAGCGGTGCGGATGCTGAATGTTGGTTGATTTTAATTGCCCTGTTCGGTCTTCTCTGGAGTCTAGAAGAAGTTTCTCGGTTGCGTAAACTTTTGTCCACAGCTCAATGTATTACAGGTTGAGAATTTTGATGTCTGAGATTATCATAAAGCTTAATATAGTTGTAGAGAAATCCGAGGCAAAACGTCCAGTACAGAAAATATAAAGAACACATGAAAAAGGGGCAGTTTTTCTACTTTTATATTATTTGAATATTTATCTCCAATCGAGCACCAATTTTATTTTATTTATTTATTATTTTTTTTAACCGGTTGTATAGAAGTATGTTTGCTATTGATAATCTATACTGCAATGGTACTACATTTGCAGTATAGGTAAACTAATACCTGCAAGATATTTTTAGATCTGTTTCTGTATGTTTTAGACTCTATATTTCTATCATTTTTATTACAGCTATCCTTTGACTTACAATTGGGCGTGCGCGAAGGCCACATGCCACTCTTTAGCCTTGTGGATCTGGTCTATTACCTGAGGCACATTTCAAGTTAAAAAAAAGAAAAAGTCTCCCGCTGAGGATATACGTTAGCAGTTCAACAACTAAATGATACTTCCGATACGTTAGTTTCGCTAACAATTTACCATTATCTATATAAAACATTTGGTAATAATGTGGAATGAAATGGTATCATTTAATATTATTGCTATGATATTATACGTTTAAAGTCGATCACTTCGAAGTGGGTTAAAACTCATAACCAAACATGTCCACTGTTTAGTGAGGTATGGTTCCCTGGCTTTCTTCATAATCACCGAACTAGGATGTACTACGGCTGACCTATAAATATATACCCCGTTGGCTTTTACAACCTAGTCATTTCTGAGCTCGAAGCACCAGCTGGTTGCTATGCCCTCCTTCGTATAAACGAAGCTCATTTTTATGCACTGTACGAAGTAGCTAGTTAAATATGGTAATGATGACAACATCGCTGCTTACGCTGCTGATCACTTCAAAGTCGGTTAAATCATTTTAAAGACGGGCCCTTAATATTTTAACCAGAAGATGTACAAAAGAAAAAAAAAACATTTTGTATAAAACGAAAGAAGTTTGATATGTGGCGAAGACATTGATTGATTGATTGATGAATTGTTATCAATTATGTAACTTGTTACCAGATTATACCATACTCCATCGTACAGCTCGAGAAGTTCAACCACGCTTCTAAGATTTCCTTACTTTCCAATCCAGATTTTTCCAACCCAATCCTATCCAGAACTTCGATTATAGCAGCATATTCTACATTTGGGATAATCAGTTTGCGAAATCAACTCTGAGAGAACAAACCAGAAAAAGTAGTGTCAGGATCTACACGTACAATGGTTTCAGAAACATTTTGCTGTCATTCACAGGTATTATTATTATGTAACACCTCCAGCGAGTCCAAAAGACTCATCGAGGGAGAGTGTGCCAACACTATCGAACGATTGATCCTACTCCAACTACTGACCGCGCTCAAACTTGATTAAGTTTTTGCGAGCGATTAAAAGCAGAGGCTCTACCAATCGACCAACTTATGAAGATGGCCCTTTGTAGACTCCGTGATTATGACAATTCACCCCCCCCCACTCCTCACGAGACTAAGTTATACATATATTATTATGAATATTCTGTGGATTATTTCAATAATACCACTGGCTTTCTTAAAAACACTTGAACCTTAAAATCTTCGGGTTTGCATTTAAGCAAATTAAGTGTTTTAGCTTTTAAAATCATTGCAAGTACTTTGTTAGCAGATTTAATACTTTCAAACTAACTGTTAAATTTGACTCTGTCAATATCCAATACCTATATCTCTTTATTCGCTTTAGGTATAATTATATTCTTCATTTTATAGTAGTCATCAATATTGTTTTTTACCTCAATGTACTGCAAGACTTCTCCGAATAGAATTCGACAATTTTCCGATCATCAATATACTGTGATGATCTAGAAGTTCTCACACCGTGACGATTTAATAAAACACAGTTGAGGTTCTTTAAATTTACCGTCACGTTCGAAGTAGTTCTGTTAGAATCCGTGCGCAGTGATTCACGTGGCCTTTCTTCCTTATAAAGCAAGCCATGAGTAGTTCTGGTGGGGAGGGTGGTGTTCAATTCTCGTACCTGTGGTACGAGACTTGTGTAAACTTGTGAACAGAGTGTAATAGGAAGATACGGACTAGACGAAAGAACTGAGTGATACATTCAAGTTCCCTACACTCGCACGACACACCCCTGCTTGTTTTCATTCTTCATTCACACAATATGGTCTAATGTTGGTTTTATTCAGTCCTTGAGTGTTTCTGTTCCATGTCCCAATACTGTATGCTTTGTGGATTCTTTTATTGCAAGAAAGCGATAGCATCTGATCCATTACTTTACCAGACGGTACAAGATTTTCTGTCCTTTTTATGCGAATACAGGTTTGCAGAAAAACGAGTGATGCGCTGGCTGTATTAATTCATCTTAACCCTTAATCAGGGAACTCTAGGCGTCCTAAGGGACGAATGGGTTGAAGAAAAAGGCTTGCAGAAATTGCAAACCTGTGCGTGGCCTAAGAATTACATAAATCGAAAGTCAATATAGAAAATGAACACGTACCTTTCAAGTCTCCAATAAGTAGGGTTGTGGTCTCGTGCTGAATGGTATAATTCAATCTACCTAAAGACATTTTGGTGAAAATCCATCACTTAGTTTAGTATGTTAATATAGTGTGCAGTTCTTTGATTGTTGTGCTCAGTATTGGCTGGTGGCACTATGTGAGAAGCCGACAGGATGTAATACGAGGGGGGGGGGGGGGCTGGCACAACAAAGAACATAGTTACCTTCATAACTCCGCTTCTATTATGTTCTTTCTTGTGATTATACCGGTTGCTTTAATATAATTTTTGTTCTAAGTGTTTATCAGAACTTACCAGAACCCCCCTCGTAATTATTTTCGAAGATATATCATGGATAACAACACTATCACTAAGTGGGACACTTTCAGCTCTCCCTGTCCTCAATGTAACGTGACAAACAATACGGGAATAAAGTTTTGCATTTGAAATTTCTATATTTATTTCTGTAACATCAAAAATTGCACGAAACAAGCCCATATATTTAAATAACTAAATCTCTTACATTTAGAAGTTTTTCTCAGTACATTATATTTGTGATTTGAAAAAAAATTCAAGATTTAATTTTAAAAATCTCCACGTTGATGAATATCATTGACACTTTTATGTACGAACATAAAAGTGATCTTGCCTAATCTCATGTAAGTTTATTTTATTTTATTTTTTCGAACGTTGCAAAATTTCCACGTACAAATCTAACACATGACAATATCTCAAGTAATAAAAAAAATCAGTTACTAAAAATAAAATATATCTTCTGATGGGACACTTCATTCAGTGAAGCAGGAAGCCAACATTTCTCATCAAGTGTTGTCCGGTTTCTTCGGCGAATGCGGAAGTAAGCGTCGACTATGCCCTCCCACGGTGTTCAAGGGCAACTTCCTGTCGTGGCAAGAGTGCTACAAACGATGAATAACGGCCGATTTCGGAGTTTGTTACGATAATGTACCTACATCTGCAGAGAGGAAACCGTATCAGCAGCCTACCTTCTAGTGAAAATCTACTGTTGGTGCTCTTAGACGTACGCCGCGCTATGTGCCAGTGCAGTATGTCGAAAGCAGTTCACAGGTCCCTCGGACACATCAGTTATAAATGATTCAACATTCCAAACCAAACGCTATAATAAGGGCAATGCATTTGTCCAAATTTCTTGATAGACGATGAAATATCACGAATATATTTGCATTCAGTAACTTCCCTGGATATGTGCGATTAGAGAAAAAAATGCGTAAGTATTCGAGAAGCACATGTCATTTGAACATGAAAAGAGCACTCCGAAGGTTAATATTTGCTATTCTATCGCCTCTCTAAATTCACAGTGACTATGCTACAGAAAGTGTTAATGTGGGCATATTTCCATAAAGAGACGAGGTCTTACGAGCTTACTATAACAAAATCACTATGTTACGTTTTTGGATTAAAAACTCAGTTGAGGGCAGTAGAGCTTTATGAAGAATGATGTCTATGTTTCTCTTTGTAGAAGATTAATTCCCCTTTATTAGGGGCATTAATAAAGTTTATTCTCGCACAAAGATACCACAAAAAGTAAAATATTATTTTATACATTACGGGAATCACTCGAGGTGTCAATTTGGGAGTATTGTAGAGTCTGCATTCCATATTCAAGTAATATTTTGCACACACATGTAGCAGTACTGTGCTTGATTTTCGAATACTTAAGATCAGTATAGCAGTAAAATCTTCAACAAGTCTGTTTTTATTACTTTTTCGTTTTCTGTATCTTCTTAAATATTTATGTCATTCGAAGTCTTACTTTTTTCCCCCTTTTTTTTATTGCATTTTGCTTTAATTTATGTAAGTTAATAAATACACAACGCCATCCTGGACATCATACTCGAAAAGCAACGTCAAATGTTTTACATTGACGAACTTCAAACAATATTGAACACATAACACTCTTTCAAGCAGGGTATTTTTTGTGAGAGAAAGAGACTTATTTTTGTATCGGTTTGTACTGAAATGTTCATCTTCACTTTCAATAACAGTTTTTTATCTCTTAAATGTAAGATAAAAGTGAATTTTATGACGCCATGTTCCTAATTAGATTCAGCTGTGAACATTAATAGATTAGCATTACCACGGGTAGATGTATATGCAGCTGCATTTCTATTGAGAAACTTTTTATTCAAAACTGTCTTAGAATAATTACTCGTAAGTTTTCTCATCGCATAAGCCTTCAATTTAATTATCACAAAGTTGATAACTTGAATAGTTCAAAAATAATATAATTAATTGTTCATATATTTCTTTATTTGGATTATTGGACGGAAAAGTTCTGGTTGTCTAAATTTGAGAGGGACCATTTCTAAACTTTTTTAGAAATAACGGAAGGAATTTTCCCAATAAATCGAATTTTTATGTATACAAAATTGATATCAGTGTCTGTGACAAAAACAATTGATCATAATGTTGTTTGATACCATTTAAGGCTAGTTTTTGTTTCTTCTTGAAGCTCTTTTCAGTCTACGCATTGAGCAGTTTCAACGTAAAGTTTTTACATTAAAGATGACATTCTAAAAAAAAAGAAGATAAATTTAGTATTAAGAGAGACGTGAGAATGTGAACTTTAACTGGGGTAATACTTTGCGGTTGGAATAGCAACTTACATGGTTGTTTAACAAAAATCCCTGCGCATCAGTGCCTTTAGCAAATGATTACAGGCAATCTTTTATTGAGGTGAAGATTGACTGCTCTGTAATTATTTTGACTCGTAGTTAACAAGTGCCACTTAAACTATGAATGTTAACTTTTCTATATAAAAAAAAATCTAACTCCTAATGCAATTAGAAAATATTTCGTTTCAGATGAGCTTCAAGTAGCATTCAGTGTATCTTTATTATTTTGCCTTTCTACATACAGACAAAAATCTCTTAGGTAAAAAAAGGAAGCATTTTTGCACGCTAGCGATATAATATAAAGTATGCAGTTTACGGAAGTAGATGGCAATACCGAGAAACATGCAGATTCTTTCCTGATAGTTTCTTCATGCAAATATAAGTCCAGTGTCTCGATGAACGAAGTTGTTCCGCCAAGATACCTCAGTTTAGTTGAACAAAATATAATTTTAATGTGAATTATCTAATGAGATGTTTTAAAAATGATATCACAAGGGAAAAAAAATCAGTCAAACATGAGTATGCGTGTGTGTGTTCATATTCCAGTTCCGTTTTGTGGGAGAGCGTGGAAGAAGGCTGTTATATCTCTGTGACCAGAGGAACACACGAATGACTGACACTTTTAAATCGTAGAGGAACACCTGACAGTGTTAGATTCTGGGTTTCTCATAAAGATACCTGGAGCTTCCTGGTAGACTACATCTTTCCACTAGATGGTATGACTGTTGAACGATCACCTACATCTCGTGGTAGTGTTCTAAGCTGATAATACTGTAATGACGTAATCATCGGGTAGAAGAGTACAACAATACTTTCCCATCATGTGACTAGTAATCGAATTTTACCCTTGGCATATTTCAGAAGGCTTGGGGAAACCACTGGATGTTCAGCCATAAAATGATGGACTTTCTAACTAAGGAATTGGGCTGCTTCAGGGGAGAAATCAGATTCTTTTTAATTCTATATCAGGAACTGCATGACCAACTATTCTAAATCTATGAATCAAAATGGTAAGTGAATTTTTTCCATGGCTTGTTTTAGTTGTTAAAAAAGTCGCAAAAGGATCACTGATTTATTACTTATGTTATTACGTCTGTCTAAGCATCTTTTTACTCCTCCCCCACCAGAATTGTTTTGCCTCTGTTCGTTGCTTTTGGTATAAATTTTACTAATAGAAATCTCAATTATTATTTAACTGTTATTAATAAAAAAAAAAAGTCGTTCGGGTTGCACTCTCCAAGACTAGATTGAGACCAAGACCTTTTGTGTGTTATAATACAAATGCCGGGTGTTCTCACAAGGGTGGTTTGTTTCTTGAGCTATAATTTCCATCTAGATGAGATATAAACGCGAGTGAATACAATATTTGTTTATTGTCAGATCGATATAGTATTTCTCTTTACATGATTTGTCTACTACTATTCATTTGTTTCATTTTGAAAGAGCTTTTAAATATGCAAATTTAAGAAGATTTAATTCGTAATATGTATACCAAGAAATAAAGTAAGATTTTGTATAAAACTTGTACCAACTTTGTTCTAACTCTCCACTAGTTGTCTTCTATTAAATGCTAATATCATCGCATTCAGTGAGTGCTTGAGTTAAAACATAAATTCCTGTTATATTTTTATGTGGTCGAGGATGAAAACTGGAATTTTCCACTATCGAAGATGCACGCTATTTAGAAGAATCTGCTACGATGTTGTAATTTTGCTGATGTGTCAATTCATGCTTGTCACATAAGTAAGAATTATTTAATAACTCGGGGGGTAAAAATGTTTTTCGTTACACGTGACATTATTTTCAAATACATTTGTCAACCTTTGGAAAACCATAACGCTCATTACCAGAACCAAGATATATACCGTGGAAGTACACAAAAAATAATGCTGAGTAAGCAAAATTTTTGCATGCGGAAATGCAATGTGTTGAAATTGTAAATGTCGGTAAATTCTTGAATAAATCAGCTATTCTACAATATGCTCAGAGAACAGGAATATCCTCTTAGACTTGATTTCAGATATTCCCCGCTAATGTCGATTACAAATGTCAGTTATAGACTGGATCCAAGCAGACCCATTTTCCATGAGCAGCGCAACATTTCTGATAGCTTCCACAGTCGGCATCTACTGAACAATATCTGACAGGTCCTTGCCATTGAACTGTTTGAGGAGGGCAGTATCCTTGTCGTCCTGTTAAGGAAAATCAGAGCAAATGTTTTAGATTGGTTAGGAAAAACAAATATTATTTTATATAAAAACACTTATTTAACATTAAGAACATGATAACCAATATTACTATTAGAGAAACTAGAGCTATGTTAATTACTGCCATCCATTCAGCCAGCTCTCTCTCAATGTGTGTGTGTGTGTGACCTCAAGAAGATTAGTCATCAAAAGCTAGCATAGTTTGATTTACTTTGTACTTTTACTGCAATGGTATTCTGGCATTTTTCTTTTCATGAAAATATCCAACCCTTTTAACAAATATTGAACTAAGTGAACAATAAGTGGGTGTCGCTGTGCGAAAAATGATTGAAAAGCAAATGTTATCTTACTACAGTAAGACAAGCATACTCTGTCTGTCATACATCAATGTCTATATTCGAAAAACAAAAAAGGAACGAAATTCACTTAACTCATCAAACCAAGGAAGTTTGTGAACAACAGTTAACCTATTACACAAGCTTGAAGCGTGACATTTGGTATGACATACTTTGTAGACCAGTTTTACATCATTTCCCTTATGGAATGTTAGAAGAAAGACCATTCACCAAGTTACACCGGTTTTTGTATGTAGAACTCTCCAGTAGTAATTTACTAAAATGCAACTATTAATGGAATATGTCTTCTGGTTACATCCATCGTACGTGATGTTTTCCTATGCTAATAAATTTGAATGTAGAGCCGAAAACACAACTAGAAATCTAATGAGTTAGGAAGCAGATATAAGAAGATAGTTACTTTTACATAAAAAAGGGGGGATAGAAAGAAATAACGTGGTAGTATGTATTAGTTTTGTCGTTTCCTTGAATACATTTCTTCCGTTCCGACTAACTATTAAGCGAAAAAAATTGCATTCTGCATACAGAAAAAAATAATTAGTCACATATTTTCCTAAATCTATTCATTGCTTATGACCTGTTAAAAATAGTCAGTCATATCTTGATTTCGTTTGCATTTGAGAATTTCACTCCTCCTCATAATTACCAAGATTGGTCACATGTCACTCGCAAAATTGTTCCTCTAGAGCAGGGGGTCGGCAACGTGGTCGATATCGACCCCTGGGGGGTCTATGTGGCTATCCAAGGGATCGATAAATGTCTAGGGGTCAAAAGGGGGATATAAATTTTTCACGTTCTTTATAAATTTCTTTCGGTATTTTCTTTAAATTTCTTTAAACATTTCTTATCGAGAAGCAGTAATGAAGTAAAAGGATGAAGGAATTATCATTTTTAAATTGAGAAATTTATTATTGATAACATTTATTTAATATGATGGGGATAGATGAGAGATCAAGGATTCCATGGTGTAAAAAGTTTGCCGATTCCTGATCTAGAGGGTAATTAAAACTCTCCACTTTGAGATGCGTGGTTTGGCTTCCGGTTTTAAGGTCTCTAAGGAAGCTTCATTCATCTTTCTGTGGATTTGTATTAAGGAATAGAGTGAGTAGAGTACATTCGGGGAGCCCGGAGTTATTGGAAGAAGGGCAATCATATTTTACCGTCTTCCTAGCGAGTGGCAGTAATTACATCTAAAGCAGAAATGACTACAGCAGCATTTTTGTGTTTATATCGACTCTGAATTGTTGGCTTTCGAGGTCCTTCCTCATCGATAGTCTCTTACAATACAGGGGACTTACATTTTGAGTTTCGTAAATCAGATAAGTAAAGGTACCTTGATATTGAATTGGGTTCTGGCTCCGAATTCATGTTCTTTCATGGAACGTTTAGTAGGTACTGTACCAGTGTTTAAGATCAAGTATGCTAAATGTACTTTTTTTATATGCGGATGGGATGTGTTGGATGTTAGTTGCATTATTTTATTAAGTAATAATTACTTTCATTAAACATATTTGTCCTTATCAGAATCCAGGTTATGGTTTCGTCTGTTTTTGCAGCTAACCGCCTTCCCAATAGTTCACATCATTGAACAACTATGGCTTATTCAGTAGTTAAAGAACACTTACCTGGATAAGATGGGTATTGTGTGGGTGGGTAAGGTCTTGGATACCACGGACGATTCCAAGATGTATCATACGGATATCTACTTCCTGGTGTTTGAGGATAATTGTTGCAATCGTCACGTCCACCGACCCACCAGCATCTAGATGCATATCCTGTGTATCGACAACACATGTACAGTCCGCAGTCACGAGCTCCTTGACAGGGTTGTCTCTGTGCCCAAGGATTTCCATATCCTGTTCCCTTCCAGTCTCCTGGGTTCCATCCAGGCTTACTTGTTGCCCATGAACCTCCTCCTGCTCCGTAGCCGGAATCCACTATTTTGCTATTTACAAGACTTCCCAACTTACTTTCATCAGCAGAAGACTCTAAGTCAGTTAAGGACAATCCTGAATTTCTCTCTTCATATCCGACCGTCTCGATTGCTACGTCGTCTGGAGTAGACTTCAATTTCCAACAGTAGCTTGGAATCTGTGAGAACAGTCAAACTAGTTAAGGAGTTGTATATGTTCATTTTTATTTCATTTGATAAAGATAAATATAAAGAATAATGAGAAATGTACGAATCATAAGGAGTACTTAACACGTTCATTGCCAATCACGCGATATCACGCGATGCGAGTTCTCACCAAACGGCCGATCACGCGTTATCGCGTGGAGGTCACTAACTAATTAAAAAAATTAAAAAAAAATTGGCCACCACACGAAATTCCAATTTTCAGCTTGGCAATGAAAGTGTTAAAGGATTCTAACAAGTCAACTCAGCATGATTATATTTATGCATGATCATTCATTCAGTTTTTTGGGTTATGTAAATATTAAATTTGAGAATGCTTTACACTAGTAATAGCCTCAGAAAAAAAATAAGAGAAATGTGAAAGACATCTAGTATAACTACACTATAAAAACATAACTTATTTATTTTGCTAGTTTCTTACACTGTATGCACTGCATGAATACAGTTGTGAAAGCATATCGTAACAGAATGATTCATAGAACAGTTAATATCGTGTTGAGATGTCATACGACTCGCATCAGTGTTTTATTTGTACTGCACAACATCCATCATAATCAACTTCCTTGAATTTCATGTCTTTTATGGGCCGACGAACATTGGTTAAGGATAAGGCCTTGATTTTTATTGCACCGTATTGGTGACTTCTTTAAACTTGCAAATATAGCTATTAAATTCAGCACACGATACTTTTTTTTAGTTCCCATATTATGTGGTTTTTTCCTTTAGAGTGTGATAAAACTTGATGAAAAAAGTTCTCCACGGGTTAAGCAACAGAAAAATAGAATTGAAATATTAAAAGGCTGCTCCAGAACTATAAAGAAATCTTTAATCGCGATTCTTCTATTAAACATTATCATCGACTTAAAATTATGAAAACAAGTACAAGGCAACATAATGGAAATATCCTATACTGATATCGCTCTAAGATCTAAAAACAATAACAGTTAGTGTGATAATATTCTTTACTGATAATCTAATTCCTGCAGCTAATTGTGTTGTTTCTGGCATTCATCCTTGAAGAAATTTCACACATTATCACCTCCCTGACCAGCTCTTTTTCCGCAGGCTTTAGTGGGATCCCATCCAAAACTATCAAGCCAAATGCGAGCATTCCACCGTAAGTTCTCAGTTACTTATTCACTCTATCAATCAACCAAGATTGCCTACTCAGGCATAAAACAATCACTGTTCTTATCTATGAAAAAGGATCATCCCGGCAGTTCAGATCAATCACCGTGCCCCCCCCCCCCCAGATGTTAGTTATGTTACAACAGAATAAGATTTACATATTGCGCAAACTTCTGAATAAAGCGAGCTTGATTTCTTAAAAAACTTCCATCAGTACGTTTAGAACCCATGTAATGCACTTCATCCCTTGATAGCCACTCAGGGAGACTTAAGGTTTTCTTTAAGATGGAAATCTTAAAATTCTCAGAACGAGATTTAGCCAAATACTCAGGCATTTAGTCTGCTGTTGAATTAGCTCGTTGATAAATGCTATATTGGAAGCTTCTAACACATTATACAGTATTGGTAACCTCTCGCCTAGAATGATGAGATCGAAATACAATATTTATTATAGTCTAATTTATTCCATCATCTCATATGGTAAATTATTTGGAAAAATGCTGCCAAAACCCTTGACCAAATTCCTTGATGTAAAATTAAGTGATCGTGTCAACTGTGTATTCGACGCCTTCGTTATACTTTTCCATCCATGATATCTGCAGATAGAATTGACTATGCGCCACATATAAGGAATTAATAACCTCTGTTATACAAGCTGGATCACTAAACTACTGAAAGTTACTCTAGGAAAGTTAGTAAAGACAGTGAATTCCGAATTTATACATAAGAGCGAAACTTGTTACCTTATAAGGTATTTGTACTGCAATTTGTTAACACTGACTCATCAACACCATAGCTTCTCAGATTCTGTCAACTTGTCCATCCTCGCCAGTACATATTCGTGTACATTATTTTTTTTCTCAAAACCAGAGCGCCCGAAGGAAAGAAAACCCTACATCGGTTTGACCACAGCCTTAATCACCACAGTGGTCAAACCGATAAGCGTAGCACGAAATTCACCACTGGTTTATAGGATGATAAATTGCACGTACACATGCCATCTCCATAATTGTTTTTTAAATATTGCCTTACCTCTACATATGATTCATAGTGGTGAAAAAGTGTGATTAAATAGCAAAATTATTACAAAACTATGGTTATTTAACTAATACCTTTATGTCTGTTATTATAAAACTAGTGGTACTAGTTTTGGTAATCCAGATAACGCTGACCGCTGAATATCATTTGCATCAAATAAGCTGCCTGTTGCCCAATAGTCAGAGGTTATGGTATCGTAGTTACCTGGTCCACTATGTTTTAAAGTACATTTAATTAATACCTTTCCCTTATACGCAGGATCAGCGCCAGTTCCTTACAGCTGTGTATTTATCATAACTCAACTTTGAATGATTGTTTTCATGACACAATCAGCGAAAAACAGGACAAAGGGACTTCATCCTTGATGCTGGTTATTTGAAAGGAATACAAACAATTGCCGTACCTTAAAGTATGTGAGTGACCAAGACCTATATTCCAATGTTTATGATTTGCATTAGCATGTTATTTTGACGCTCCTACTCCTTAGAACTCTAACAGAATTATTATTATATTTTTTCTCTTGGACGTACTACACACACACACTCACGTTCTTTCTAATTGTATTTTCCCCTTGTGTTGAATATCAGTTTCAATGATAGTAATTCAGGACTGCTGATTGGTTCACTATTCGGGTCGGTTACTGTTACGAGAAGATGGCTCACTACTAGAATGGCTGATGGTCTATTTCACAGATGACAGGGAACGTGATTGACCGCATTGATATTCTTCAGTGACCGTAAATGAGAGAACGGGGCCCTAATTTACCAACGAAAAACAAAACCACATACACAATAGCCATAAAATAGAAAGTACTGTCCATAGCAGACAACCAAGTAACGGAAATACATTCGACCATTATTTATCATCATAACCGGAAGCCCCTTGTTTTCATTATTCAATTTTTCTTTGAGGATTTATTAAGGTGTTCACCTAGTTTTTAGAGCGTTTTATTTACTATATTAAATAGAATGGGAATTTCGGTTGTTTGTTTTGAATACAATAATTAAAATGAACACATCGAACCAAATGATTCTGGGTTTTATTATCCATAAATTCATCACATTCAAAACAAGTGAGGTTGCGTATATTTTAACAAGCATTGTAAAGCATTTCATTCACTACATGACGGAAACTAAACACATGTGTTCGAGTAGATACACAGAACTGGACTGAAGGGGATACGGAAGGATAAATACCTACTTTTACTCTATCACGATATGCTGGTAGCACTCGGCACAGAGGACAATTTTCTGTTTTGCAAAAATCAGGTTAAAAGAACCGAAGAATTCAGGTCATGAAACCGCTATTATCTTTAATCTTTATTTCTCTAACCATTTCGAGAAAGGTTACGCATTTCTTGCTATAACATATTTTACCTTTCGCCTGTTTTCTGGTCTTCATAATATCTATTTATTCTTAAATCATAGCCACAGAAACGTATCTCATTCACCCAATCTTAATTTGCTAGTCTTAGAAGGTCATGTGACGTAATATACATTCACAATATTTGGTATTTGGAATATACATTGGAACCAAGGAGAGCAACAGTAACCTATTTCTCTGTTGTTGTTTTATTTTGCTGTGTTAAAACAATTCAGTCGCGAGGCAAACTATTGAGAATGCAAGTGAGTGAAACATCCAGTTCTACTTCTATTTCTCCCGTTATAACGAATCTAGAAGCAAGTAGAAAAAAATTAATCTATGAATTCTGATGTAAAACATTACCCATGAAACAGATCCTGTTAGATGTGTTTCTGTTTTGTAAAATAAAAACATGAATTAGAAATAAAGTCCATTAATTGCAATGAAAATGAAATCAGCTCAGTATGTTATATTATACTGTGGACTTGACGATTTAGGCTAGTGACGTAGTACGATTTATGTGCATTACATCAGAGGTCTGAACTTTTTGAAAAGTAGAGCAGTTACTTTGATTCTCAAAGACAGATGCTAGTTAAAATATAAACTCTTGTTTCTATTTAAATGCGAAACAAGAGAATATTTTAAGCGATTGTGATGATGTATCTGGCTTAGAAAGTACCTAAGAGATATCAAAAAGTATTCATAATGATGGTGGAGGTGGGCGGTTGATGGCGTTGATGGAGATGATTGGTAGTAGAGGTTCTAGTAGGTGTCCTCCCGCGATGAGTCTTTGGACTCCTTGGAGGTGTGACGAATAATAATAATAAGTCTATAGCATATTTTTATAATGTCATTAATTATATTTTTATTTTTCTGGGGGATTATATTTTATTTTTACACAGATACTATCAGAAAAGACGTACAATATTATCTTGACGCAAGTCTGATTGTTACGGTAGGTGGAAATGGCGCATTCTTTCGATGATTCTGCCGACCAAGATCTTCCAGCGTAGTACACAAAAGAAAATTGGTTCCAGATTCCTTTAACTGTTAGCCGGGTGCTTAGTTCGTCCACTCTCCAACCACCAGCTGGAGGTTTCGAATCCCATCATGAGCATGGATGGTTGTGACTATGTTTAGGTGGATGACGAATTTCATTGTCTGCTGTGCAAGACCACTTCCTTGTGTATTGGATGGCCTGAAGTGTCCTCTGGAAGCAACTTTAACACGAGCGTTTTATATTTATTATTATTGCTCATCTAAATAATGGCAATTATTACAATGAATTTTTTTCTTTTGAACAATTATACCTATTCATCACTCAGTTTAACTTTTCATTCATATCCATAACCGAATGAGTCCGAGCAGTCACGCTTCTTTTAACTTCGTAACTCCACAAATTTGCGTGAACCTTCGCAACAGCGTGCAAGGGTCACGCTAGCTGAACAAGGTTTAATGGTAGTGTACTCATTTTGCCAACTCATCCTCATCTGTTTACTCTACCTGTAAGTCCTCCATTATGGTTTTGTATAAATATGCAGATAATCTTTTCCGCATGTAAACAAAACTAATGACACACATCGTTAGGTAATGTTAATGTGTGGAAGATTATTTAACGAACTGCTGACTGTTTTATGAATGCTCAGAATACGTGAATATTGACCGACAATGTTAAAAAGGTGATAGTGTGCAAAATACCCAGAATTAATTTATCCTTCAGAAATTATGAGCGGAATTTTTTTTAAGGCTGTTTCGGAAGCATTCATGTAAAAATGCAATTTTCTGGTATAAGAAAATTTCTAGTAGTTCGCAGAGCGTCTTTTCACAAATGACAGAATTATGAAATACTCGTTCCATTGATTGAATTAGGTTGAATGTGAAGTAATTTCCAGCATGAAAGAAAAATAGCACTAGAATAGAAGGAAAAACGGAGGCAACTCTGCAGTTTGGGCAAACGGCATCAGTGCTAAGAGATGTTTTGTCATTCAGCTTAGATAAGATTCTTTTAAACTTTGGCAAAATAATAAAATTAGGAATCGAATGTAAAGCATTAAAATCATAGGAAGAATGGTCATTTTCAAAGACTCCGATACAAAGGAAAATGATGAAGACCGAGGAGGTGGATTTCTATCTAAGTAACCTTTTAGATCCTTTGGATGCTAAACAGAAAGAAGTCCAAAAAGAAACCGAACTTTTAGAAAATAGAAGAAACTAGTGGCGCCACCTGTTGTATCTTTTTGTTGTCGAAAGCGGCAACCTTCATTAGTGTTGTATCAACTGTTTATGATATTTGTTTCATTAGAAGCCGAGTTATAGTGCCAAGAGTGGCAGTGGGTTTTGACGAACGGTCGGTCGTCACGATATTCATGCCGTACGCGACGAATTCTCGCTATCAATCGCTTCAAATCTTCGAGTTAAAACTCAGCGTTGACCGTTTGGCCAGGCGGAACGAATTCTTTGTGGATAATGCCCTTGGAATCGTATAAACAAATCAGCATTGTCATTACTTTTGACTTCTGCAAGCGACTTTTTTTCGGATGCCCCTCTTCTGGTGGTCTCCACTCAGCACTCTGTTTCGGGCTCATACTCAAACCACCATGTTTCGTCACCAATAACGATCGTTTCAAGAAAGTTTGAGTCCTTACTAGCGGTTTTAATGAGGTCCTTGCAGTGTTCAGTTCGATACATTTTTTGGTCGTCGGTCAACTGGTGGGGAACAAATCGCGAATTCAATTTACGAAGGCCAAACTTCTCGGTCAAAATGTTGTACACAGTTGATTTTGGAATCCACAATTCATCTTCAACCAATCTCACGAACGATTTTGGGTTTTCTTTGATGAAAGCACGCACTTTTTGGATGTTAACTTCGCTCAGTCCAATTTTTGGACGGCCCGGCTTTTCGTCGTCCTCAAGCGTCTCACGACCACTTTGAAATCGCTTAAACCACTCGTAAACCTGAGTACGAGATAAGCATTCATCACCGTATGCTTTTTGGAAGCATTTGATGCGTTATCAAGTTTAACACAAAAGTGAAACGAAGCTCTCTGTTTGAAACGCATTTTCCGACCGTTCGTCAAAATACACTGTCACTCTTGGCACTATAACTCGGCTTCTAATGAAACAAATGTCATAAACAGTTGACACAACACTAATGAAGGTTGCCGCTTTCGACAACAAAAAGATACTAGAGTAGTTACTTCTATTTTCGAAACTTTCGGTTTATTTTTGGACAGAGGGTGTAGGACTGACAAAAACTTCGTCCAACAGCTTTGACCTAGCAACTAGAAAGATCTTGCAACATATTTCCAATACCATTAGAATGTATTTTCTACATTAGTTTCTGATGCAACTTATTGGCAACTATCTCGCTCTGCACCTTCATTTTCTTACTCTGCTATAATAAAAAAACGAATCTTAGAATTTTGCTAAGGAAGCTAATTACGATGTGCTTATCTGGAAGGACCTTGGTACATTTCCTGGAGAGCGTTAAACTCATGAAGAAGGAACGAAGGTGGAAAGTGTACTACACTTTCAGAATTCACTGATGCAATTAGTTCGATATTTTTATTAGAAGATTGGGAACAATTAGTGCAAAATGTGAGTACATTTATTAAACCGAACATTTTATAATAAGTATGACCGTACACTTTAATAAAAGGATTTGTTACCATCAAGAGTATCTTGTTATTAAGCAGTTATTAATCTACAGAAATAATACAAAATGAAGCAAGAATAACTATATTTTAACTGCACTGAGAGAGAAGTATTGTAAATTACGACACTCACTTGCCAGATGGAGATCCAGAATATACACGAGACAATCTTTATTCCTACTGGTCCTATCATGTTGTCCTCTGTTTCTTGTGGTATAACTCCATGAAATCGGTTTTTATCCTCATCGCTTAGGGAGGATGACCTAGTGTCCTAACTTCCATTGTTATGTCTATACAGGACGTTATTTACTTTATGGGAGGAGGATGAAGGGGAATACCGGCGATACGTCAATGACAATTGGTGTCAGAGGAAGTTATGAAATTAGCCAAATGTGTTGATTTTCTCAGTCGAGTCAGCATTTAGATTGATTCATCGATTTATTGTAGGTTTTCAACTGTTTCTTACTATGTAATTAATTGTATTTATTGAATAGTATTTTTATTATATATTTTAAACATTTCCCCCTCCTAACAGAATTAGATTCATTTTTCAAAAATATTTGTCAACTTATTCCTGTACTTTTGTTGTATGAATGTTATTCACATTTTGGGACTTTGAATACTTACATAAATTCATCAAACCATTTGCAAGGGCACAAAATATGTCGAAAGTATATATTATAATAACTCCAATCTGTTGCAAATCCAATTCGTAGGAATTTTAAATAGGTGTCGTGTACTTCTGATTGGACACCTAATAAACCCTCCAGATGTTTCTCAACACGCAATAGGAGTTTATAGCATCCAATCAGAAGTACACAATGCCTATTTAAAATCCTACGAAACAAACTCATTTAAGAATATCTAATAAAAAGTGGGCTATTTTTTGCTTTCTGCGAATTCATTTCAGAGATTCGGTGTAATCGCATTTTGCAGATTAAATAAGTAATGTTTGAAAATAGCAGCGATGTAGAAATGAAAAAAAAAAACATCGTACAAAGTGTAATATTCTACGTCTATCAATATTCTATCAATATTCATAATTACTTATGAATATTGATAGACGTGTCTATCAATATTCATAAGTAATTTAAATAATTTTTATATTTTTTTCCACAATATTTAACGACTAAAATTTAAAACTGTAAAGAGTTATATTTACAGTTTTGAATGTTATAAATGGCCTCGAAAAATTTTTTATTTTTAAGTAAAGTCGTGGATGAATGTCAATATGATATAGAAGAAAGTTGACGAAGTAAACTACACGTCGTTCTATTTTGATTGCATGGTATATTTGTAATTTGCCAATCGTCGCTTTTACGAACAAGAGCATCAAACTTGTTTGTGCAGATTTATCGACTTGTTACAGTGCAGCCTTCTGCCGATGGATGTACAATCACCAAACCAAACGAAATATGCTTGATTTGATGATTTGTTTAAGATGTCTGAAAGTACGGAACGTATTTGTATTACATTTTGATTTAAAATGAATAGACATAATTTTTTCGATAATTACATATAAAGACTACCATTGACAAGTATACTAGTTTGAATTTTTCTCTTGATTTGGAGAAGAGGGACTCAATCGATGGTGATCGCGTTCCTTAATTCCTAGCATAACAACACTATAAACGTAGGGGAGAATTGAATGGCAATTAATGGCATTCAAAATATCCAAAATGACTGGAATTTGCATAAGCTGATGAAACTCGATTTTAACACCGAAAAACTGAGCAAAAATTTGCTCCACGTCCTAACACGGGAGGAACATCAAAAACGGAATGTTAGTATCCTCAACAGGAATGCTTTGGAATACTTCCATGTTATGAAATCTATGACGAATTTTGGGCATCAAACGATTTCCGACATAAGAGACTGAACTCTGAATCCATTTAGTCTAATTCTTTGTGCAGTCGCATTAATTCGACTATTCTTTGAAAAGACCTCATAAGCAGACCGAATATTACCGAGACACAAATTGCTTGATCAAACTTTGTAAAAATTCCACTTTTTACACCAAATTATAAACCATATGCTTATCTATTAATTATATTTATTCATTCCTTTAAAATGGCCTGAATAATTTAATTTCTTGGCATCTTTTTTAACAAACAGCCTGACAGTTTTCGTTCTTAAAACATTCCAACACGATACTTGACTAAATGACAGTTCCACAGTGCACTTTCTTGATAGCAGTTTCCTTGTCTTATTGAACATACTGATCTCTTTATTGAATGAAAAACGGAAAGTTTGATGAGGACACAAGTTTTGACTTAATAGATTAAGGATATAAGGACTGTGTAAAATATGAATGAATCTTTCTCTTTCGTATGTACCTACGAGTATACTTTATAGCAATCTGCAAGACAAAGGGGGGGGGGTCGTTAAAATTCGGTTAAATTCATAACATAAAACACTGAATGTTTGAAATGGATATAAAAATTGAATACCGCAATTTCATCATTATTCTAAACATTAAAATGTTATTCAACTTAACATTGACTGGAATAAGCTCGTATTTTAACTTCTAAGTCCTGGTTCAGTCCAACTGGAGGCAACTTTAAACGAACGTTTTATATTTATTATTATCATTCAATAAGTATTATACTATTTTAATACTTTTAGTTCGATTTTTCAGCAGATTTATATTACCACCATTGAAAACAAATTCATGATCTTTTTTATTCTCACTGATGATTGATACAGCTTTGAAAGTCAGTAAGCGTAAAGTAATTTTTTAATAATTCTTATGACTAATATTTCGTTTTCATTGAGCATATTTGGCTTGTAGAAATAACACACTGAACTACGAAGATTTCCTTGACAATTCTCCATCATCTATTCACTGGGCATCCACAGATGCCGTATGGTGTCAATCCGATGCTCTGTGATGTGTCACACCAGTCCTCGCCATGTAGTACTGTTGTATGCTTTTCTGGAGACTTCAGCTCTCTGAAGGAAGGCATCCATAGGATGCCTTCCATCCAAGCAGAAAATCAAACGTGACTTTATCATTCCAGGCAGTATCACACGTCCACCGGAGTCACTAAACGTTGCTATGAACAAGCTAATAGAGAAGAATGCTCTTCGTAGAACATGGGATTTGTGATTAAGCTAAGATTGAATGTGGAAAAGACACATTCAATCAACCGACGCATACTACCGATGAATAAATCATTTTTGTGCTTATCTGGCACCATTTAGTCGCCATAGTAAAGAACAATAACAAAGCACAATTCACAGTTATACTTACGTTACAGTTACGTGACTTGCATTTTTCAGATATCTTCCCTTCAGTTAAAAAAAAACCGTTTAAAACATATTTCTTGGTGATCATAGAAGCAACTTCCTTCTCCTGGCATTAATAGCAAGCAACGCGGATGTTGAGAGGTTTCAATTTCCCTTTATCGTTTTCCTTGATAATGTCTAGTGATGTACCGCTTCTCATCACTATAATACCAAAAACAATGACAGAGTACTATTTCCTTATTTGTCTATTGACCTTTGGTGCGGAAATGTCACAACTTTAGGCGTCTGAAGCCGATGGTTCCGCCTATTTGTAGATTTGTGTTAAACGCGAACTTCCGTAGCCTAGTGGAAAAATTGTCGGCTATTGACCCAAGTTTTATGTATCCGACACACGAGCGCTGGAATGGAGTTAATATTCTATGGTCCATGTCTCCTAGCGTAAGGTAGATCAAAGCACATTTTGAAATGGACTGATTTAATATTTAAACCTTAATTCAAATTTTGAATTAGATACTTCGTTATTGGAAAATATTTTTCAAGCCACGCTATTATATGATTAATAATTATTCTAGAATTCGGTATTATTTATCACTAAAAACAACCCGTCGTTTATTTGTAGTAAAGCAAGTTAATCATAACTGCATACGAAACAAAATTGTCACTTTACTCACTCAAGAGCATTCTCATACAGTATCTACTTGGAATGATTGGAACTGGTGACGGATTCTTTATAAATCCATCTACAAATAAGTCGGAGATAATTCCATAAATCTATTTTTATATTTTATGAAGGCTAATCAAAAACAATCGCAGCAAGGATCAACTAACTCAGTGCTGAACACCAAAAATGACCATTAACCAAACTTCCGCTAAAGGCAGTAATAGGAATAACAATGTCACGTTTGAGGCATTTTATATACTTTTCGCTTTAACGTCACCACATAAAAAATTATTTCAGAAGTGAAATAATTTACTTCTTGGTATATATTTTTAAACCAAAATCGAAATATAATATACATAATGACTTGTAATAAGGGTTTTAAATTAGAATCTACCACCTGACCAATGCTGATTACAACACTCTACGTTAATTGCAATTTCAATACATACTACTAATAATATACCAAAATTCCTCTTTCAGACTATTGATCTCATGAGATCATAAGCCAACACCGTATATATTCCAGATATTCTGACGTACACTGTAGCAAATTGCCTACTCAATTTACTATCATTATATTTTTACTTCCTTAGTTACTGACCGGGTGCCCTCGGGGAAAACTGGGAGAACAACTTTTACTTGGAGGATGACAGCCTACTTTGTTAATGCATATTTTCCTTATGGTATTTCCTGAAATAAATCGCATAAATATATGTATTGGAGGTCTTCCTTGTTTAATTTGTCTGAGTGCAAATTTTGATACAAAATCAAAAATTATTTAGTGTATAATGCTTATAATTGCCAGCATCGAAATGAGAAGTATTTTGTTCATTATTAAGAAATTTACTACAATAGTGTAATTAATAACTTCATTTATGGGTAATTAATTCGTAAAATCAGATTTAAATACCACCACTAACTCGTCACGTGTATTTGGAACCAACACCTTACTACTTTTTTAGTTTAAATTACAGAAATACAAGTATTTTGTTAACAATGACAACTTATGATCCTTCCAATGAAGGTGGCGCCACAAGTAAAGTTTGCAGTCATCAGGAAGTGAAAGAATGTTTTTAGGCTTAGGATACGATAGGCTTAACACATTCAGGTAAACTCTGCTTATTTTAATTTTTTTTTATTAACAACAGAAGAAAACTATTCAATTTTTTTGTACTATGTGGATGTCTCTGAATGCATGTTGTGTTTTTTGCTACAAATAAAAGGAGACAAATCGCTATCACCAGAACAACGGTTTAATTGGATATTTACCATCATCATTACTAGTACACCAAGAGGACAATTACGACAGTTTTCATGGTATCATCACATAATCCCAGTCCACCAGGCTGGCGGCTCCGGATAAACGTATCCAACTTTATGGTTATTCTCTCCCATCGTTTACACGGAGTGCGGGAACCACTCACTGGACGATGGGAGTAGAACACAAAGGCGTGAGACATTTTTCTGCCAACTCAGCAAACATTAGCAGATACTTCCAATTGCCTTTCGTAAACAAAGCTATCCAAAGCCGCTTGCACAATACAAACATTTGCTTTTCGGTTTCTGACATAAGTTATAAATCTACATAAGTTTTATAATACATGTTCGACATCATGAATGTTAAAATAATTTGTACAGAAAAATAAAATAAATGATACAAAAAATTGCATCTCCGATGCACTCTACGTCCATATCCTGAATCTTAGCTGGCTTTTTGTTCTCTTACAACCTCCCCCCATCTCCCCCTATAGAAACAGAAAAGATAACTGCGTAGTCTAAAAGACCAAAACTTGAATAACAAAACCAGATTCATAATTGCCAAGTATTTTTCAATGTGATATCTGCTTATGGCAAAAACGATTTATAGATTATTGACTGAGTGAAATATTCGGTATCCTCTGTTTAAAAAAACCTTAAAATAAATACAATAAATTCATTGTAATCCACTGGTGTAGTGGAGTTACCAGCTCTTAATTGGACCGTTTCCTCTTACAGCAAAGAATTGTTTTCAATGTTAATCCGATAGAATGAACCGGAGATGCAAAAACTTCGAGTTATTTCAATATTGTCAGATTGCTACTGTAAAGATATTGATTTCTTTTCGAAAGTGGAACTCATAATTGGACTAGATTACCTTCTAATTTATACACACTAAATGGTTCAATGTTTTCTGCACATATCGTAGTTCAGCTTACAATTTTCAGAAGTGTTTGGAATTTATTTCAGACAAGTAACAAATGATATCACTTCTGCTTTCATTCAGCCAAGATAACTCAGAAGTTTATATAATTATATATATAGTAGTTATATATGTATATATATTTCTTCATATATATTTATATCCTACTCTAAACGCAACGTATTAATAAAATATTTCTCATAAAACTATCAAAAGTTCCATTTCCCCCCTCTTTCTTGTGGAATAAACATTTAAATACATAACAATTTCCACTTCATCTCCCGATGCTCTCCTTAGTGAGTATATATTTGATTCCTGTGCATGACACCATACCCATTAGAAGCTCTTTTTTATATTCTACTGAAGATTAAATACAAGAACAAATGAAAGGAAAAAAGTCAAACAGACAATAAAATTATCACTTCTGCCAATTCTTGTTTCTCCACAACGTAGACCACACATACGCCACCTGGACGTATATACAGAAGTCTGGATTTCGTAAAGAAACTGTTGGTATCGTTTTCCTTGGGAATTATGCACATAAAGAGATTGTATTACTGAAATATTTTACAACTAGTTAAGATTAATTGATACATTTTTGGATAGAAGTTAGCAGCAAGATCGTATTTTAAAATGGTGGTTAAAATATGAAGTATATTGTAACCAACTCAAAAATTGTGGTTCAAGAATGCTCAACAGAAGCAAATATTTTACTGTTTCCACCACACACAACTTTTCCGTTAACAAACATATTTAAAATTAATAAATAAATAATATATTCCTCTATACGTTTAAATCTAGTCTTCAACTGTCGTAGGCATTCATTACATAGGGCTGCTGATCTAGTTGGGTGGTGTGAACACTATCACCTATCCATTTACGCAAATACTTCTATTATTTATGAGCGAGTTATACATGAAACTGGTATGGATTCAACCCCCACGATGAACAGTTAAAGGATGGTGATCTTCATCAGGTTTTTTTGTACCTCACCAGAAATTCTGCGTAAACCTATATTATCACTGCCGTACACATCGGTGACATAAAAATCGACATCCTCGCTGTCCGGAGCATTCAGACCCGTGAACAAGGTCACACATAGATGACCACTGACATTTTGATGAACGTTAGCCTCGATGAGGATTAGTGTAGGAATCTGTGGTGGGTATTTGATAACTCTAACTACACTGACACAAACCCGACATTGTGTGTTGTTCTGTGCACCTTAACGGAGAGAAACAACAAAATAATGGTATCAGATATTATATTCCCTACTAGCAAACATACTAGACAAAACTTCTTATATGGCCATTCAGTTTTCATTGTATCACTCTTTGGGATCCGTTGATTTTTTTCTGGTAAGTAAATGTTACATCTTCCGTTGTTTAATAACTTTATGTATCTTCCTGTACACAGTTATGAAAAGAATTTGTAAACAGATCAATGGAATCATTACTGTTTGATCTTTCATTTACCTGTGGACATGCTTTGTTCAGTTCTGCATTATAATAACAGAACATTCCGAAAAGATCAATATCAGAAGGATAGTTAAAGAAAATTATAGACAATAACACTATCTTTTCTTTGTATGCACAGCCATAGAAAAGTACACATTCATCTAGATAACTTAAGTACTCGAGACGGTAAGGAAGTTATAGTCGAGAGTCTGTACAGATGAACAAATGCTTATAATCTCTTTTCTTTTAATGCCCACATTAAAAATATAGACATACAAGGAAAAATGACGTGTTCAGGAATACAATCTATTCTTATCCTCGGTTATACATCAGACAAAACTGTTGTCATCTGTTTGTATTTCTAACTGAACTTCCTTTTGTCCCAGCTTGATTTCAAAGAAGTTGTTAGAAGTGTAACTGCTTTCGATTGAAAGGCTTGTTGGTTGTATCTTCTTTGAGGATGAATCATATATATTAATTCCAGGAAGGTTACACTTTCTTGGATCGTTTATGAATGCTTAATCCAACAGAAGATGAAAATTTGGAGAAACTCATCTTAGGGGGTAACATATATCATGGATCCGATTGAGCATTTTATCAGGTCGAAAGATATGGGTAGCATGAAAGTCAAGAGTTGACATCATTCTTATATGTACGTATCAATGACAGTAAATAATGGTTATTACTGACAACGCTCACAACTTTTTCTCTTCATGATTAGAAAACTATTCTGACCACGAATGTGAATTTTCTCTAGTCCACTGGATTTATTAAAACCGTGACTAAGATGGGATGATCAGTACATTTCAAGTAGGGCAAGCAGGACAAAGGCACTATTACTTTTATGTAAAGCTGTCTGCCAACATATCAACAGGTTTTTTTTTTTTTTCAACTTTAAAATCCTAAGAAATTTTATGTACCGTTTCTGGACTTCTTCATTCCATCCGTTTTTAGAGTTGGAGTTATCAGACAAGCACCACAGATACCCCATGACACCTTATTACGGCAAAAGGTAAAGTACATCGATCACACATAAATGACCGCAGTTTAGCGCACCCCTCCCCCACTGAAGAAAAGGGGGTTAAAACAAATGAGGACATGTATTTATACGTTAACAACAACAAAAAAAAGGACAGTTTTAAAAAGGAACATCAGCTGCCTTAGCCATTCCGTTGTACAACCTAGGGCACTGTGAGCGCCATCTACAGGAGGCTATAACAATGCAACAGACACTATCAAGCAGCAAATAAGAGTTCAGCCAGATCAGCAGCTGTCTCCCAACTCATTATTGCTTCATTGAAACAAAACCAGATGGCGACACCTGTTGCAGCTCTGAGTGTGGCCGATTTCACAGAACGGCGTACTTCCTGGGCCGCTTTATTTGTTTATGTTATTATTATTTTGTTCAATTAATCTGCGACATTTGTTTTCAAGATTAGTCTGCCTATTTCAAGTGTTACTTCTATGGCTTCTTACTTGGTACAGCTCAGGAAGTCGCGATGCAAAACTCATTTAAAACGAAGGTACATAAAAAAAAAAAAAAAGGAAAATAAAAATCAAATCAAAGATCACTCGTTGTGTCTCGGCCCGACTGTTTTAAGGCGCTAGATGGTAGACCGCATTCAAAGCAATGACTCACCCTGCACTTCCCCTCAGACAGCACCATTTTTCTTTAACGTTGCTATAAGGCAACTTTCTTAAAGCAATGACGTAAGGCTGTGAAAGGTCACTTTCGGTGGTTCAGAGCTGCAACGGGCAAGCCGCCCAGCGAAGGCGGACACTAACGGATAAAATCTATATCCCGGAGACCTACGAACACATTCGTACACACATTCCACTGAACCCCAAGATGGGAGAAGAGCGCTGGGGAGTCAGAACGGTGTTCTACATTGACTACATGTCTCCGAAGATTCCGGCAAAGGTCTTCCGGAGGTTTCGCATGGTGTCGTCGACATCCTCGGGTCCCTTTTCGCGGTCCCCTTCGGTTTGAGAATCGCGACGGAACAGTGAAGACCCGCGTTCCGGGGGACGCGTTGGAGGCGGCGGAGGTCCACTTGGGGCACCTGTCGAATCCACGCTTGTTGTCGAGGTTAACGAGCCTCTTCTAGGTGCGCTTGGGGGTGGCGGTGGTGGACCGGTAGCTGGAGCACCCACAGCAGCAGCAGCGCCAGCAGCAGCACCAGCGCTTGGAGGTTGAGGAGGAGCAACCGAGGTTGGAGCCTTCTGTTGAGATGGAGCCTTTTGCTGAGATGGAGCCTTTTGTTGTGGTGGCGCCTTTTGTTGTGGAGGAGCCTTCTGTTGTGGTGGAGCCTTTTGCTGAGGCGGAGGAGCTAACGGTGGCGGCACCTGATGGCAAGAATTAGAGTGACGGGTAAGTGAACTTGAAAACATCAAAATATATATATCATCTTACTTAGATAATATTAGTCAGCATGAGAAACAAAGATTTCAAGGCGTTGAGGGAGCAATTTACAAATAAATAGAAATATTCAAATGAGTCCAATTGGATACATTTTCGAAATTTCCATCCCAAGTTAATCGTGAATAACTCTGAAATAACTTGTGAGATCACACAGTTGGGAGCCAAATCTGTAAAAGTATCTACAGATAACGAGACCTGTACTCTTGATTTTTGCAAAAGAATACTTCTTTCAGTATGTTCCTTCTGAATGTGGAACAGCAGTATAATATACTGAATATTCATTTTTTTTTACGTTTGTACATATAAAAAAAGTGAAATCAATTAAATTATCAATAAAACATCATATGACAAGAAATTATATATATATATATATCTTTCCCCCACACCAGAGACTCTGAAATCCTATTAGATTTTGTCTCTGCTTCTTCCTCTTCCAGAGGTTAAACCAGTTGAAATTATTCCCTATAGGGAGAAGCTCTATTGTTGCTCTTTTAGTACTAAGGATGTTTTGTCAGTGTAATGCTTCTGAACGGGTGTGTTCTACAGCTGCTTTGCCACTTCCGTATTAAACAGGCCAACGCGCATTCGAATGAAAAACTTACAAAAGTTCTTATCCTAGGAGAGATTCAAAAGCCAAGTTTTATTCCCCAAATTAACGAGCATCGTTAGTATACCGACTACATTCCACTAGGAAGCACTTTCACATCGTACTATAATCGTTCTCTCGAGTTTAGTTTACACGCTTGGTTATTGGTTGACTTCACACTCCACTCATGCGTGTTGAATGTTACTGCTTATCCTCTCCGTACTGTACGGAACATAAGTCCGAGATCCGTTTCCTTTAGTTTTCGTTGCCTTGTGCCGCTAATTCAGCTTCTCTTCATCTCTCTCAATTATTTAGCTTCCTGCTTTTGGTCAACCAAACATTACACAATCCTGTCTCGTAACAAGCCTAATCTCAAACCACTCTAATGTTGATCGCAGTGCAATAATACAACTTTTGTTCGTTTATATATAAAAAAGGGCAACAGTATGAAGACAAATACTTTCACTGTGATGCTATTTTGATATAACGTTCGGTGTCTATGTATAACTTGTGCACGCACGCGAGGTTAATTGCATTCTGTGTTGCTGCATGGCCTCCTAGCATCCTACAAAATTTTGAAATTCTAGAATGTGGGATGGCAAGTGAGGGAATTTAGTCAGTGAAATGAAATCTTTCAGGGAGGGAGTCATCTAATACTTTGAACACACAGAAAATTTACTCAATAGTGTAATATAAGTTGACCTTAAGATTGCTTTTAATAGTTTTGAAAATTGTAAAAAATTGTGATATTATAATTTGCTTTATTTACAATAAAACATTTATATCTACAATATGATTAGTTTTTTTATAATTTTTTTCACGTATATTATAGGTTGATTATATTATTACTTTCATTTCTTTTTATTTAACTCTTCAAAAAAAAAAAAAAAAAAAAAAAAAAAACGAATTTAGATCTTCTCCCCCCCCCCCCCACCAAAAAAAGTGTTAGAGTGAGTTTCACTTTATATTTAGAAATAGTTCTATGAATGATGAATGAGCTAAGTTGTACTCACAGCAGCCGCAGGTGGTGGTGGTGCGTATTCTTTTGATGGCTGATCCTCAGAAGGAGCACTGAAACTTGACATGCTACTTCGCGAGGTTTGTTTCCTGCAAGAAAATTCAGTTCCATATAACACAACAGCAACATTCACTTAAGTTCTGTGAATCTTACCCAAGTACAAGTAAAACAAAAATTACAATTTAGATAAACTGCAGAATAATTAACTAAATAATTAGTAAAAGGCACATCTTATTAACCCAAATGAACAATGATGAACAAGTAAAATACTTTCGTCCTAATCTCCTTTATTAATTGCCATTTATCTTCAACTGTTCTAGGTCGGCAAGAGGTCACTAGAACCACCGCATGGAAATCATGGTATCGAACTGTAGGAGGAAATGACCGACAGTAAAGGTCAAAAAAGTCACGTTGTTATAATCTGGGACATAAACACGAGAGAATAAAACTCTTGAAGGTCCGTGGTCGACACGTGCGGGCTTAAATGGACAAGGACATATCAGTTGCGTAAGACAATGTAGAACGAGGTATTCACAAGGTCAAAGAGTTGCTAGAAATCCGAAAAGCTCTGGCTATTTAAGAGTCCAAACAGAGTACTGAAAGTAGGTGTGGCTTGTGGGACAATGCCAGGTGAGGGGGAGAAGTGAAGGTAAAAATAAAGCAGTGGGATAATAGTATGCTACCAGGACACTTGTTTCCATCTAATGATTATTAAAAAACAAACTTCGGTTCTCCACCTGCGTCGATGTATATAAGAATGACAACCAGCTTTCAGAATGGTCGTAATTATTAGCACATCGAAGGTCCCAATTGTTGAATTTTTTTGTTGAATCTGTACATTGAATCATAGTTAGCCAAGTTGGATTATTTAAATATAGCGGCTTCCATTGGTACTTCATTGTTAGTACATTTCACCTATGATTGTAGGATATTGAGGCTATATTTTCTCAACTAATTTGAATACATAACCATTTAATATACCTCCTGCTTTAAGAGATCTTGATGACAAAATTTAATGTAATTATTTTGACACAGTAAATAAATACTTACGATAATATGGGCTTGCAATATGTCTGCATGCGCTGAACTACTAAATCTGCTATTAGCCGTCTATCTTCTTCCTGAGTTTCACCTAGCAGTGTCATTGCAGAGTCATTCACCTGGTAACAACAACAAAAATATTGAGAGGAAGACAAAAAAGAAGTTTACTTCCTAATTAATAAAAGTCTAGATTTCATAGATTCCACAAAAATCATGGAACAACTCGAGTATATCTAGATAATAACGCTTAATTTTCTAAAGACACGCGAAGTCCTCATAAATAATTTATTACATTTACAATTGCAAGGAAAGAAACATGAAATATGTGAATGACCTCATTCAAATAAGGATATAAAATAAAGTTATTTACATCCATCCAATATTTCATAACGATCGATACTGTATAGGTACAGTAGCGCACTCAGGGTTTAATCTTGTGGGGGAGGGGCGAGTTGAGTAGACGATTTGAGTATATACACTACGCTTCGCATACGACCTAAGACTGAGCATCTACAATGATCGCTAATTCATAAGTAATATAGAAATAGAAGACACGACACAACACACATTTTAAAAAAATGAATTTTATTAATTAGAGAAAGATTTTTGAAAAATTTTGTAGTTTTTTTTCCCTTTTTCTTTGGGGAGAGCCAGGGCCCGTTTGGCTCCCCCTATACAGTGACGCACTGTATCCAGAGTTATTGATGTGTTCGCTTTCTAGTGGGATTGTTGAAATGCTGAAGAAACCAACCAGTATTGTCGATATTATTTCGTCTCCTAGGCAACGAAATGATAATATAAGTTAGATAATATTATATTATAATCCCACAGCCAACTGTTGGATTCATAGCAGTAGTTACAATTACGTTCGGCAGATGGCGCCACATATGAATTACATTATCTCGTAGCAAAATAGAGTAACCAAATCACGACAATGCATGAAAAAAAAAAAAAAATAATAATAATAATAATAAAATACAGTCAACAGCGAATATTCTTAGTTGTTTTTGTGTAGGTGAAAGTATATTAGAAATCATTCATTATATCTCATGAAAAATTTTCCAACTATATATAACTGCTTACTTCGATTATGTATTCTCTGCCATCTTTGCCTTGTATTGCTTCCACAGCGCATATATCCAATCCACCAAACATTTCGGAGGCTTCATCTACCCATCGTTTATAACGGTCTGTCATTGCGATCTGTTCTAACATGGCTGATCCAGTATTAGCTTTCCAGTTGCCAGAAATTGATTTTCTCCTGTAATAAAAAATAAAATAAATTATAATAATTATAACAGATATTTGTATCTAAATATTTGTATCTGAAATATTTGTATCTAAAAAAATTAAAAAATATAAACATAAATGGATGGAACACGTTCAAAGAATGAAAACAGAAAGATTACCAAAACACGCCTTAAAGTACAAGCCATTAGGAAAAAGAAAACCAGGACGTCCTCTTAAATGATGACTTCTAAGGCCGGAACAGGCCATGCTAGGCCTAAATCTTTGATACGAATGATTATGATAATGATTTGTATCTCAATGAAGTTGACTGTTTCTAACATACCATGGGGCGTTCAGAATCATTCTCAAGCACTTGTTCTGTGCTCGATGTATCTTGATCATGTTAGTATTAGAGGTGTGGCCCCAGGCTGGAGAGGCATAGGTGATTATAGGACGAATCGTCATCTGGTATAGTTGCAATTTGATTCTGTTGCTGAGCTTGCTATTTCTATTAATTAGCGGATAGATCTGAGCTATGTCTTTAGACGCCTTTGCGCATGTAGAGTTGATGTGTTGGTTGAAAGATAGTTTTTTGTCGAGAATTACATCTAGATAATTTGTTTCTGTCTGCCAGGGAATTTTAGTATTGAATAGAAACACATCTCCTGCAGGAGACATTGGCCTTTCGAGAAAAGAATGGTTGAGCTTTTTTGGGGGGGTTGACTTCCAATCTCCATTTGGAGAACCAACCCTCCAGCTATAATATATAATATTTTGATTCTCCTTATATAATATTTTGATTCTCCTTATAAGAACTGGCTTAAAGGGGCGAAGCAAGAATGCTTTTCATCTTCCCCGTTATCTGTAGAAGACAGTGTAGGGATAAGATGTTATTGAGCTATTAAAGCTCTGATCATGGCAGGAGGGTAACAACAATAGCCGAGCCTCAGTTAAAACTTCATTGGCTACAGCATTACCATCCATTGGCATGAATCACCCTAATATTTTGATTAACAACGATGTCAATGTTATTAATCTTGCTTCAGATTATAAAAAAGGTGTAGCATATTATTTGGATTTATTGTCAGTTTCTTCAAACTCACTCAGGTTTCAAATAATATCAGAATTCATCTTTTATGTTCCCTCTTTTTTATTTAATACAGAGTGGAAATTCTTGAGTAAATTACTCTTCTAAAAATACTTTGTCACTTATGTGTCACTAACTCATGTATTGTTTTTCTTATGCGGTATACTTTTAACTCTTGTAATGGCCTTTAGTTTTTCGTGATATGTCCCTTTGAGAGTTGAAATTTCTGTTTGTGAACTCATTTCTAAAGTCATCTTACGGAAATAAAGGTACTCCGTTGAAATGTAGGGCAATCGATCCATGTTTACTCTAATGTTTATTCTAGCATGTTTGACTTTTTCGGAATATTCATTTAGCGTAACAACAAAAACTAAGGGAGAATCACTAAATAAACTCTCATAAAAATATCGGTGGATATTATTAAATCACTAATATTTCTTAAACACCCTCCTTTTTGCTGAAGACCAAATAATAATTATGGCATCGGCTGGATATGAGTTAAGATAGCCAAAGATTATGGTATGATAATATCAACAGAGAAATCAAAAACTATGGCCTTTAAAGGACAAGATCCAGCAAGAACTAAAATAGTAATAGATAACAAGATCTTAGAACAGGTGAATTCATTTAACTACCTAGGAGGTATGATCACATATGGAAATGAAAAAGATATAAACGTAAAAATTGCAAAATATTTAAAAATAACAGGTGTAATTAACTATATATTTAAACCAAACCTAGTTCAAAAACAAACCAGACTAAAAGTATACAATACATTAGCCCTATCAGTCTTATTGTATGGAAGCAAAATCTGGACAATAAAACAAAAAGACAAACAAAGATTAACAACAGCAGAAATGAAGTTTATGAGAAAAACTGCAAAGTATACCCTATTTGATCACAAAAGAAACGAAGAAATTATGAAATAATTAAATTAAGAATTAGTAATAGAAAAAATTAAAAAAATATAAATGGATGGAACACGTTCAAAGAATGAAAACAGAAAGATTACCAAAACAAGCCTTAAAGTACACGCCATTAGGAAAATGAAATCCAGGACGTCCTCTGAAGAGATTCAGTGATAACGTCTTAGGCCTAAATCCTTGATACGCATGATGATGGCTAATGTTTATTGAATTAACAGTTATGGAAAGGGAAGTTGGGTTCGGGATTTTAATGGAGGAAATAGAAGAAAGAAAAATTTGTTTCCTGTTTACATTCTAGAATCTCCAAGAAGGAAAATAAATTATTTATAGAGAATGCCTTCATAAACAAGTATTGTACTGTGTGTGTAATTCCAACCCACTAAAGTTTGGTAACGTTTAGTAGTAAAATCGTAATATTTAAAGACTAGTTTAAAATATAGTTAAAATATATAGCTAACTATATAGTTAGAAACGTTATTCGGAGAATGTACTTTTTGACGAGTGAATCAAAAATACTTTTCATATTCCCCTTTGTCGGTAAAGGAAGACTTTGAATGGAGTGTTTAGGAGCTATAAACTCGCCCAGTGAGGGCAGTGAAATTAGCTGTGTCCAGCTGGACGTAAGATTGACTTGGGCCTTTTATATTTGTAGCTTTCCGCTTCATTATATTTCGAAGCTTCCTTGATCAACGGGTTTGGGTGGTTGCTTGTCTTGGTAAAGAACTTCTCAGCTAGATCTAGGAGAAAGGTAGAGATGTATGGAATGTTGACTTCTCTATGGATCAGGGAGTTTCTAATAAACAAAGAGGCATCTAGAATCATCCTCAGGACTTGTTCTTTAATCTCTGTAGTTTTTGAATATTTGTATTCGCTGTGTATTTGTATTACGCATCTCCCATGCGGGGGATGTGTAAGTGATGACCGGTCTTATTACCATCTTGTAAATTATTAACTTTGTGTATCCAGTTTGCTTTTTCTGTTGATCACAGGGTAGAGCTGGGCAATTACTTTGGATGTCTTCGAGGCTATGTGTCTTATAATTGCTGAATTGGAGTTTTTTTTTTATCAAGTATCACTCCAAGATATTTGACTTCAATCTGCCATGGAATCTTAACTTCCAAAAAGCTGAATATCCTCCATACTATGGATTTTCTTTCTGGAAAACAGTATGACTGAGCTCTTTTGGGGGTTCACTTAGAACCTCCAGTCCGCCACCACCCCTCTAGCATATGCATACTGCTTTGAAGTCTTCTAGTTGCCAGTTTTGGGCTCAGAGATCTTGCCATTAATGCAGTATCATCTGCATATAATGCAATGAATGTTGTTCTCGGGTACAGAGGGATGTCTACTACGTAGATTGAGAACAAGAGAGGGGCCAGAGGAGAGCCCTGATGTATGTCTGCCAAAACCCTGCGTCTGGACGAAACCGTTTCGCTGACCCTGACCTGCATATATCTATCTTTCAGGTATGAGTGGATTATTTTTGTTAACTTGATTGGAAACTTACATTTTATGAGTTTATAAAGAAGGCCTTGATGCCATACTTTGTCCAACTCCTGAGCATCAATGAAGATGGCAGCTATATGGAGTTTCCAATTGTAGCCTTTTGTGATAATCTCCACTAGCCGGTATACTTGTTGAACTGTGCTATGGGCCTTGCGGAAGCCAAACTGCTCGTTGGGTAAAATTTCTAACTTATCTGTTTCTGCTTGAGGCCTTGTGAGGATCACTTTCTCTATCACTTTTCCGAGGCTGGACAACAGGCTGATAGGTCTGTAGCTTTCGGTGAGTTAAGGGTTTTTTCTTGGCTTTTTCAATGGCATGATGGTGGCTGTCTTCCAAGCAGTGGGAAAATGCTGGTATCTAAAAATGGCATTGGTAATGTTGACGAGATGGACTATGGCCTTTCTTGGAAGTAGTTTTATTATTCGGTTGGATATGAGTTAAGATATTTATTATTTATGCCGGAGTAGTGCGAGTGATATGTTCTGATATGAAGTTGTCCTAACATGACGGTGAATCTTGTATACAAGGTTAATGTTTAGATTTTCATAAGATGGATTGCACTGTGATTCAAGGTAATCTATTGGTGCTTCAGCTTTCTCTTTATGAACAATCCCTTTCTTGGTTTGTATAGGGTTTGAGTATAGGGTTAGGTGTATGAGTTGCTTTTTGATGCGGATGACTTAAGAATTTCCAAACAGAGTGATCTTCTGCATTGATGTTAGCCAATTTACTTCCCGGTTAATTAATGGGTTCTATGTTTCTGAAGAGCTTCACGAACTTGTCTATTTAGGGTTGTTCAGTACTATTTTGTCTTATGGTGCTCTTGTATTATGGAATTTCTTTCTGACTCTGTTTTTTGCTCTAATTAGGTCCATGATTTCCTATGGGATGCGGATGGTTCGGAAGAACAGTGGTTTGCCTGACTGATTCTATTGCTTTCTGAATTTGGATGGTTACGTTATTTACTGCTGAGTCTATCTCTTCCTTTTTACGGATGTTAGGCACCGGACCAATATAATCCGGAAGAACCTTGGCTAACTTGCCCCGTGGTATGAATGTGTGAGGGGGAGAGAATTCATCTGATGAACCAAGATTAAGCACTATGGGACTGTGGTCAGAAGATAATTCAATAACTGGTTCCAATTTATATTGGTATCTTATATTTTTAAAAATAACAATGTCTAGCACATCCCAGCTGCCTGATGGGCTGAAGTGGGTGGACTCGGTAGGTCCGGCCACAACAGCAGAGTTGAGCATTGCATAGTTGAATAGCGTGTAGTTTGGTGTTAACTGAAGAGCTGTACCAAGCTGTGTGTTTTGAATTTAGGTCTCCTGCTATTATTATGGAGTCATTGGATCCGAGTATGGAGTCCAGATCTGTTGTCAGCAGAGGGATGCTCTGAGGATTATAAGCAGCATAGATGTTGAGACTGTCAGCGTTACTGGTATGCACCTCCACGCCGGTCACCTCCAGGTTCACGGTTTAGGGGTTGGGTATTGTATTATAATTTAGGTAACTCTTGATATATATGGCTGTGCCTCCACCTCTTGCGCCAAGTCTGTCATTTCTGTACACAATGTAGCCACAGATTCTTGGGTTATTAGTTGGTCTTAGGTGTGTTTCACCAATCAAGATGGTATCAGCACTGAGACGAGTCGCAAATTCTTGAAATTCCAGGACCTTGTATATCAATCCATTTGCATTCCATGCTACTATCTTGAGTGACTTTGGTTTGGATTTTTTACGCATGACAGATGGCTGTTATAATGATGTGAGTGCCTTGGAGGACTCTCTTTCTGGAAGATGGTGAAGGGCTTGTTTTGCTGAATTCCTACAGCATGGTGGCAAGCGAAGCAGTTAAAACTGACGTTAGGTTGGAGCTTGCTTGCTCGAAGATGTAGGAATCTGAGTTCGTGCAGCCACGGCATATGTTTTGGTCGTGGATCGTGTTCCTGTGGGATTGATGGTTAAGTGTTTCGGACTGGGATCGACCTGCTTGGTTGCTTATAGTATCGTTGCGAGGAGGAGTAAGTTTGACTCTTGCTGACCCTCGATTTTTTGGATTGAAAAGGCATCCCTTGTAGTTGGCTGGGTTAGGTCCTCTGCAGTTAGCACAGCAGACAGGAGCAAATTGTGGCTTGGTGCAAGTATTGGTCTGGTGTCTTTTGCCGCACTTCAAGCCTGTAGGCTGCCTTACATAATTTTTGGTCGTGCCCGAACCTTCGGCACCTATGACACTTTCTTTCTGATGCTTTCTTCCTGAGCGGCTCAGTTGATATTTTGAGTCTGCATACAACTGTCAGTTAATAAATTTGCTTTTGTGTATTGCTGATTTCGACCAGCACCAAAGGCATTGGTCTTTTATCTGACCTCAGCATCCTGCTCACTTTAACTGGCTACAGGCCCTGTCTGGAGAAGTCGGTGATCACATCTTCAGGGGGGGGATACCTTCGGCAACCTCACGAAGAACCACCTTCAGGTTCTTTTCGCTGGGTAAAGCGAAGGTGTGGTATGAGAGATTTGCATTGTCCATAAATCTAGTCATTTGTTTATAGTCCATGACTGTAGCAGGTTGAATTTTAACTCCTTCATCGGAGTTTTTGGCCCATGAGAATGTGATGTTATGTTCCCTGAGGGCTGATGAGACAGAAATCCATTTTTCTTTATCTCTTAAGATGACTGGTGGTACCTTTTCTTTAGGTATATTGACTGATTCCATCTCTGTTGTTTTGGGTTATTCCTCTTCTTTTTGGCCGTTTGGAATTCTGTATGTGTTTCCAAGGTCTGACAGATGCTGTCCTGGGAATGTAGCATCTTCTAGATTTGAGGTGTGTACAAAGTCTGATTGCTTCTGTGTAATGAATTTGTCACTACTTATGTCATCCATTTTTTCTTCTATGACTGCTGAGGGGGGGGGGAGTACCAACAAGCTTAACTTTTCCCAGCCAGTTGTCACTCAGTAGCTTTCCTAGTCTGAGGAATTTCTTAAATATCTCCTCAAATATGGCCTCATTCAGAGGGTTTGCCATGATAGTGATAAGGGAAAAATGTGTAAAGACAAATTACAGCTAATCCTGTGGACTTTTGAGGATCCACTGGCAAATCCCGTAGATACTCATAGGTGTCTACGGGATTTGCTCTATTTGATCTGTCTACCTCGTTGCGGGTGGTGCCTACGCGGCCATCAGACCTCGTGTATTTTTCATGCAAAGGGGGAGACAGTAAGCTTCAGACTGTTAGCGCCAGTGCAATGCGAGCTTCCCGAAAACACTTGTATAAAATCTAATCAGGCTCAATCTAAAATAACACGTCTGATCTCAACAAAAGTGTCCGTCAATCATTAATAAAACCGAAAACCTTCTCATTCAGTACATTTTCCTTATAAGGACTGGCTTAAAGGGGCGAAGTAAGAATGCTTTTCACCTTCCCCGTTATCTGTAGAGGACAGTGTAGGGATAAGGTGTTATTGAGCTATTAATGCTCTGATCATGGCAGGAGGGTAACAGCAATAGCCGAGCCTCAGTTAGAACTTCATTGGCTACAGTATTGCCATCCATTACCCTCCAAGGGTATTGGATTGAATGAATCAATCACCGCATCTCACAGTAGATTGATTCAATTGATCCAATCAGTACATTTTCCTTTTACTTAATTATTATTTATAAAAAATAATTAAAATTATAGAAAGGGTGTGAAAGAGATATTGCAATATTTTTGTAATTTTTTTTAAAAAGTATTTTAACATTTATAATTCAGAAATAATTAATAATTTACTATAAGTTGCTTATGAAAATTAAATATTTAAATAAATGTTGACTTGAAAAGGCAAACATTTTTGGGCAAGTTCTCAAAAACTTCACAATCAGGAAAAGTTACTGCATTTTTTCATTCATATATAACGACGGAAAACATCTTTTTACAGGCAATCTGAATTTCCCTATATTTTAAGAATTTAGATTTTAAAGCGATATTAATTCAAGATTTATGCATTAAGTTTCTATACAAATGTATGTAATTAATTACTTTCTAAAAACAATGCAACAGAAAGTAATATTCAAACAAGTTATTGCAATCACCGAGATTTAATTTAATACAGTTTGCCATTTCTTCAAAAGATGGCATCACAAGCAAATAATTCTTTTTTTGTATTTAAATAACTGATTATTAGTAATATTCACAATTAATTAAAATAAAGTATGGTAAACTTAAATAAAAATACCATATTCTAAAGTTTGAATATTTGAATTTTTTTTCCAGTAATTTTTCCAAAAAATTCTGTACACCTTTAAAATAATTACTATATTATATTATATTAAAATATGTGATGTATTTGTTCCATCGGAGACGAAGTGGAACGCTCTCTGATGATGTCTCTCATGAATTGCAGTGAATATGTTGTTTTAAGATTTGAGATATTCGATAAAAAGGCATAAGATGTTAGTTTACTTGTACCAATATTTGATTTTTTAAAAAAATTTAATAAATATCATTAAATTGAACATTCTCCATATACCGGGTGATTATAAAATTTAACGAAAAAAATAGTACCAAAAGTTGCCAACAGGGGAAATTTTGGCGCTTCCAAATTAATTTTAGTAGGTGTGACTAATGAATGGCAAATGAGAGACAATTTCATAACGTTTATTGTTAATTACAAATGAGGTTCAATATGATCAATTCCGATGTTCCAGGAACTGCATACGGTGCACGACATTTTCCACAGTGGCTCGCAACATATCGGAATTGATTTGTCTCACGTGTAACGTTATTCGATCTTTCAAAGTTGGAATATCGGGTACATGTCCTCGATACACAATGCTTTTAAGAAATCTCCACAACCAAAAGTCACAAGGATCGAGATCAGGCGATCTCGGTGGCCATGGCGTGGGAAATGCACGACTAATGATTCTTCTGTCAGAGAAATGTTGTCGCTGTACCTGAAGTTCGATGTGGGGTGGGGCACCATCCTGCATGAAGATGGTCGAATCGAGACATCCTCTTTGCTGCAGTTGTGGAACCACAAAGTTCTGTAGCATATTGGCATACTTGTTAGCATTGACGGAACAGGTCACTGGTCCATTTTGGCGATTTCCCTCGTAAAAGCATGGACCGATGATAAAAGATGTCATAAATCCGCACCACACTGTGACTTTGGGCAAGTGGATAGGCATCTGCAGACACACGTGCGGATTAGTTGCAGTCCAAATACGACAGTTGCATGTGTTAATATCGCCGTTCAAATAAAAGTGCGCTTCGTCACTCCGTAAAATCTGCCACGGCCATGCATCATTCACTTCCATGCGCGCTAAGAATCTCAAAGATAAGTCGATTCGTGTGGTCGCTTCACTAGGGAGCAATTCTTGAACATGAGTGATTTTATAAGGGTAAAACTTCAACATCTGATGCAGGATTTTCCACACTGTTGTGTATGCGATATCCGTTTTCCGGGATATTGCTCGTGCACTGCTGGTACCCTGCACATTCATCATCTCCTGTTCCACAATAGCAGTTGCAACTTGTTCAACTTGTTGGTGATTGATTGGTTTGCGTCCCCTGCCTACCTGCAGGGGACGCAAATCGCCGAATCAGTTTTCGTAAGTTTATTACGCTAATAGGTCCTTTTCGTAAATTTTTCATACGCCGAAAATCACGAAGCGAAGCACTGGCATTATTGTTCCGCTGATAATAGGGTTTGACTAACAAAGCACACTCACGTAAGGTAAGAGGCATCGAAAAGCAGTTCGTCTACGAATGATAAGAAATCTCACAGGATTTCCTTTTATTGCATGATCGCTCACAAGAAACGCGATAATGCAAATTAATGCATTTTACTCGGTAAACAGCGCCACAATGACCCCTGTTGGCGACTTTTGGTACTATTTTTTTTCCGTTAAATCGAATCCCCATGTTCCACTGTCTAAAGAATATTGGTGTGTTTCGTCCAATACATTACTCGCTAGAGGGCTCTGAACACTTGACGTTATTTTATAATCACCCGGTACTTGAATGAAAAGGAAGCAAAGAATATGATGAATAAGAAATAAGAGAAACTCAGTTGCATGAGAACTAACAGATAGCTAGTTGTCATTGTTACCTCTGTTGAAGCTAACACTCTTTTGACAAAAAGTGCTTCAAGTCCTCGCACTTAGACGAAAGGAACCATATGCATTATGATTATTAATTTGAGATGCTTTGCGAATGGAAAATCCTACTTTCTTGGGGTGGGGAAGACAATTACAATTTTCTTATGAGATCGGCTAGCTTGTCTAACTCCGTGTAGCAAACGAAGGAAAAGTTCTTCGTTTGCTACACGGGATTCGACCCGGATCTCACTAAATAAAGAGTTGCTTCAATTATGGAGATGCTATAGATTTACGGAGGGAAAAAAATCAAAAATACGGATTTTTTTATTTTTTTTATTTCGTATGGTGATTCAACGGCCGTGAGCCCCTATTACGGGTAGGCACGACACCACCTCTACCCCCTATTTTTATCCGGGCTTGGGACCGGCATAGCTGACAATTCAGACCTATGACTGGGGGGATCGTCTTAGGTATTCCTGACTGTATTCACGGGGCTGGGTTGACTGTTTGCGGGATGAAAAACCCCAGAGAAACTGGAGAGAAAAACCCTGCTGTTTACGTCCAAGCCTGGCTAACTTGGCTATGACTTATGAGTTGTTCTAAAATACGGATGAACAATGTTTATGGAAATATCTGAAGATGATATTTCCATAAACCAGATGTAATGGTTTTATAGCGGGAAATGGTAGACTCAGCTGAACATATTAACATGTTTTCATCGGAACAAAACCAAGTTTTTAAGTGGTATTTTAGAGCAACCGATCTAGAGCAAATCTATCCCATAACACAACACTCTGTTGTGTTATGGGATAGATTTGCAGTCGTATATCAGAACTGTGTCAGAAGAAAAATATAACTTCGAGAAAAAGAACTCTTAGAATTCTAGTTCTGCAAGTTTTACAGAACTAATAATACGACAAGAAAGAAAGCTCAAGTCATCCCCATTTTATTGATCGATTTTAGTCCGATCAGGCCGTAAGAAATAAGCAAAATAGATAATTTTAAAAGAAGTAATATGGAATTGAGGTGAGTTAGATTCTCTGGTTTTCTTTCTGGTAAATTAAAATGATATTTAAGGAACTTTATACAAGTGGCTTGAGTAGTGCAATGATTGCCAAAAGAAGAAGTAAACCAAAATATTTAAGTTCCAAGTGAAGTAAAAAGATTATTATAACCTTTTCAGAAGATTAAGTAGAATTGAGTACAAGCTAAGTGGTTTGTGAAATTTGTTACGGAGTGTAACTGATTGTTTTTTGGTTAATTGCTCAAGAACATCTAAGGTCATGTTGCGCCAGTAGGAATGTAATAAATAATGGGCATATATAGGTCTAAAATCTGTATACGTGTGTGGTCGGAAAGGTTCTCGGCCTTGACCATAAATGGAAAACTATTGGCAAGATTTTTTTTCTAAGTTGGTTCTGTCATAAGCATCCATGTGAAATTGCAATTCTTTCTATCAAGTACTTCGTTTCTTAAAGCTGTCTGAAGCAAAAGTGTGAAATGGATAAAATTGAGTATCGTGCGGTTATAAAATTCTTTGTAAAAGAAGGTTTAACGCCAAAAGAAATTCATTCGAAGTTCATAAAACTTTATGGGAACTCATCTCCTTCGTTTTCGCCAATTAAGAAATAGGCTGCCGAGTTTAAACGTCGCCGTACCAGCCTTCACGATGATCCACGTGAAGGCCATCCAAAAGTGTAACAACACCAACAAAAAAATGTAATGTTGTTACAACAAAAAGTGTAACAACATTGATCAAGTGCACGATATGGTATTGGATGACCGGCGAGTCAAATTGCGTGAAACTGCTGAGACTATAGGCATTTCAAAAGAAACGCGTAGGATATATTTTGCGTGAAAAGAATTGCAAATGGAAAAGCTTTGCGCAAGATGGGTGCCTCACTCGCACGAAAATCTTTGAACAATGCTTGAAGCGTTTTAACAAGAATAAAATTGATTTTGTGTGTAGATTTATTACTATGGATGAGACTTGGATTCACCATTAAACACCAGAATCCAAACAGCAGTCAAAACAGTGGACAGAAGCCGGTTGTTCAGCCAGCGCCATAGAAGACAAAGTGGGTTCCATTAGCAGGAAAGATCATTGCATGGGTGTTTTGGGATGCTAAAGGCATTTTTTTTCTTGAAAAGGGTAAAACAATAACCGGGGAATATTATTCCGATCTTATAATGAAAAAATTCGTGAGAAAAGACCCGGTTTGCAGAAGAAAAAAATCATCTTTCATCAAGACAATGCACCTTCCTACAAAGGTGTTTTGGCAATGGGAAAATTAAGGGATCTGCGCTATGAATTGTTGGATCATCTACCCTATTCCCCAGACTTGGCTCCTTCTGACTTCCGTCTCTTCCCAAAACTAAAACTTGTCCTCGCTGGTGAGTGTTTTTCTTCGACTCTAGAAGGCATGATTCGAAGAAAAACACTGATGGCAGCTGTAGAGGGGTAGTTTGCAGATCTTACTGAGAACCACTACATGGACGGGATAATGGCGCTGGAGCATCGCCGGAATAGATGTATTAGTCTTAATGGAGATTATGTTGAAAAATAAAAATAATTTTGGAAATTATAAATTCGTTTTTTCATTAAGTTAAGGGGATAATAAATCCCTCATTATTTTAAAGCCGGATACGAAACTCGGAGATCAACCTTTGACACGAGTTGCCCTAGTGTTGTACCACCCAGGTGTTGACTTATGCTTGGACTCGCCGATAGTTCTTCGGTATGAAACTCCTGGATTTCGATAGATTTCGATCTCCGAGTTTCGTATCCAGCTTTAAAATGATGAGGGATTTATTATCCCCTTAACTTAATTTACATCGCTGGAAAAATAGCCTCTTGGGTCTTTATCGTTTTTTCATTGTTAGGCCGAGAATTTTTCAGACCACTCACAAAAATGTAAACAAATGAAATAGTCGTATTTCTTTGAAGTGTACAAGGTGATAAATAAGTAAAACAGCATCAACTGTGTAGAAATTAATGTAGAAAAACAGCTGCAAAAAGAAGTCTTAAAATTCACAAAACTTTCAGAAAAAAGGAAGTTTTAAAACCATATGTACAATAAATGAATAAAGACTAATATTTATATCATTTATATGATGATAAACATGAATGCTTTGTAAAAATTCAACCATAAATATGAACGATGAAAATTCAACATCGCACAACTCACACATAGACGCGTGATCAACTCTCAATAGGAAGGAGTGCGTTAGATGACTGTGACCTAGGCACGAGCAAGAAGAACTTCCTGTTTACTGTCCCTATGTATACTAGACTGCCATAATTCCACTCGGGCTTGATTGGGTCGATGTTATTTTTAGTCTCTCTGCTCTGTTCATAGACGATAGAAAGGGTATGGTGATATATAAGAATGCCAGGATAGTAGTATGTTTATTAGCATCTGATCTGCGTTGTCTATCCCAATATCTAGAGCAGGGGGTAGGCAACCTGCAGCTCTTTGAACCACATATCTATACCTCCCCTCTCCCCGGTATAGAAAATGCTCTTTGTAATTCGCAACAAGAACAGCAAAATTCTTTCTTCCAGTTGGCATCCGCGTTGAAACACTTATTAAGATTAAACATTGCCGAAATATAAGTTACTTGACTAGGGAGAGGTGAAGTTCCAAATGCTCCAGTTGCAATTCTAATCGCTTGATGATGAATAGGGTCCAGCCAGCCATGAGATATGTACCATACGATGGTATGAAAGTATCATCATCATCTGGTGCTTTCTCTGGTAGAAGCATAGAGTTCGGACCCATACTCAAGTCTTGATCTAATCAGTGCCCTGTACAGTCGAAGCAAAGAACATCTGTCAGCATCCTAAGAGGTGCGTGAGAGGGTGCTAAGGATGTTTATTAGTTTACAGCACTTATTTTGCAACTGACGTATGTGAGGGCGCAAAAGGAGCTTTTTTTTGTCAAATACGACTTCCAAGAACTTGGTTTGTGGTGAAAATGGGATTAGTGATTGTCCAAGTTTGAGTTCTGGGTCAGGATGAAGATCACATCTGTGGCAAAAGTGCGCAAGAATTGTCTTCTGCAGTAAAAACCTGAACCCACTTGCAAGCTCTAATTATGAGAGATGATCACCATCTTGCTGTAGCTGTCTTTTAATGACCCTCATATTACACGAATGACAGAAGATGGTAAAGTCATCCATATAGATGGCATTGCGATTGGAGGAGGTTATTAGATTATTGAGGTTGACCTTGATTAACAAAAGTGTGACACTTAAAACTAAACCTTGTAGGACTCCCTCCCCTTCAAGTGGTCGGGGAAGAGCAGTTCTCACTAGGATTTTGAAGATTCGGTTGGAGAAGAAGTTCTTTATAAATAAAAAAAAAGGAGGAGATTCCTTGTGAGACCAAAGGAGTGTAGGTGTTTCAATTTTCCAAAGAGTGTCAAGGAAATAACTGAACCCACCAATGGCTTCCGTTTTATGTATTATTTTTGTTGTTGTCTTGTCCTTTGAAGAGTCTTAGATATTTCCATGTGCTCCTTGAACTGCTTTGTCGATGATTTTGTTCGTATAGAATTGTTGCTAAGGTTTAGGGTGTATTTCTTGCAAGGTTGCTGTAATTGCTGGACAGGTAAAGATGTGAGTGGGTGTCAGTTCAGTATTAGGGCAGTTATTGCAGTTTCTATATGTTCTGTTTGGAATCTTGCTATCGTGGTGCAGGTCTTTCTGTCAATGGGGGGTGGTAGTCCGACTACATCTCCTTGTGGCCCCCTGGATCTTTTGATCAAATTTCTTATGGTCCGATCTGAAGATGACTAACACGGCAATGGCATCCAATTTTTCAGTGAAGAGTCACAAAAGGAAATCATATATTATTTTTAGACGTCTATAGACGATATAAAGCGAAATATAAAATAAGCAGAATTCTAAGCTGCTTTAGCAATCGACTACAAAACATTCCGGACTTGCCTTATATGGGTCGAAAATAACTTCAAATAAAAAACAAAAATGTTCAAGTAAAATTAAAGGTTGCATTATTGTAATAACGAGAAATGAGAATGTTCTTGCGGGGTGATAGTGTATTAGCTGCTGCTTTTCTTACTGAATTTCATTATTGCAATTCTTCTTCTTCTCCCGTAGTCCTAAATGGACCGTTGGGTCATTCGTGGCTGGTAGGTGACAGTCTTGGTTAGCCTCCTCCAGTCGTCTCGGTCTCTTGTTCGTGATGTCAGTTGAGAAAGGGAGGAATTTGTCCATTTTTTGATTTTATCAGTCCATTTTAATCGAGGTCGGCCCCTAACCCTTGATCCCGGAACGATTCCTTCTAGGGTTTGCTTTAGAATGCCATTAGCCCTCTCCACATGTCCGAACCATTTCATCCGTCTTCTTCTGATGACTGTCAGAATATTTTCCCTTCTTCTCCCATCTATTGAATCAATCAGTTTTCGGACATCTTCATTGGTTTTGTGAGCGGTATAGGGATTCTCAAAAGTCATCTGTAAGTTTTCATTTCGAAAGACAGGAATCTCCTCTCATCTTCCTTCGATAAAGTCCAGACCTCACAACCATACAAGAGGACAGAATTCACCAAGGTGTCATTAGTCTTATTCTGGTTCAGATTGCTATTCTGTTATCTCCCCACAATGGTTTTAACTTTTGTAGGGCCACGGTTGCCTTAGCAATTCGGTATTTAATGTCGGTTTTTGAACGACCATCTTGACTCAACGTGCTACCTAGATAAGTGAACTAATTTATTCTCAATTTGCTTATTGCCAATTTGTATCTTTAAGAATTCAATGTCTGATTTTGAGGTTATCATTGTTTTTGTTTTTTATAGGTTTATGCATAATCCATATTTTTTTAATGTTCCGAAAACACGGCTGGTTATCTCTTGTAATTCTTCTTCACTTTCTGCCAGAAGATCGATATCGTAAGCGAAACGTAAGTTATTTATTCTTAGTCCGCCAATTACTATTCCAGTGTCATATTCATGAAGAGCTTCATCTATGACATATTCCAGAAAACAATTAAAAAGAAGAGGGGACAAGATGCATCCCTGTCTTAACCCCCGTTCTGCCGGGAACGGTTCATTGCTGTCATTTTTAATTTCAATTCTCATATCAGATGAGGTATAAAGAGATTTAATAATCCTAATGATTTTGTGGTCAATACCATAATGTTCTAAACTTTTCCATAATAATGCCTCGTGCCATATTGAGTAAAAAGCTTTTTGAAGGTTTAAAAAGTTGTGACAGATTATTTTGTTATGTTCTATGTATTTTTCGCCTAGTATGTGTATTGTAAAATATGGTCAATTGCAGTTCTGGACTTCTGGAAACCTGCTTGTTCATCTGATAGTCTGCTTTCTATTTTCTTTTCGATAATGTGATTACTTTATTATTATTTTATGACAGAGTACGAGGACTCGCGGGAAGGCGCTTGAGCACTGAGTAACAATCATCCACAGTAGGCCATCTTTAGTTTCCACTAATCGTATTTTGGTTAACTGTGCGTGTTCTTTGGACGATTTGCTTGTACGCAGGATGAACCCCCCCCCCTAGATAGGCTAATTCATTTTACATTTAAAACGACCATAAGATTTCTCTCGCCATGTGCGATCATTATTTTAAATGACCTTAACAGTTGTTTACAGCAAAATGTACAAAACAAATTAATTGCTAACGGCACTTTCTTAGAGATACAAAATGTTTCTAATAAACGTAAAAGGATATCTGACTTTCAAAGGAAATAAAAATGGTTGTGCTATTAATCAGTCGGCATCCTGAATGTATATCATGAAGTAACTATTTTTTGTTGTTGTTTGTGCCAACTTACATGACTACTTTTTGAAGTAGATAATGACAAATGTGATAAACACATTAAATCTTCTATCCCATGTAGAGCTGATGTTTTTCTTGATTTTTTTTTAAAATGAGCGATTAGCCTTAACTGACAAATTCTGACGTCATATTATCTGCGTCAATAGCTAGTTTGGAGCATGCATTTACGTAACTATGTTGCAATTAGAGACTTCCTTTTTAACTTTTTTTTAATACACAAATCACGCATTTTAAATTTGTTTTTCGGATCTAAAGTTTATCAGTAAGCATATGATCCATGTTATTCACTCTCTCTGAGGTCAAGCAAATACACCACAAACGAGGTCAAAACAACAAACATTAAAAGGGAAGGCAGGCGATTTTGAGAACAGATGAAAAATAATGGTTCCTGACTGAAAAAGTCCTTTTTAGGACTTCCAGGGTAACAAATGGCAATGCTGTAGCCAATGAAGTTTTAACTGAGGCTCGTTGAAGCTATTGCCGTTACCCAGCATTGACTAGAGCTTTTTAGCTCAATAACATCCCATCCACACATATTATCTTCATTCAGATGACGGGATAAAGAGTCAAGGACTCAGTCAATCGCCCAGTTCTTTTAAGAACTTTGAGAACAGATGAAAAAATTAGACTCCCGATAATGAGTCCTTTTTAGGACTTCCAGGGTAACAAATGGCAATGAAGTTTTAACTGAGGGTCGGCTATTGCCGTTACCCAGCCAGGACTAGAGCTTTTAACTCAATAACACTCCATCCGCACAGATTTTCTTCATTCAGATACGGGATAAAGAGTCAAGGACTCAGTCCATCGCCTAGTTCTTTTAATAACTTGAGAACAGATGCAGTATTTTAATCAATTTCTATACGATTTTCTTTTACTACTTAAATTTTTTGTAATAAAAACATTTAAGAAATCTAGATTAAGCAAACATTTCTAGGAAACTAGACGAATTTAGTAAATGAAAACGAAGTTCCTTGGCCTGCAGCATTTAGCATATGCGATTCGTAAAAATTGATGAAGAGTTTAAAGAGAATCAGAAGGAGAGAAAAATTATTTAATCCTCCAACCCCGAAAATTAGTTAGAAATCTTAAATATCGCACAATAGACACAAAATTTAGGTACTTAACATTATATCTTAAGCAGTGCAATACCAATGCAACTCCAGGAAAGTATCGAGTGATGATGCATGTTTGTTTTCTTAAAATTACAAGCATGTCTAGAAAGTTACTTTTTAGTAAAATAAAAAAAAAAAATAAATAAATAAAAAAAATATATATATATATATATATGTATATTAAGGATACCAAGTAATTTTATATAAACTTGATTTTTTTTTACTCCTTCTCCCAAGTAAGCAAAACAGTTAAGTTTACGTTCAGGCGCAAACTTAACTGTTTGGCTTACTTTTTTTTTGTTTATATATATATATATATATATAGAGAGAGAGAGAGTCCACTCCACTCTTACTACTACTACTCACTCGCGAGTGTATTTGTCGAGTCTACTTCATGCCTGCAGTGGGATTTGAACTAAACTGGTTGACTACAAAGTGAATACGCTAACCATTATCCCAACCAGCCAGACTGAATATATACCATCATAATGTTATCATTTTGAGAAACAGATGTGTTAATACTAAACTTTGTTTGCCTACTTGGGGAAAACGCTCATATGTGTATGTTTAGAAAAACAAAATAAATATTCACATTTTGAAATTGGAGTTACATTAAGGTCAACGCGCTAGATAACTGGGAGGACACCTCCTTATATCCTGGAAATGTAGAAACAGAGAACTGAATCCATTGCCCAATCCATCTTTTTGTGGTGAGGATTTGACAGTGTTTTTAGATATCCATCAGAACACTGAACGAATCTGACTAGATCACGTTCTTAGATATCCACTTGAATACTAAATGAACCAGGAATGGTCTTGCAGTTTGGAACTTGTGAGACCAAGTATTTGCATTAACTAGAAACAAAACGATAGTACAAAATAATAAAATGTCCTGCTGACTTGGGCGTCGTCAGATTAAACCGGGGAGAATAGTATAAAATCAGCTACTAAAACAAACTTAAATTAAATATGAAGGAAGGTCCCATGATTATCAAAGATATGAATGGAAAGTGTAATTGTGCAGAGTAATTAGAAGATGTACCATACGAACAGCCTTGCGCCCACCTTAATAAGGTGTAGAATCGCTCCACCCGTATGCCCCGTAAATTACTGCAGCAATCTATGGGGCACACGTTTCGCAAGCGTACGATAGCAATCAATGGGAATTTTGGACCCTTCTTCTTGTAGGCATGTAATGAGGTCCTGGAATGTCGTGCGGACGTCTCTTGACCTCACCCGACACTCCAGTTCATCCCACAGATGTTCATCAATGTTGAGATCAGGGCTCTGTGGAGGCCAATCAAGTGTGATGACGTACATGTCAGCAAACCACGCAGTTACAGAAGCAGTCTTATGACACGGTGTATTGTCTTGATGAAAGAGAAATGGTTAGTTCCGTAGAAATGCCACAAAGTAGGAGGTATTTCATCGTTCAGAATATACATACCGTGTATAATATATAAAATGTTCGATACATCTCGGAGTTCAATGTTTTCGTGGCTCCGAGACACCAAACTAGGAGAATCAGGCCCATATCATCACACCACCACCTTCAAATTCCATAGTTGGAGGTTACTCGTTCTGGTAAGAGACGTTCAGCGGACATCTGCCACACTCATGTCCATCCATCTGCTCTGTAGAGGATGTAACGTGATTCGTCGCTTCATAGCACAGCTTTCTAAACTACTTCCCCACATTACCCGAACCCACTGCATGTTAATCCGGGTAATGTGGGGTTTGCATATTGCGGTCCTGCCATGGAAACACATGTTATGATCCACGGTTCTGAATGTTTTTGTGCAGATTCGTGTTCCATTTGATGCTCGGAATTTTGGATTCAACGTGTGTCGGCCGATGAAAGGCGGTTTTCGCCTATTATTTTCCGTAGCAAGTTAAGATCACGTTCAGTGAGTGTGGTGAATCATCCGCTGGGGGTAACACTTGCCTCCCTGCGTTTCGACCTCAGTATGGCATTACTGATTACTGACCTGGGATGGTAAAATTTGTCAACAATTTGCCGAACAGATAGGCCTACAACTTGACATCCTATCTCAACGCCTCTTCCAAACTCCGTCAGTTCCCTTCTCGCAACTATTTCACCCTGATACAATTGCACTGACTTGGGAGCATCATATTCTTCCAATTTATACAGGCGACAAACACGTCACTCATTACATGGCATGATGCACTTTGTCCATAGGATATCCGTTTACTTCTTTCCAAGCAGTGTATACCTAAATCAAAAATAAATATAAGATGTTATATTTAGGCAAGGAAAGGAAAAAAAAAATAGCTATAATATGCAAAACTAAACGCCAAGATAAGTTCTTTGAATGAAGCCTATATCACTTAAGTAAAGTGACGTTGGCAGTTTCATAATCTGGGAATTGAAGAATTACTGATTTGTGCATATGATCCCAAATATTACACTTTTTCCCTGGTGGAGCCTTCACCAGGGAAGAAGGTATCGGAATTTTTCGATTCATTAGAGAAGGCTACTTTTAAAGGTAGCCTTATTTAGTGATTTAAACAACAGAATAGGTCATGAATACGAAACACACACACACACACACACACACACACACACACACACACACAAATAAAAAAAATAATAAAAAAAAACGTTTCGGAAAATTTTAGAGAAAAGTTAATAACTTTAAGTGCTTGCTGGATTTTTGTTCAAGACGCAGACTGATCATTACTAACACGATGTTCCAACATAAATATGAACACAAATTCATATGGAGGAAAGGCAGAAGAAATAAAAGTCTCATTGACGATATTGTTATGAATGTGATGTCTTCACAAGTGTTCGAGGGTGATTTCAAGAAGAATCACTCGATATCAGAATCTAAAAAAAAAATAATAATAATTCAACTTCATAGGGAGTATCAAGAAGAGACAGTCTTGGAAAAAATCATTGTGGAAATCCTTGTAAAGCCTAAAATTCTTGTAAATCCTAACAGACCCATTCAGAGAATCCAAATAAATATGTAAGAGAGCTCCGCTATGTGCAAAGCAAGTCGCTGGGGAGACTGTCGAAAGAGATAAATATTAGAAATGTAGTAAATATTCTGGAGGGGGGGGTACTAAAATTGTATAAAAATGGAGGAATGAATATAGATGGAATCAAATATGATAAAGGTGACACAAAACTGAAGATTAACACATTCTAGATGATTGAAGTACAGGATATCAAAATTAAAATATCCTGTTTAAGGTCTTGTGGAGTGTCACCCAGTGATCGAAATGGTTCAACACTTGCCAGGAATACATTGGGCGTCATTTGGAAGCAATATCCGAGGTAAAAAAAAGCAGCACCAAAATTCATCACCAAAAGGCCTTATATGATATACCGAATGTAGATGTAGTCATTTTTCTTTGTGTAAATACACACTCTTACAATAAGAAGCATAAATAACACTTTTATTCACTTCTTTTGCACAGTGTGCTCACACATCTCTTAATCTGGATCTCTCTGATCCAATTGATGGAATGATCGTCCAACATCAAACTCCCCACTCTTCAGGAGAGTAATCTGGTTTGTGTCTTTTCTCCACATCTTTTTTTTTTTTTTTGAGGAAATTTTTCGGGGCTATGACGGAATAACTGTGGAGACCTACCACTTCTTCCATTTGGATGTACAGTATTCAAGTGGTTCCACGGATAATGAATGATTTAGGCGACCTTATGGCCAGTTAGCACGTAATCTGACTGTCGTAACTTGCCTGGAAGGAGTTCAACTAGTGAAATGTGATGGGTTGGAAAATGTAGGAGGAGGAAGAGACTTTTGAGCTACAATTTCATCGAAGATGAGCTTTCTCTTTCATACTATATTTCCTCCTCAGCACTCATTACCCTCAATGTTTCTTGTTTTATATTAAAACAAAAACCTTCTTTAGTTAAAACAGTTTTTCTTCCCATAATGCACACAAGTTGACCCCTAACGTAATTTTTGAATAAAAACAAAGAAAATCAGCGCTATGGAGATGAGATTACTTGGTTAAGTACCGACAATCAAAATATAATTTTTTAAAAATATATATAAAAGAACCCCTGGGTACTTACATGAATGCCTTGTAGTTAGAACCTATCTTCTGTATATGAATATCATATTTAGTATCGATGAAGGGTTCCACGATGCAATAAGTTCGAGCAACAGCAACTACGCTTGCAACATCCTGGAAGTCGTAATGATTTTCTACTTTCAACTTTCCAAGCCCTCCATGCGCATGACCCATTTTTACCACACAAGGAAACTTGGTGGCAGTCAGCTAGAACCAACAAAAATCAAACTGAAACAAATAATTAAAAGTGACATTCATTTATCATTAAGATTTTCAATCAGAGATAAAATAAAATGCACGTTTAGAGATTTAACCACATTTTAATTAACTTGCTAAGAAGTGGGTGAGGTCTGTAAAAGCATTACCGAAAATGGCTTAGTGAAAATAAATTAAAAAAGTATCTTGGAAAAGTAAATATAGTGATAATTACTCCAATTATATAGTCTGTCAGCATTACGCTTCTTAAAGCAAGGTCTTATTGCTTGTTAAAAACGATAAAAGAACCATGTATACAGGGCGAAGGCAGTGTGACCTGTCAAGCGTACAAGAATTAATATACGAGAATTCTGTTGTATAATATTTTAAATGCTCTATCAACTTTTCCAGCTGTAAACAATATTTGACATAAGCAACTAAAGTTATTTATATATTGTAATATCTTATAAATAAAGCTTTATCATGTTTAAAAAATTATTAATAATTATTAATTTATTGAAAGGATTTATAAAGTAATGCCTCTCGACTAAAACACCCATTAAAATGTCTTTTGGCTCTTTATTTCATTAATTAATAAAAGTTTTATGTAAGTTTCAAGGAATACTCATAGATACCTGTCAAGCAAAGACGACATTCAGCTCCACGAAGTCAAGATCCGTGGGAGACAGAAGTTACATATCTTCGAGTGAAACTAGATAACAAACTCCTATTTATAGCAATCACATTAAACTAACAGGAGTGAAGACATCCAAAGTAATTGCACAACTCTACCCCCTTATCAACCGCAAAAGCAAATTACATTTACGAAACAAGCTAACTCTGTACAAAACTGTAATTCTCCCAGTTATCACCTACGCTTCTCCAGCATGGAGTCGTACCTCAAAAACTAACATACAGAAACTACAAAGAATCCAGAATAAGTGCCTAAGAATGATCTTGGACGCTCCATGGTACATAAGAAACTCCCAGATCCATCGAGTAGTAAACATCCCTTCTCATCTCCGTGATTTAGATGAAAAATTCTTTTCCAAGGCAACCCTGCACTCAAATCCACTGATCAAGCAAGCTAACAACTACAGTGAAGCAATATACTGCAAATATAAAAGGCCAAAATTAATTCTACTACAAACCGAACATAACTAGCCTCAGGCTCCAAGAGGGCGAGCAGAAAGCTCAATAACACCTCATCCATTGTATCACTTACACAGATAAAGGGGAACAAGAAAAGCATTTTTGCTTCACCCACCCAGCCAGTAACGTTATACATAGAAACCTGTGTGGTGACCGGGATAAGAATAGCTCCACTGCAGCTCATGCATGTCGTACGAGGCGACTAAAATGGGTACCTAGAGAGGTAATGGATGGCAAAGCTGTAGCCAATGAAGTTTTAACTTAGGCTCGGCATTGCCGTTACCCTGGGATTGAGTTTCGCTCTCTTAGGTTTCTCCCAAAATTTTGCTCCGGTGAGGGGGGAGGATTAGATTTCAGGGAGTTTGCCCTGGGCATTTTGAGTCTCCGGGGAGGGTGTTCTCCGGCATGGCCCAGTGAGAGGCTGTCGGTGGATCTTTTTCCCTGAAATATGAGCGGTTCTGCTCGGTAGTGGGGGCAATGGATGGCAATGCAGTAGCCAATGTAGTTTTAACTGAGGCTCGGCTATTGCTGTTACCCTCCTGCCATGACATGATCAGAGCTTATAGCTATATATTAGCCTATCCATACGTTTTCTTTACAGATAACGGGGAAGATAAAAAGCATTTTTGCTTCACCCATCTAGCAAAAAAAAAAAAAAGAAAGAAAGAAAGAAACATCGATGATTTTCTGATCATTGAGTATTTGGTTCCTGGTTTATACGAATCTATGGTTGGAATTACTGTTGCCAAATGAAAATTACTAAAAACAGCTAAATCTTAAGAGAAAAAAAAAAGAGCTGAAAAGGAGTTAATAATAAAAATTTAAAGCTACAATTTTACAAGTGGTAATTGATACTTTTTACTTACTTTATTCAAGTTGAAGTGATACTTGTATATGAGTGGTATGCAAATATCACTTCAAAGAAGACATCTCCCACGTGGTCTTCTGCGCTTAATTCAGCCACGTTTTCACTTAGATTTTCAGCTTTATTATATGTGGCCATCGTTCCAATATGACTCAGTGTAGATGCTGGTAAATGATAGTCTGTAGAGCACTTGTAACGTCTGAGGCCATACTTGACTGACAAAATAGCTGTCAGCATTGGCAATTCCATCTTGTTTCTTAATTTAATTTTGACTACTTTCATGGAAGTAAAAATTCGTTCAATTTCCGCATTAGAAGTTGGCAGTATTAATAAATTTATTGCACACTGAGACATTTCTTTAAATGGATCCATTCCCAATGCATCTTTGTATTCTCGTACTTCAGTCCAGAATAGCTAATTTTTTTTATATATTTGTCCATTTATTTAAGTGGATAGTATTGTCTTGGTATTCAGCAACAGCAACATCTTTTTCTGTTTTCAACATTATTTCCAAGATGGGAGTAACAGGTTCTTATATATGTTTTAGGGTATTGTCAACAGAAAAAGACGAGATCATTCTTAAAATATTCAAGTTTTCAGGCAACTTTTCCTTCAGCTGTTTGAAGAGACCAAGAAGAAACTGTCTTGCTCTAAGATTTTGTTCATTCTTTTATGTTATTTTCTTTTGTATCATAAACTCTGAAATTTTTCTTTCAAACCTGCAACCAAGATTGGTTGGGGATCCAAATAGTCATCAATCTCTGACTCTAGAAGGTCGACTGTGGATGATGGTAGCACTAACATATTAGCAAGAATCAAACGAGAAAGGTCTTCAAACAATCTTGTCTTATCCGCACTGTTAGATTCGTAACTTTTGTGAACTTTCTGAACTTGAACTAGAACAGGATGCAAAAAATAAAAGGTACAACAGATTCCTTCCATCTTTTTACATCTCATTTCTCAGTCGCAATCATGACTTCGAAGTGAGTTTTTAATACCAACCACTGGCTGAGAATTCTGTCTACTGCAGGTTCAATGGAGAGCCACCTCATTGCCCAGTTGCTTAAAATTTTCGGAGCAGCATCATTCTGATTGATAGTTTGATACAGCTCTTTGTATGCTGCTTGTCTTGAAGAAGAATGTGAAAACCACTTATACGTTTCGGCACCTAAAAATTCTAATTTTCTTGGGAGAGATTCTGCACAAGGGTGAAACATTGCCAGTTGTAATGAATGGCATACACATCTAATTAAAATAAGGAGGGAATATATGTCTTCAGTTGTCTGTACCAATTGCAATGAGATTTTTAATGCTAAGTTTCTTGATCAAGAACTATTTTTACAGTGCAGTCACAATACTACTAGCATCACACTTTTCTAGAATCGCCATGCTCTGCTCATCAATGTATGCATAATGTGCTGAATTTCTTTCTATAATCAATCATGGCCATTCCTAAAACGTTATTCACTGTGATATCATTCGATTTGTCTATTAGCAAGCTGAAATTTTCATCTCCAATGTTTGCAATTAGATCTTCAAAATGCTGAATTAGAATATTGTTTACAATTGCAGAGCACTTGGCTCAGTGCATTTTTGCCTTGGGCATAATTTGACTGTCGGCGATGATATTTTTGCAAAGACCTACCAAATGATCGCAACTGTTGAATGATGAGTGACGACAAAGAAATAATGCTAAGCTACCTTCAAAGTTTGCTGTCTCATCAGATTTCTTCACATGCATATTTAAAATAGGAACAGCCTTATATGGAACCGCAGCAAGATGTTTCTCAGTTTCACTATGTTTACAAGCTGACAATATCTAGCAGCTGGATCATTTGCAAAACTTACAGTGGCCTTTTTAGCGTCACCAGGAACTTCACACAGCCATTTACTGTAATTTCCCATTTGTAACCACATCCTCCTAAATTTTTGCTTGTAGGCTTTATTTGTCTCTTTGCTAAGTTTTAAAGAAGGGGTATACCGACTCTTTACTGCAACGAGTAATTCGTTGCAGTAAAGTCTTGGAAAACTTCCCACTCGCTATCGTAACTACCAACCAGAACACTGTGAAACAGAGTAACTTGTAGAGATGCTAGATGAAAATGTTTGGAGCAGGGGAAGAAAAAAAGGAGCTAGATCTAGCTCCAAAAGAGCTAAATTGGCAACACTAGTTGGAATTAAAAGTAAAAATGTATTAGGTTTTTTACTTTCAGAGATGGTTCGTGATTCTCACATTACACTGGCACCGACCCAACCCGAAACCTACTTTATGCTCCTCTGCACGACAAGCGCACCAGGTCAAATGGGTGTGTAGGCTCCACCTGCAAAGAGGACCAGTGGTGGATACTTGGTTTCTTCGGTAGGCAAGAATCTGAGTTGAGGCCAAGTGTGAACACGGCATTCCCACCTCTACTCTACGCGTTCTCTGGCCCTCGGACTTTTGCAAGTAGGTCTCCCGATCTACGGGATTTCGCAAAGTGGCCTCTTGTGCCTACTGGATTATTCGCACGCTCTTGTATTCCAAATTTTGTATCCCTTCCTGTCAAGAAACACTTGACAGGAAGCTAGCATTAAAACCTGAAAAAGTTATTTAAAAAGTTCGAACTCGAGTGGTCTGGTTTCCTAAATTTGTATTCCATGACAGGAGATGATACATTGAGGGTGAAAACACAACTCCAGGAAAAAAAATAACTAGATTTGGTAGTCTCCGCACCCACAGATTGTAGAGAGGTTCATGTACGCAAGAAGCGTAAAACAACAGAGCAGGGGAAATTCTCCATGCTTGCTATGCAAGCTCATTAATTAAGGAAGAAGTAATATTTATTTGTTAATAAATGCATGCATTTATAAGCATTCCATTTAGGCTTTAATTTTTGTAGACAGAAGACGACTTGAGCTTGCGCGACATTAAGCTTTGCGTTGTGTATTGAAGGCCGATGCTTGCTCGTCTAGTCAAAGCTACTTTGGCTTGCTCGATTGTAGGAGCTTCCAGGTCCTCGCAGCAGCAGCACTGTGATTTCATGCGCACGCTCGCATAGCCATTTCACGTCGGCTCACTCTGTTGCTTAAACACAGGCCATACGCAGTCAAAGTAGTTGTAGCCAGTGAGCTTCAGCCAGCCTTCACAAGTGTGCGTGTTGCTTGGGAAAATTAAGTTACACCCAACTTTTTATGACGATGTTATTGACCAGTTCATAAAGAAGAACCGTAGGGTAGAATGTGTATTCAAGTAGCTAAATTGAAAAAGATAGAATATCATTTCTAAAATGAATGTTGTATTTGTATGATTAAATGTACACAAATTTCTAAATATATAGTTTTAAATGGCCAGTAATTCATTATTCCGCTAATCAGACTTCAATCACACCTCTCACTCCCTGAATGATAACAAGCGTGAATTTCAAGAACAGCATTCGCCCCTGCAACAGAGTCGCACAGAGATGACGGGATGGAGGAAGACGGTCCCTTTACCGATTCCTCTACCTTATCCCGAAGAAAAGATACCTCCAATTGTCCTTCGTGAAAAACACAAATGGACGTCTCTGAAGTCCACTATGACAGATCTGCAAATACCATATACTGGGGCTAAAAATGCGGACGATGGCATAAAGATTCCCCCCGCCACAGTGACAGATTACCAAAAATTAATCAAAACAATGGATGACCGAGGTATGCAATTCCACACTTTCTTCCTCAGCTCTAAGAAAAGTCTCAAGGTGGTGTTCCGAGGAGCGTAAGACGTCATCTCCACGGAGGAGACAGCAACAGATCTCTGCTACCAAGATTTACCACCAGTTAATGTCAGCAGAATGCTACGAGCTGACAAGGGCCCGATGCCACTAGTCCTTGTAGAGATTCATAACTCATACAAAAACATTTATGTCTTCAATCTGTGGGCTTAGGATCACCCCTGAACCTTTAAAGAAAAAAACTTCATCTGGTCAATGTCACAGATGTCAGAAACATGGACATGCTCAAAAGCTATGTAGAGCCGAATATAAGTGTTTAACATGTGGTGAGGGCCACCCGACTAACACCCGCGCCAAGGCGAAAACCACCCTGGCCAAATGTGCGAACTGCAACGGCCCACACCCACATCAATGGCCGGATTCACTATAGATTATAGCTTGGAATCCAACAGCCTAACTAGTAAGATCTTAGAACTCCAAGGATTCTCAAAGAGATATCACCCAGATATTATTTTAATAAACGAATCCCATCTAAGACCTGCAGATAACCCCAAATTGAAAGGATACTAGCTCCACAGAAACGACAGGCTACATTACGAGGCGGTGGCACTGCCATCTTCATCAAAAATTACATTAAACACCATTCAATTAACAAACCCTCCAACCACTAATCTTGAGATCACAGGCATTGAAGTTCATCTATGTTGCCTACAATTCACCGGTGAAAACTTGACTGATTTGCATGCCATCCTTGGAGTTAGAGAGTCCATCATTATCGCTGGGAATCTAAACTCCAACCATCGGTCATGGAACAATAGAACTCCCAACAAAAATGCCCGCATGCTTTTCAGTTACACAGGATCTAACTACGCTGTTGCGGCCGGTCCTGCTGAGCCAAATCATTACATTCCTATTGGCACTGATGACATCCTGGATATTGCCATTCTACAAAATATTAAATATCAGTACAACCTCAAAACATTAAATGAATTATCATCAGATCATAACCCCATTCTACTTCAGCTAGGAAAACAAGAACTGTCTTCCCCCCCACACACACATTCACAGCTTGGGAAAAATTATCTGAAGTACTTGGGGAATATATTGGCCCTGTTCCTCGTATAAGATCTAAGGAATAAGTTGAAATAGCAATAAAAAAAATCTTAAACACCAAATCTAAGTCATGTGTATCTTATCAAGGTGAGTAAGTTTTTGTTTCCTAAATTTTTAATGTCCCTTGTAGTAAGGGAGCAGACTGCTTTGGCGAAGTAGTTTCTTTTTTTGTTTTCGTCACATTCTCAAAGCATGTTTGTAAAACAGTATCACAAGTCACGTATTCTTCTTTTACTGTCTTCTCTTATTCACTTGTATATACTTAGCACGCATTTCTAAAAACAGGAGTGTATGGAAGGCCAACTTAAAATAGCCATTCCTTTCTTTAAAAACACCCCTAAATATAGGAAAGGCCAGTTCATAGTAGATTTATTACTGCTTAAGAAAGAAAGCTTATAAGAGGTCAGCCTAAGGTTGGGGGGGGTGAATTGATCTTGGATAGCAATAGATGAAAGAAGCTACTACACCCATGAGTAATTCAATTCAGACTGAGAAAACATTCAGTACTGGAGAATAAATTTCTGAAATCAATTCCTCGGCTATCACTAGTAATTATAATCTTTAAACATTTACCCAAAGAAATAGAAACGAAAGGAATGCACATGTTAATAGTATAATTATCTAACGAAGTTACTGTATCATCTGTGGAGAGCCCGAAATTTAGTGGAAAACGCGCGAGTATTTTATATTTTACATACGTTTATGTATTTCTCTCTCAAGGTTTTGGAGATAATTTATTAGCGACGTTGATGTTGAATCTTGGCGAGCTACGTTTGGTATACCCCCCCCCCTTCTCATCTGTAAATAACATAAAAAAAATCCTTTAACGTATTTTAATTCCGTAAAACCAGTAGACTGCACAGTTTTGGAAATCGGTATTCAGCCGGTTTTTCATCATCGACGCTGTTTAGTGCATTTCTGTAGCGTTCTAAATGGAAGAAAATATTTTCCTAATTCTGATTAATAAATACTAAGTATTTATTTGTATGTACTCGTGCGCGCGCATGTGCTGTGTAGAGTTGAGGATTTAAAATTCCTATTTACTTGCTCCAAAGATTGAATGGTCTACAAAACGTTCCTCTAATCAATGACTAAAATATAATCTTTCTTTGGCAAACGCAGTATCATGATAGTTAATACGAAGCCATACAAGTGCCTTTCTTCCACCAATCTGTATTTTTCCATAAAGGAGTACGGGGTTTAAAATATTTCAGATCCCTGAGATGAATGATAGGTTATTATGACAGATCATAGCATTTACTATGGAAAGTATTACAGAGTCCGAAAGGTCGTTCGCCATGTGAGTTTAGTTCATGGGATATACTAGTTTGATCTCTGTGATCGAATTCTGTGTATTGAATAAAGCTGGTGTTAAGTGATGAACTAGATTTCGTTTCGTGTAACGTTCACTTAATGTATTGCCGTCAGGGTGACCATATCTAGTACTTTCGTACTAGATCTAGTACTTTTTATAAATTTTTAGTGTTCTAGTACGTTCACCAACAGATCTAGTACTTTCTTCCTTCCGAATAATAATAACAACAACAATATGAGAGTTAGTCATATGAGTTTAATATTTTTCTTTTCTCCCACCTCCCCATATGTCACATTCGGTGACACAAGCATGATTTCTTTTTTTCCCATTCTCTTCCCCCACCTCCCGAACCCATACTCACGCAATCCTACTGGTATTAGCTAATGAAAATATATTCTTTACTATTTAAACACCCCTCGCACGTTATAAGATCACTACAGCAATGAAGAAAACAACTGGAAAAATTAAATATTTGAATATGAGAAACACTGGCTAGACTTAGTCGGGCTTTCTTCGACCAAGAGGAGAGGCTCTGGAACTGTCGACCTGGATAAGGGGTGGAAGCTCTACTACTCTGTTGTGAGCCGGACAATGCCTGCTCAGGCGGGTGTGGGGATACTCACAAGCCCCCAGCTGTCAGACTGTGTTGCTGAGTGGATCCCATTGGGGGGGGGGGGTATGTGGGGTAAAGCTTCAGATGAAAAACCATGATTTGGCTGTGGTGCAAACCTATGCACCTAATCTGGATTCAAATACTCTGCCTTCCTAGAGGAAGTGGATGCTGCTTTTGACAGGGTAGCAGACATGGAATCAGTCCTGCTAATGGGTGACTTCAATGCACATGTTGGAACAGATGACCAGACATGGAAGGGTGTGGTTGGGAGGAACGGCGCCCCTGACCTTAACGCGGATGGGTTGAAATTATTGGACTTCTGCTGTACTAACAGCTTGTCCATAATGAATACCTTTTTCCAGCACCGAGAAGTCCATAAGTATACCTGGTATAGGGATACACTAGAACAAAGGTCTCTGATTGACTTCTTTATAGTCTCAGAAGACCTATTTTCCTCAGTGCTGGACGTTCGTGTAAGAAGAGGGGCAGAATTGTCAACTGACCACCACCTTGTTGTGTGCACTCTACGGCTTCAGAAACCAGATGCTAAAATTAATTCTGGTAGGCCTAAGCAGCTATATCGCGTGAAATGGGAGGCATTGGAAAATGAGGCTGTGAGGAAGAATTTTGCAAGTGACATTTCTTCCAGGTTCAAAGAGATTCCCAAGCATACTGCAGATGTTGAGGAGGAGTGGAAGCTGTTCAGAACAGCTGTCACTGCCTCTGCACTCTCATGCTGTGGCAGAAAGCGGCTTGGCGTGGCAACGGGAAGTGAGAAAAGGACACCTTGGTGGAACCAAGAAGTCCAAAAAACTGTCCGGGCAAAAAAGGAGTCCTACCTAACATGGCTTAGGGTCAGGTCACCTGAGATGCGGTTGCGGTATGCTGAAGCACGAAAAGCTGCTGCTGAGGCAGTAAAGACAGCAAAGCAGAAAGCTTGGGAATCCTTTGGAGAAAGATTAGACTCATCCTATGCAAATGCAAACAAAGTATTCTGGCAGACCATCTGCCGCCTGCGAGGGAGGAAATCGTGCACAGCAAGGGTAATTAAGGCCTCTGATGGTGCACTTTTAACAACTGAGAAGGATATCCTACACAGATGGAAGGAATACTTTGAGAGCCTTCTTAACCCGGGTGGCCCAGCAGTTGTGGACATCCAAGAGGTGCAGATCGGAGCAATGACTAGTCTCACAGCAGAAGAGGTCCATTTAGCAATAAAATCGCTAAAATCGGGCAAGGCTGCTGGCGATGATGAAATTCGGCCCGAAATGCTAAAAGCCTTAAATCGAGACGGTGTTCTCTGGTTGAGTCGAGTGTGTCAGGCTGTTTGGAGATCTGAGAGAGCACCAAAGCAATGGCAGACAGGCATAATAATACCAGTCTTCAAGAAGGGAGACCAGGAGGATTGCAGTAACTATCGTGGCATCTCTCTGCTCAGTCTGCCTGGAAAAGTGTATGTTAGGTGCTTGGAAAGACGGTGCAGGAGCATAGTCGAGTCAAAGTTCCAGGAAGAACAATGTGGCTTTCGTCCTGGTAGAAGCACAACTGACCAAATCTTCACTTTAAGGCAAGTCTTTGAGAAATTTTGGGAATATTCCAAGAATGTCTACACATGTTTTGTGGACTTGGAGAAGGCATATGAGTGGGTTCCTTGGGATAAGCTTTGGCAAGTAGTACAGGAGTATGGAGTGGTTGGCCAACTATTAGCTGCCATCAAGTCCCTGTATGAATGCCCCGAGTTTTGTGTCAGGGTAAACAGCACGAAGTCTGAACCTTTCACAGTCTCCGTTGGCCTCCGCCAAGGGTGTGTTCTGTCACCCCTCCTTTTCATAATATTTATGGACTGGATTGATAGGCACAGCCGAGGCAGTGAGTGTGTCAGAATTGGAAGATGTAGCATTGGACGTCTGCTTTTTGGATGACCTAGTTCTGCTTAGCTCTTCCACAGATGACCTCCAGCCGACCCTGGTTAGGTTTGTAGCTGTTTGTGCAGATGCCGGAATGAAGATCAGTGTGGCCAAAACTGAAACATTTGTGGTCTCAAGACAACCATCCCAGTGCACTCTACTTGTAAGTGGAGTCCCAATGAGGCAAGTGGAGAAGTTTAAATACCTTAGGTTCATATTCACGAATGATGGAAAGTGGCACGTAGAGCTAGATACTCGAATTGGCTTAGCAAGCTCAATATTGCGGGAGCTTGGCCGTTCGGTAGTATTGAAGCGTGAGTTAAGCAAGAAGGCAAAGCCGGCTGTCTTCAATACAGTCTATGTCCCCATCCTCACCTATGGTCATGAGAGTTGGGTAATGACTGAAAGAATGTGGACACGAATCCAAGCGATTTGTGTCCGGCTGAAATGAGGTTCCTTCGAGGGGTTGCGGGGCTGACAAGACCCGACAGAGTCAGAAGCTCTGCAATTCGGGAACCCTCAATATTCAACCGCTGCTTCTCCGTGTTGAGAGATCACGGTTACGTTGGTACGGGCACCTGGTCAGAATGCCACAAGAGAGGCTCCCTCAGCAGGCCCTCTTTCCCAAGCCAGAGGGTGGGAGGCTACGTGGAAGGCCAAGGATTCGCTAGATAGATTATATCCAAAACCTTGGGTGGACACGTTTGAGAATCCCACCAGAACACCTGAGCTTAGTGGCAGAGGTTCGTGACCATTGAAAGTTCCTCTTGCGGCTATTGCCCCCCCCCCCACAACCTAATTAGGAAAGGTTGGCCTTGAAGATGTATGTATGTATGTATAATATGAGCAACCACCTTTTATTTATGCACAGCGTAAATTGGACCCATTGAAAAGATAAATCCTGCCGACAATGGTCAGTTTTTAGACATAGAAATGTATATCTAGGGGCGTTACGAAGAGCTTGATAGAGAATGGCAACTATTGAAGACTGTAGAAGCATTTAAAAAAAGTTTTTTTTGGAATAAAATTTTTGAAATTAAAAATGCGGTAGGAGAACAAATGTTTCCTAATTTAGCAACATTAGTTATAGCTGTACTGTGCCTCCCTCATTCATCAGCAGAACTGAAAAACTATTTTCAGCAATAAAAATAAATAAGAATAAAATAAGAAATCAACTACAAACTCCCTTGATTGATGAATGGACTCCTTTTGACAAAAGAAAAATTGAAACTTTCATCAGCTACAGATTTTACTATTTCTGAAGAGTTAATTAATTTAGCAAAATCTACTAAAAATAATGAATAAATACTTCCAGTGTTTTTCTTGTGAACCGGCACCCCTGTATATGTATATATGTAAATAGCATATTAAATAACTGAAAATATAATGTTACATTATTTTAAATACTAAAAATTATATATTAAATTAATACACATGTGAAGTGCTCGAGTTACAACTGGGACTTTTATGATGAATGACAACTGCAGCTCTTGGACTCATAGATGACTACAGTGAGATGAGTTTGACTTTTTTCTTTTCATTTTTGTCCTACATGTGTTAATTTAGAGGTTTTACATCGAGTTCATCTATGATAATAAGTGTGATAAAAATGATAGTGTGATAAAATGCCCAAAACAGAGTGAAACGAAAGCAAATAAAAATCTAGTACTTTTTTTTCAGATTTAGTACCTTTTTTTTGCATAAATTGATACGAAATATTTTTGTTCATTGGTCACCCTGATTGCAGTTAGCTAGTTTCACATGATAGAATATCCTAGAATTTGAGTATAGCTGAAATATTAGATATTTTAAATATAACTTAGATTGGAAACTAACAAAAATATTTGAAAAGAAAACTTGATCTTTAAGTATAAGATAATTTTCTTAAATACTATGTAGGAATTTAAAACGAATTAAGTAAATTTCAATTTCTTTCTTTTATAAATAAATATTTAGAGTAATGATAGAGAGTTTATCTATATACACCAAATTTTTATTTTTAAAAATTTATAATAAATAACAAAACATCTTTAATTAAAATGAATATTACACGTATGATGTTGAATAGTTTTGGAAGATATAAAAGTCGTAGGTTCCAAAAAGAGCAAGACTATCGTGTATGCTGATATTGTTGGAACCCTTCTGGATTCCAATTCGATTTACATTTTCTTCGGCATACTGCAACAGTTTATGCATGTTCAGTGATTTTCGCGCAAACCCAAACAAAACGAAAATCAAAACCTTTAGAAATTTAGACCCTGCCAATCTTCCGTATGGTTTGTCACCATTAACGATATTAAGAATTCCCTTCCGTGCGAGCCCTGTGTTATCAACACAAAAACTGCTCAATTCCTGTCGTGACAAACTCGTCCCCTTTAAACCAAATTATTTATATTTCGACTGTAAAGCAACAGTCATCAAAACCATTATAATACCAATGCTGTTACACACAATCAGCTTAACAAATATCACAGACGAACAAGATAGTTATTTACACACAGGTCATCGACTTTTTCTCGAGCCACAGGAAACACGAGATACGCAGGCCTTTTCTCCATCTCCCAGACACCCCACGCCAGCAACGGCATGAGGGTTTGCCCTGCCGATCTTGTAATATTCATATTTCATTAACACTGTTCGAATCATACAGAAAGCACTGGCATCAAATTACTCATTTGACAATCAAATTAAATATTTTATTGGATATTTCCTACCCTGTTTTTGGACCACTGGCCATGCTGGACCATGTGCGGAGATGGTGCCAGAAAGGTACTATGTAATACATAAAACTCTAAAAAGATTTGTTACAGATGAGGTTCTGGCTTCAGCTTAGCACAAAGCAACTGTCTGGAAACTTTTCGATTTCTTTGGTTTTGAGACGCCTGATCTGCGGTACGAATAAAGCGGTGTTATTTAGGAATATCATAAACAGTTGGGAATAACCTTTTCAGCGGGATTTGGCCTGGAGAATCGCTTACGGCTGACTCCCGGTGAAACTAGTGAAATCACAATTTCGCCCCTGACCTTGTGACCCTTTAGCGGAGTATGCCATGCAACTGAAACTGTAGGGCACCTTTTCTATCAGCGCAGCACATTTGACGAAGGCTGGCTGAAGTGCTTAGGATCCAGTTCCCAATTTCTCACCGGTGAGAAAAAAACAAAAAAAACCCTAATTTTTCTGATCAAGGTTCCAAAATATCACATATGGAAAATACGTAAAAAGCATCTCCTCACTGAGGAAGACAGAATCTATCATCGAATTAGGAACTGCTTCTCCGCCTCTCTTCCTCTATTTCTGGAGCAGGAAAGATACCTCTTGAGCGAAGAATGGTTCCTAAGGATATGGTGTAGGCCATCAACCATATGTCAGATTACACGGGGGAGAATGGGAATTAAAGTGTGCATATATTTGTAGCATCATTGTTTTTATGACTTTTAAACTCAGATTTTATTAGTTTTGTCATTTCAGTCTAATTTCATTTCAATGTAGGGGTTTGGCCTGAACGAACCCGAGCTGCGAAGGCCAACATCAAGGGCGGGATCTCAGGCTAGACTCCCCGATTTGTTCACTTGTTTTTATCCGTTTATCAGGCTTTTATACTTCGTACACTTGTTTTAATATTTTAGCTGTTTACTCTTGTTAGGTTTCTTAGTGTATTTTTTCCTTTTTAGGACTTTTCCTTTAATGAGTAAAAAGGCAAACTACCGTTTTAGAAGACCCCGGTGGGTCAACAGCTAAAACTGGTCAATTGAGCCCACTTATTCTTTTCCATCACTATTTCATTCTATCTTTTTTATATCTTCCTTTCTCTCTGCTGAATCTCAGCGCCACTTTTATGCTCAAAAGGCCAATGATGAGAGACTTAAATTAAAAACAATGTCATATGTAGTATTGACCTAAACATTAAAAAAAAACGTATTTGCAGAAGATATTCTGTGTGTTATTATACTTCCTAATATGCCATAATGCATTCTGGTTTTATGCTGACTGCATAAAATCGTGTGCTTCCTTTATTCCTTTGCGAGTTGTTCTTGTGGTTACGATTTTAGGAGGAGACATTTTTATGACAATTCATCCACACACACAAACTCAAGTCAACACTCACACTATCAACAAACTACGAAATAATTGTGGATGGTCGTACCGCAGCCATTACGGACAAAACAAACGTGTCGGGAATTATCGATGCTAATAAACCTTTTTCAGGAGGATGAAAACCTATCGAGTGGGATCAAGACAACTGGATGTGATTATTTCGATCACAAACTACAATGATTTATTTTCCCTGTTATGTATTATTTAGAGAAAGCTTTCTCTTCCTGAAAAGAGAAAAATCTTTACATAATGAATATATCTTCAAGATATATTCATTCTACAGGACTGATTTAGTAATAAACTTGTCCTTGAGATGCGAAGCTGACTAAAAAAAAATTAACCAGACAATTTAATAGAATTGTAGCATTTGACAGTAGAGCGCTGCTTATCTTACAACTAAGTTAATAAAAGCAGAACCTACTGTTGTCATGGAAACATTACGTCACATCTATCTTCTGCCTAATACGAAAATTATATTAAAGCCTATAGTAATGCTCTCTCCAACCAACAAGTTGTGTATTCGAAAGGAAATATATCCGCAATGAATATATAAAGCGTGCATGCTTGTGAAAATCTTTAAGATCCATGTAGATAAAAATAAATGGCACTGTCTCAGCTAGGCGCAAAATCCTGGCAAGAGTACCACAGGGATCCCTGCTGGCTTCCCTACTTTTCACAATCTACGTGGCCGACATCCCGCAGAACCCGAGGACTACCATCATAGCCCTATACGCGGATGACACAGCCATAATGGCAAGATCTCTCCGCCCAACTTGGCGATCAGTCGTCTCCAGGACACCATCACAACACTATAGAAATGGTTCTCGGACTGAAGGATACAAGTAAACCCCAACAAAAATTCAGCTATAATATTCACCAGACGCAAAGCCCTCATCCAAGATGACATTCAACTCCTCGGGAAAAAAGATATCTTGGCAGACAGAAACCAGATACCTTGGAGTACAGCTAGACAAAAAACTAAATTTCAACAGCCACATCAAGCTCATTGGCACAAAGACATCCAGAGCCACAGCCCAACTCTACCCCCCCCCCGATCAACCGGAACAGCAAATTGGATACACGCAACAAGCTGCTACTATATCAGATGGTAATACGACCAGTAATCACATATGCATCCCCAGCATGGAATCACACATCCAAATCCAACATCCTGAAACTACAGAGAATACAAAACACGTGCCTGCATATGATCCTGGACTTCCCATGGCTCATCAGAAACACGCAGATCCATAGAGAAACCAGAACCCCAGATATCCATTCCCTCCTTCACGACCAAGCGGAAAAGTTCTTCAGCAAGGCACACTCTCATTCCAACCCACTAATCAGAAAAGCTTCCTGTTACTGAAAACACGACTATCACAATCATAAAAGACCCAAGGAAATCCTGCTCTTACCAGAATAGAGCTAACCCCATAGTCCACAAAGTGCAAGCATAAGGCTCATCAAACTTCTCGACTCAGACAAAGAGGAAAACATAAAGCATTTTATTTTATGCTTCATCCAGCAAGCCAATAATCTTAAAGTTCTTAAAAGAACTGGGCGATGGACTGAGTCCTTGACTCTTTATCCCGTCATCTGAATGAAGAAAATCTGTGTGAGTGGAGTGTTATTGAGCTAAAAAGCTCTAGTCATGGCTGGGTAACGGCAATAGCCGAGCCTCAGTTAAAACTTCATTGGTTACAGCATTGCCATTTGTTACCCTGGAAGTCATAAAAAGGACCTTCAGCTACATTGTGGTGAAGTCGTAACCACTGTCTGACTCGTACACGGACTTTCTTGTCCAGCATACGGAGCTTGGATCTAAGATAATGTTATCCACTCAGACGGTACAGTGTCCTTGCTAACAGGAACTGTTTCAGTAAATACACCTTTTGGAGTGGTTTTAAAGGTGCATTCGTAATGCGTTCAAGGCCGATATGAAGATCGATATCAGATCCAGGCACAAGACCTCTCGACCCAAACTGAAAACCTAGGTATCGCGCTGTCTCTCCAAATTTGAGCATTGGAATGTGGACTGCATTTACGCTCCATTGCGTGTCAAGACCCACTCTTTCCGTGCCATTAACCCAGTATATGTGACAGCCTTTACATTTTTCTGGATTTAAACGCATTCCACGTTTTTTCAGAAAATTGGCTGTAAACTCCAATAACTAAGACATATCAGAGGGACTCTTCGCGATTAATACCATATCATCAGCATAGGCCATCGCACAGATCCTCCCACTCGGGGTAGCCAGACCATGTACGTCAGGCAGCAAACACCGTTGTTGTTGAATACCTTTAAGGTAGAAGATAATTTTAATGACTTGGTGTGGGATAACCATTCTGCTTAGTGAAAGGTCTGAAGTTATATAACACCGAATAAGACTAATCAAAAAATAAAATAAAGTAATATATATATATATATATATATTAAAGATACCAAGATATTTTAAAACCGGTTTTACTCCATTTCCCAAGTAAGCAAACAGACAAAGAAGTCAAGTTTGCGCCTGCAAGTGTTGCAAGTCTAGCTAACCCTGCACGTAGTGCAAGACCAAGGCAACTCATGGTAAAAGTAGAATAAGCTCTGATCACTCACCTTAATATATATATATATATATACATACACACACTGCTGATTTTTTTTCTAATTTAGAAGAATATTTCTGATATGTTTCCTCCAACAAAAGAACATTTTTGGATGTAGTAATATCCATCTTCAGACTCAACTGCGAATACCTCGCCTATTTCGTTCTTAACAACGATGCGTGCGGGTGCGCACACACATGGAGGATATGGTAATAAGCAGAATGTATTATAGCCATGAAAACATTAATGTCAACATACGTTTTCTTTAAGTGAAATTATTATACCGAGTGGAATAAGCCTTTATGTTTTAGTAGCAATTAAGTAGAAGTTTTTTTTTCAAGAAGAAGCGATAAAACCACCACAGAAAAGTAGTTTAAAATAGATATTATTTCTGGAAATATGCCTATTTTTGCTTAGGAGTACCCTTTTATGATGACTTTTACTTAATTTTATGGCAATACTGATGTTTTAAAGATACATGAAGAACATAAGGAAGGAATAATTTGGGACATACCTTTGTAGGATGTTCCTGGTGGTCTTCTTATTGACCCTATATTACTGAAAGGAAGGGGAGAAATGTGGAGATAGAAAGATGTGGGAGAATTGCGGGTGAGGCAAGAGGTATGTCAGTTTTAAAACCTGGTTGTAAATTCACATACCTTTTCTCTTACCCGCAATTCTCTCTATCTCCACATTTACACCCCCACCCTTCCTTTCAGTCATACTTCAGTAATATAAATGTTTATCGCCATACGCCGCTCAATAAGAAGACAACCAGGAACATCCTACAAAGGTATGTCCAAATTATTCCTTCCTTATATTCTTCATGTATCTTGAAAGCATCAGTTTTGCCCTAAAATTGAGTAAAAAGTCAATGACATCATAAAAGTAGTTTAAAATTACATAAAGAAAAAAAAATTCATTCCTAATTGATTTATTATATATAAGAATATATTACATTTTATTTTCTTTCAAATATATTTCTTATTTTTGATTTAATACAAATATTTTCTACAATTTTCAATAAATGTTAAACACCATATTTCTTATCAAATGACTTTATAACAAGAAAATATAGAAATTGCAGTTCTGTAAGTATATATTATATATACAATATATATACAATATATATATATAATATATACAAAAATATAATTAATTATAAATATGTCAAATTTATCCCGAACACCCTGTACATATAATATATATATATATATATATAGGGTGTCCCAAAATTCACGCAAGATTTAAATTTAGCGCCATTTGTGCGGTAAAGTGTTGCCAAGGAGGAAAAAAGACAGCGTGACAGCTGACAGTTCAGGGTTATTAAAAATGGAGCGCTATACGAAAGAACAACGCATTTTCATGGATTATGGAACAACAAGTGGATGCTTATTTTTCGAACAAAATCATCTTCAGCGATGAGGCTCATTTTCATCTTGATGGCTTCGTTAATCGACACAATTGTCGCATTTGTGGTTAAGAAAATCCACGAGTGATTGTTGAGAAACAAATGCATCCACAACGTGTCACTGTTTGGTTTGGATTTTGGGCTGGAAGCATCATCGGTCCATTCTTCTTCGAAAATGCGGCTGCTAAGGCAATAACAGTTAATGGTGCTCGCTATCGCGACATGATAATCCAGTTTTTTGTGCCTAAATTGCAAGATATGGATGTGGACAACATGTGGTTTCAACAAGACGGTGCCACATGCCATACAGCCCGAGAAACAATTCAATTACTGCATGAGCCATTTCCTGGTCGTGTAATTTTCCGTTTTGGTGATCAGAATTGGCCGCCCAGATCATGTGACTTAACGCCATTGGACTTTTTTCTTTGGGGTTTTTTTGAAGTCTAAGGTTTATGCCAACAAGCCTACGACCACCCACGCCTTGAAGGAGGAAATTGAGCGCTGTATCAACGAAATTCAGCCACATTTATGCAAAACGGTCATGGAAAATTTCAACAAAAGAGTGCGTATGTGCCAGCAAAGCCGTGGAGGCCATTTACCTGATATGCTATTCCATGCATAACCCTATACTGTATACTTTATGAATCAATAAGAAATTACAATTTTTAATTAAAAACCTGTGTTTTCTATCAAAATTACTTCTTGCGTGAATTTTGGAACACCCTGTATATATATTCTGTAAGTATATATATATTATATATAATATATACTCTTTATATATATATATATATATTCTGTAAGTATATATTACATGTTATATATATATATACTCTTTATATATATTATATATAATATAATGTATACAAAGAAACATTATTATATATATATATATATATATACTCTTTATATATATTATATATAATATAATATATATAAAGAAACTTATTATATTATATATAATATAATATAATAAAGAAAGTTTCTTTTTTACGGAATAATAAGTTTTTTTTTATACGGAACATACTTTGAGTATCATTCAGGAGTTATTAGTGTTTTTAATGTTTTTCATCTGTAGCTTTGATTATATGAGGACTTTGAAGGTTATCAGTGCTAAACTGTATAGGTATATAAAAAGGTGTTTTTCCCCATTTCCCTGTGCTGAAGTGTGTGTCATTCAGTCACGGGGATAACCCGATCACCTCTGTTTTCCGCTTGTCATTAGAACAACGTACTATCGTCAGAATGGATCAAATTCCAAGATTTCCAAGTATGATTAAAACGTGTAAGAATGGGCGAAAAGATTCAAAAGAGAAAGTGAAACGTGTTATGTTCTCAGTAAACCCAAGGATTGCTATCACAAGGTACTTGAGTATCAAAGACTATTCAAGATTTGATTTAACTGATGCAACCCTTGAAGTAATCTTCGGACCTTGAAATATTTCGCATTATTTAAACCTAGTGCATCAAATTATGAGCCCATTTATGATATTAAATTGTTATAAATTAATACATTTTATTTAATATTATGTCTAAATAACGACTTGTGAAATTACGTTACCTTTTTTTAAAAAAAAAAATGTGCATAGGAAAAAGAATGTTAATAGCTGAAAAAAGGCCTAGAAAAATGTTCAATTATTCAGCCTTCCCGAATTAGTTTATCTCTAGAACAGAGAAATGAAGGGTTGTTATCCAAGAAACTTGTCTTTTTAACCCTTGCAAAAAATAGATTTCTATTTCAGGCAAAAATATGAATGCTAGCGTATAGCATCACGAGATGGTTTTAGATTTGCGTACTCGTGCTCTGATTCCTTAAAAATCATCACACACACTATGTGCTCAGGTATATGTGACGCTTAAGATGGAAACAGGCTGCCTACCGATTTCCTAAAATTAGAGCTACAAGAACTGCACTTTCTCCTTTTAGGAAATATAAAAGATCTTAGTCGATCTAATTATTGACTATGCAAACGTTTCATACTTTTGACATTAAATGGAAATGACCACACATTAAAATAATTAGTCACACTGGAGTCATATTGCGAAACTACAGAAGGTAGAGGAAATGTAAAGGTTTTAATTTCCTCAATGATCTAAGGAAACGCTTAGGGAGAATTAATTGGATGCGGATACTGCGTGGGTTGAATGTTAATGATAACGAGAATTACAAGGAAGTCTACAGCTGGCAACAGTTTTATACCAGTCAGATATTATCTCCTTATATACAAAACCGAAACTGGTGATGTCAGAAAGGAAGAAAAAGAAAAAAATCAGAAAATGGCTTGAGACAAGTCCGGTATAAGTGAAGGTTTCTGGTAGTTATGAATATCATAAGACATTTGATAATACGACTGCGTGGAGTAAACGAAAAACTGAGTTGAAAATCCTAATTCTTTTTTTATTCACTCAAAAGAGAGAGAGAGAGAGATTGTATTGAATATTGAAATTAAGATATTACCCTATTATATTGATAAAGTGGTTTTAAATTATATTTTAATACCGTCAATTTGAAAATTTCATCAGCTAGGGGGAAGGGCAATTGCGCCCAATCAGTCCAAATTTAAAGTCATCCCCGATTACAAAATAAATTGTTGCATTCAAAATACAATATTAATACCGCATATCAGTGCCTTTGATTGAACTTGTGTAATTATTCTACAGCAATCGGTATTGGATCCATTATTATATTGGTGTACTTAATTTAAATTAAACTTCAAAGATACCGTAAAGTTAAATGAAAATTGTCCACGATCTAAAGTGAGAATTATTTTAAGTCTACTATGAATTAAAATAATTTATTACTTTTTTTTTTTCAGTAGTAACATTTCGAAATCTATGTTGACCACTGCTTCTAAGTCAATTTTAATTTCTTATTATTTATGGATTTATAACAATGCAAAAGCATACAACGCTAAAGTGTAAAGAAAAACGGCCTTCTCTGGAAATATTAGACAAGGCACTGTTTAATGTTTTTTGAGCAGTCGATAGCTACGAGAGAGGAACGTGGGATTAAGCCACCATTAATATCCCGAAGTAAATGCATGTATTACGTAGGCGGAATGGCTGCTCCTTGTACATTTGCATACAAATTATAGAGTACCGGCACTCGTTACACAAACAGAGAAATTATGTTAGTTAAACAGTTGGTTAGGTCACACGTGCCGCTAGCTTTTATTTCTTCCCGTCACGTGCATAATGCTCTCATCTCATTTGTTGCTAGCGACGCAGAGAAAGGCAAAGAGATGCCTTCTGCTTCTTTTCCGGTGAAGAAAGTTATGAAAAATATTTCCTATATTTTTACACACGTAACTGTATAAGTAAAAATATTCGCATCAATTCTTTACCGCTTCAGCTACAGACGGATAATTTTTTAAAGTTTTATTATGCAGTGTTGTATGTAAACTTTTTGTAATAATAGGGCGTATTTGCCTTAAAAAAACTATCTCCCGATCAGTAGCTATTGTTGAGGATAAATCTCTGCTTGATTATCATGATGGGTTTTGCTGAATCATAGTTTAAGGTTACCACATATAGCCTTGAAAGGACTGTTTGTCCGTCTAGATTTTTTAAGAAATAACAAACCACTTGACAGAGTAGGTTAGTGAAGATGTAGCTCACCTAACCTTCTAGCTTAGTCTGTTGCATAACTCACTGTATAAGTTAAATTGTTTGCTTGTAATCTGACATGTTCGTTTCAGAATGATGGATCATCTTTATTGCGTGTTTCTAATTTACAAAATGTTGGTTAATGCTTAACTGAGCCTTTAAATTCACTTTTGTCCACTTCTCTAAACCTGATACTCTCCTGTGGTAATATTAATTATCTTAATATCTAGGCTGGATCATTTAAATAATAGAAATCCTACTTATTATAGAGCAAATCATGTTCATATTTCATCTTAATAGTTGCAAAATGAAATTTAAAAAAGAAAGAAAATTCAGTTGTTTAAAAATGCCAAAGTGATACCAAGAATGAAGATAACGTAATTGGCCAGTATCACTAGCAAGCTATTTATGGAGAAAAAATATATAGAATTATAAACCTAAAATGCTTTAATTTAGCATACATAAGATATTACAAAGGAGGATATTATAGATCCATCCATATTTTATAGCTAAATATTGAAAACAAATCTTAAAACTTAATAATAATCAATTTTTTCGAAGTATACAGTCGTATATACTTCAAAAAGTATTTTAATATAAAAACGTCTGGGAAATTTCGAAACTGCGTTATTTATGTATTATAATTTTTTACTTATATTATTTTATTATTGTGTTATTATTTTATTTAGCCATAAAATATGATTGGATCCATAATATTCTCCATTATGGTATTATAATACTAATATGCAAAATTTGATGAAATACTGACAATTTTTGAATGTTTTTCGATATCTGTTAACTTATTTGCTTTGTTCATTGTTCTGTAGAGTGATTTTTTTTATCACTCTACAGAACTTCAACGTATCTCCATTAATAGTATCCATGTTTGGTTATGGGAGTGTCTGCAAATAAGAAGGTCAAAAATCAGATACTTATCTGTCTTGTGATTTAACGTGTCAGAAACAGATGTGTCCAATTAAGATGGTAAGTCCGTAAAAGGCTGTCACAATGTGTATATTCTATTTAACAGTTTTCCTTCATAAGTCATGTAGGCTATTTCAGTGTTAAAAATTACATGCAAGAAAGGTCACAACTTTACTGCCGGCTTTTAATGCCTTTATTAAAATTGACAAGCGTGTGTATCTGTCTGTTTATTATTTGTGGAGTCATTATTTCTTTATTTAATCACACTTAGTGGTACACGAATTCTATCAGTCGAATGTGACTTAAAATGACCTTACAATTGAATAACAACAGCAAGAGAAAAAAAAAACTATTCCATTAAATTTATTATTTAAGATAATATACAAACGGTATAGAAATTAGTTTTAAAAATAATTAAATAAAGATTTTAATAAATTATTTTTTTTTTCAAAATTTCTTTGCTTATTATACTTCTATATACATTTCATAACAGGTAAATGTTTAGATTTAGAATTTATCAATTAAAATTATAATTGGTATTATTTATATTTATAATTATAATTTCTGTATCTTTGTTTAATAGAACTAAAATGACCTTGCAATTGAATAACAATAGCAACATAAAAAAAAAACTATTCCATTAAATTTATTATTTAAGATAATATACAAACGGTGTAGAAATTAGTTTTAAAAATAATTAAATAAAAATTTTAATAAATTATTTTTTTTTCAAAATTTCTTTTCTTATTATACTTCCATATATATTTCATAATAGGTAAATGTTTAGATTTAGAATTTATCAATTAAAATTATAATTAGTATTATTTATATTTATAATTTCTGTATCTTTGTTTAATATAACTAACTGAAATAGATACAATCCTAAATAATGAAAACAAACTGTTTCAGCTTTTGTTTACACAGTTATTATCTACACTTTCTTCATGTCTTAACCGAAGTAATTTTCAAAAAATAAATCATAAACTACGGTTTTATGTCACGTTCTTAGCGAGGTTGTTCATGGCGTGTGACCTAAGTAGAAAATAATTCCATGTGACTATATATTTTATAATTATAAAATTTGATAATAAACTTATTATAAATGATATTTTTATTATAAAATACAAAATTAATACAATACAAATAAATTACAAGAATACAAATTAATTACAAGATTTATAATTAGTATTTGTATTACAAGATTGATAACATTTTACTATTTATTATAAATCTAATTTACTATAAATTAGATTTATAATACATATTAATATATCATTTATAAGACATAATATAAATCTTATAATTATAAATCATGAATTAATTTTAAGGTTACGAATTGAAGGCCATGAAGTGTACAATTAAGTGTTCTTTTGTAATTGTGGACTATTAATAAAGAGAATAAAGAGAGGTATGTGAAGTGGTATATCAAGGCTGAAAGGAATTTATATGGAACAATTTAAATATTGAAATAAAAACTGGTTGTCATACATGATAAAGACAGTAAAATAAAAATAAATAATTAAAATAACATTGTTAGCTACATGAATTTTGGTATAAAAATATTGAAATATGCACTTTTAAATCAATTTGTGTGTTATATCTTACAAGAATTTAAACACCTTACTTTTCTTTAAGATACAATATAATGCTTATGAAGGCGTTGTTTAAATTCGCTTCATAATATGAAGGAGATCGGTAATCATCGCTATATATCTATCTACTAAAGGAACAGAATACTATCTTTATCGTATTTGCAATGCTTTCCCCGTAAAATCTTTGTCTCTGTGTGTAATGTACTGAATTAGTCGTAGTAATTATGGTGACCGCAATTAGGTTAAATACATAAAATATATACACAGAAATGCATGAATAGGTGTTGACAATGAGGGGAGTCAGTTCTCTCATTTTTGTCATCAAGATCTGTAAGCACTACATAACAAATGAAGAATTATTCTCCAGAATAAACAAATCCCAATGGTATTCTTCCCAGAACAGTTTTGAATTCCTCTAAGATATGGCTTAAGCCAAAATTAAATTTATTAAACATTCTCATACAAATGTCATCTAAATCGTAGCAGTCCCAGTTCTTTATAGCGAACAGAACTATACGAGTCTGCTTTTAAAATGTCTACGATATTCACTGTGAGTTCTATATGATTGCTGTGAAGGGCAACAGATTTTCTTCATTGAGAAAAACAAACATGATTTCCATAGTTCTTTACGTAATACACATCAAATTATAGGTCGAATATGCACTGGATAAACAACGAAACACACAATGAAAGAACAACATTTAGGTCAGACCATTATCAAATAGACTCGCATTTTTTGCTCCAGGTTTATCATTAAATATTATGAAAACAACTAACATTCATAAAGTCAGTTCCATTAGATCATAAACAGTAATAACCATCACACATAATTAGATAAGGGAGTGGAAAAAAAAAAAAAAAGGGAAATACTTCGAGGGAATAGTTTTTCTCAACTTCGTTAGCCTGTCTCCTGTAGAAGATTTAAAGTAACCCATAAACACATTCGGCCATTTTCATTGACACGTTACGTAATCAGAGTTGGGACATTAAAAACATAATTATTCATTCGTTCTATCTCCCGTTACAATAAGGATATGGTAATTACTTAGGACCGGTTTCGACAAACGTTTATTATCGTTCTGTAAGTGTTGTTCTAAGCTAGAAACTTCCCCGTTAGTGGCGCCTGTGAAGGCAGCCTTTCTGTCTCATAGCAACATTTCGACTCCTGCTCATTATCAGTTGTTCTTTTATCTAAACCTACTTTGGCACTGGAAAGGGGGGGGGGAGTCATATCGAGAGGTGAGATAGAGAAACACTAAAGGGAAAAAACCCTTTTCAGAAACTCAACCAGTTTGTATTTTTTTTAAAATAGTTCCAGATGTTTATGCTGCGAAATAGAACACACGTGTCTCAATGGTTACTCAATCCACCGGACCACAGCAAAAAAGGAACCCCAAGGATCTGTCAATGAGGTTAGGTCAGATAAAAAGGAAAAAACCGGCAAGGTCATTTTGATATATTTAAAAGGGTATATAATACTCCCTTTTCTAAGAAATTTTCTGACCTTTCTTTTCTTTATAACCCTCACTACGAACTCTTGATAATTTTAAAAGTTCCAGATTCTTGGAACTTCAAGACGCGATTTATTTAAGTAGTTTTTTTCAATTTTACGACCTTAATAAAGAACTTGGTTTAAGGGAACAAAAGTGGGAAAATGCATTTAGATTAACATGGTAGTAAGTTGTTTATTACTTGCAGTATCATAAATCATAATATAATGGCGATGAAATGCTTTTATGTACAAAATAAAAACAAATTACCTTTCAAATATTTTTTAGTTTTATCCTGCCTCTTAATAGTTCCGCTCTAGAATAGGAACAAGATGACACAACCTTGCCTAGTGGTCAAGGAAACTCGTCTCTGTTCTATTAAAACTACAGGACAGTGACAGGTAGGTCTTCTAAACAACATCAAAGATTGTATAATTACATGGATAAGTACGCCATTTCTAGCAGTCGAGGTCTCTTTACACGCCTCATTACATTCACTGTCTTATGAATTTATTAAACTACGTAACTACCTTAGTGTTGAAGAGAGTTAATTCACTGTACTCAGCACTTTATGACTTTGAGAACTTGACTGATAAACCTAGTCACTAAAACCAATAATTTTCTTCAGAATATGCGAGTTTTTTTCCCTTAGTTGAGTACTAGACCCAAATCCTAATAACATGTTACATACACAGGGGTCTAATTATATAAACATAAAATATGCATAAGCAAACTACTTATATTATCTTGATATTATAAAAATAAATCTGTTTTTTAATTTTAGAAGATAATTTTAATTAAAAGCTTTTCTAAACATTATAATTTTGAAAATTACAAATAGAATTATAAAAACAAGATATTTTTAGAGAAATATGTCGAAAAAATTTGTATTAAAGAAAAGAAATTTGAGTTATGTCTTGTTAGTTTCTTAGGCAATCATGTTTCAGTCATGTATTCTCTTTTTATTTTTTGCGCAGGTGACTTTGCCTCCTTGTGCATTCCCTGGTTTAAAATGTCAGTTTACGTCTGTCTTGCACAACTATGGAAATTTCCACGATCAACATTTACTAACATAGTTGGCTCCAAGCACTCGAGGCTTGTTACTAAGAAATCTTAATGACACAAAAAGAATTAACATCAACACAAAGAAAGAGATAGTTTTGTTTTATAATTCGGCCATTAAAAGTCTAAATGAAAAGATATATTATAATAACAGTGAATAAAATTCCACCTAAGATTACTTGGATGTCCAGTTTTCTTTCTAACAAGCACGAGCGCCACCTATAAGGCGACCTTGAATCGATCAAGTAAGACTGTTTTAATCTCAGAAACCAGAGACTAAACAACAAATAAAAATCAATTGGCCTCTTTTGTAGCCTCGTTAATAGGACACATCGTACAAGAGTCCGCTTTTGATGCAAACATGAAAGCAAAATCGCATAAACATCTCCGTATAATACTCAATAATTCTCTTCACGTGAACTACCAAGCCTTGACGAAGCTATCAACCCATCACGCAGTGTCTGACCCACTCCAAACGGCATCTGTTTACATCGCTTTCGTAGGACAGATCCGGTACAGAGATGGCCTCTGTCTGTTTGGGATGAAAGATGGGTGGAATGTCATAGGTAGTGCCAACTTAAGTGCTTACGAAGTTCTTTTATTATTATTATTTTTATTTTTTATTTTTTGCTGGGTATGTGTGAAGTCAGAAACGCACTCTATACAAAAAAAAAAAAAAGTTTGCAGGAATACCATTTATTAAGTCATCTATAAACTACACATAATGCTATTGGGATTTATGTCACACCTTCAATGGAATCGACAATAAATAAAATGTTACTTCTCGAATCAAGAGACTCTTTACGCATTCTTAAAAAAAACAAACAAAACAGTCTGTTGTTTCTTCAACAGCTACAATTCAAACCTTACACAAGTAAATATCAATATGTGTGCGCTAGTTCTACTTAAAAGCAGAACTTGGAAATCTCATTCAAATGCAAGACAACTTTGTAAATAACACAAGAACAGATTTGAGAATGCAACATGTGAAGGAAATAATTGGAGATCACCGCTAGAGGGAAAACATTGGCAAAATGCCAACCATGAAGAATAAATATATATAAAAAAAATTGGATTACAGAAAAACTATCTATTTGGACAATGGTTATTCTTCTAGGTCATTCTAAACATATCATAAGCATTTATATAGAAGTATTATTTAAACAGGAAGTGTGGAATTTTGCATTTTTTACGCTATAAAAAAATATAATTTTAAATTTGAAGGACAACTAACAATACTGAACTAAAATTCACAGAACTACTGATATTTATTGTTTTATGTTTTGTTTTTTATATTTCTCTTGATTATTCCGCATGGTGGCGCGCAAAGTGAACGACTTCAACCACCATATTGGTACTTTTCCGTTTAGCGCATTTATCAGACCTGAATTAAAGTGTAATGAATGAGATGTGGTATTATTTGGGAAGCTTAGGAGATTTTTTTTAATCTCTGTGAAGTCCTTGCTCTTCGACTATTAATAAAATCATTGTTTCCGAGACATTTACTAAACGTTCGCTAGTCTTAAAAAAATGTGTCTGAAAATGAAAAGAAACGAGGGGGGAGCGAAATACCTGTTTTCATTGAGACTGATAGTTCCACTAGGTACAACCATGCATGAAAATATATAAAGGTCAAGTTATGCTTCCGCAAGTCTTTTTTTTTTATTTGAACCTCCAGACAGGTTTCCTTGAAATACACGATAAATCATAACACAATAAAGCATTATAATATGTGGTATTACTGTGAAGGTGTTCGTTATTAATTTAAAAGAGAAATTATTGTGTCTTAAGAACATAATAAGAGGTGGTGGGGGGGGATGCCAAGAAAATCGTGTAATTAAATCTGCCCACGCTTCTTATGACTTACATTTTTGCAGTCATTGAAGTACTAAGAAACAAAGCAGTTGATCTGAATTGTACTCAAGTTTAGAAATGAAGCACGTGAATATATAGTTGGCTCCCTATTTTAATATATGTGCAGTAAACTTAGTGCTGATATAATATATAATATCAGCACTAAGCATAAAGAATAATTATTTTAAAAATATGACGCATATAATAGGAAGCCCCGGCCTGGTTGGCTGAATGGTTAGTGGATCCGCTCTCCAGCCAAGAGGCTGCAGATGCGAATCCCACCTGGGACATGGATGTTTGCGATTGTTTTGCACATTCATCCGGACAAATATGTATATTCTCTCTCTCAAGTGTAGGTCACCATGGGAGAAGTAGACCCATCGGAAGTGATAAAAAACAGCGGACCCTGCGCCAAGCGGGACATGGCGCTAGGAAGAAGATGCTTATAATGGGAAAAGCAACAAACAGGTAATTTTTTTAGACTGGAGAGAACAGTGGGTGAAATAGAATCGAAATAAGTTTAAAGTTTAGAATATAAACTGTTACTAAAGGATTCATATGAATAAGATTTGTATGCTAAACTCGAAACATACCATTTTATTGTACAAGATGTCCGCGCGGTTAGCCTAGTGGCTTTGCACTTCGCAACAATATGCCTGGAGAAGGAGTGTCCTAGGTTCGATTCCCGTCGCCGACGTGAGGAGCTTAAGGATCTTCCTCAGCCATGGCCAAGTTAGTCGGTCTTGGGCGTAGACAGCAGGGTTCCCCCCCCCCAGTTTATCTGGGGGTTTTCATCCAGCAAGCAGGCAAACCTCCCCCCCCCTTGAATACACCCGGATCTACAGCCATAAATACTTAACCTTCCCTTGAGGGGGCTCAACTCGCCCCAATAGGGAGGGGGGGGGAGAAAAGGGAAGGAACTCCATACGAATAAATAAATAAATAAATTGTACAAGATATTACAAATAATCTTTACAAATGTGAAGTATTGATTACAAATAAGCATGGTAACGTCATGGTAGTTATAAAGGTGGGTTTCATATAATAACGTAGTTTTATTTAATTAAGACCTAATTAAGATTTTTTCTGAACACTAAAGGTCAGCTGACTTCTATTAAGTCATGTACAAGTATATATATCTATTTATTTGTATTGAGCCCATGCACGAGAGCTTGGTTGATCAACCTATAGTACATTAATACCATGTATAGCCAGTGGGTTGGTCAAGGAGAAACTTGTTTACATTTTATTTAAAAGCCTGTATATTGTTTCCTTGGGAAACACATCATAGGGAAGACTGTTCCAGAATACAGCAGTAGAAAGGATAAAGGAGGAGGAAAAGAAACTCGTTTTGTAGGTTTCAAGGTGCACTGTGAAGGGATGTCGGGCGGTGGCTGCACGTGTTCCAACGGGCTTAGTACTAACTGGGGGAATTATTGATGCTATTTCAGATGAGCATTTCCCATGGAAATATTTGTAGAATATACAAATTGCAGAAACCAAACGTCTGTGCGAAAGTGGGAGGAGTGAATTGGTAAGAGAGGAGTCATTAATCAATCTAATTGCTCTCCTCTGTATTGAGCCAAGCATTTTGAGGAAGCTCTTAGGGACATCCAGTCCAAATGTGAGAGCAGTCTTCAATAGCTAGGAGGATTTGTGTATAAGGTTAACAGCTGTTCAAGGGTGAAGTAACGTCTTAAGCCAAAGAGAAATCCTAGTATTTTAGAAGTTGAGAATAAAATGGTTGTGATGTATTCATGCCAGGAGAGGCTTAATGTCAGGGTAATTCCAAGAAGAGAAATCTTACCTTGTCTGGAAATTTGAGTGTTGTCAAAAATAATACTGGGAGAAAATGGTTCATTTTTGTGAGAAATAAGACAGAACTGGGTTTTACTAGATTTGAAATTGAAAACGTTATCTGAATCCCATTGGATGATGGCTTGGATATCAGAATTGAGGGCAGTGGTGGTTGGTGTTGGTTGTATAGAGTAAGGTTTATCAAATGAAAGGGAGGAGTGCAATGCTGTCATCTGCAAAACGGTGTATTGAGTTGAAGGCCAACTGAAGTAGGTCATTGATATACAGAAGGAAGAGGGGTTGGTAAAAGAACAGATCCTTGCGGAACACCGGCATTAGTGGAATGGTGAGAGAAAAAGAACCTATTGGTTCCTTTTTCTCTCAATGAAGAAATGAAGCCTATTGGCTCTTTATATATTTAAGAAAAAGGAACCACCCATCGTGAACACAGTGTGCGTCCAGACAAAGCTGGCAGTCCAATTATAGAAGTACTGAGACAGAACAAACGATTGATGTTTTCTTAATAAGCCTTTGTTCCAGACCCGGTCAAAAGCTTTGGAGATAAAGTGCAACCACTTGAGATTGGCCACATTCACGTATGTCACCCAGAGATGGGTGACGAATGTGTGTGTGTGTGTGTGCATATATATATATATATATATATATATATATCAAATTTAGAATTTTTCAGGAAGGTTAATATTCAAATGGAAACTTATTAATCATTTGTTATCTTTGTATAATTAGTTTTTATTATATATATTTATTAATTTAGGCAAGTGGTAGCATTTTAGCCTCTGACCTACACGCTGTAGGCTCGAATGCCACTAAGTGTACATACGTTTGCGAGTGTATAGCGTAATAGTTTTACTAATTATTTGCAAAATTATTCATTGAAAAGAAGGGGATGCTATCAAATTATTTCTAACAGAGGCACAATGGAAATATTCCAAAGGAATATTTCCATTTTAAGTTCAGTGGGCCAATGTATAAGCATACCGAAACTGTTTATTCATTTATTTTTCATTTTCATCAGCACAGAACAAATGTAAGAAATTAGAAATCAAATTCGTACCAATGGGGAGCAGATTGTAAATTTTTCAGTATTAATTTCGGCTACATAAATAGATGAGCAAGAAAATAATCATTAGTATTATCTCTTATTTATAAGAAGCGTGCATTTGAGACCAAGATAAACAATAGTAGCGAGAAAAAATGACGTCAATAGGTGCAATTCAAGAATGTGTAAGAAGCGGAAGTTCTTAACCCTCTTTAAAAACACTGATTCACGCATAAAAAAAAAAAAAAAAAAAAAACACCTCACTGCCGAGATTGGAGGCAGCAGCAGCAGCAGCAGTGCAGATGAGAACAGAAGGCAAACACGGACATTGCACTTCCTGTGACGTCATAACCGAAGCAAGATTTCGTCATTAATGATCACGTGTGATCTTAATTAGAACACGTGTAGGGGATCTGAAGGTTTCCTTGTAATATTCTATCTTCATTATCTAGAAGTCCTTCAGGCTACGCCGATGTTTTCAACGCGTGAGTTTTAAGACAATGGTAAACAAGCAGGTTTATTTTTTTTTGAAAAATAAAATGGCGCCTGTGTAACGTAGTCGGTAGCGATACCTTTTAGTATTGGAAAGACCCGGATTAGAATCACGTCCAGGATGTGAGGGGATATTTATAAGCATATTTTTAAACTGTAGAGCGTTGGCCGTGTCATACAGAGATGACAGGTTTTTCTCACCTGTAAAACATACAAAACCACCCACAGAGCAAATATATATATAAGAGAATGCGGTGATTACCTTAATAACTAGGCCTAAACGAATGTCAGTTTATTTGGCTATTAACAGATCATTCAGAGGGAGTTTAAAATAAATCCCGCACTCTTGGGTTATCATGACGATATTTAACGATATTTTGGATTCAGTTAATAAGTAGAATACTTCGAATAATTTCCTGGTATGTTCTGATAATTGGCAAAAATTCCACTACACTATTGGATTATGAATTCTACCTCTGCACTCCACAACAGTTTTAATTTAGACCTTCATTTCATAATATCACAACTATGCTGTGATCTTTGGAAATAAGCCTCAACTATGCTCGACAAAATTCCAAAGTAAAATAAATTAACATGATGTAATAATAAAAGTTTGGTTTGTAATTAATAAAAAATATTTAAAAAATCCTAAGGCTACATGTTTAGAATCATATTAAAAAATTACGAGAGAACTATTAAGGAAAAAAAATAAAAATAAAAAGCATCCTGCGTTGAATTTACTGAATTGATTGGTTACATTTGCTTTCGGTATGAGATATAACAAGCGAAATTGTTTCCCCATTTATAATACTATTTACTACTAAAAATACTATAGTAGAAAGGAAGAGTAAAAATACAATATTGTTCTTACGAAGTACTAGTGACATTAGCAAACATGGCAACAGAACCAATAATGTTTGAACTTTATGTATATACATACATTTCATGTGACTTCAGCCCACAAGATCGTAAACTAATAGCCAATTAGTACCGTGAGTAGTGTAAGAAAAACAATATATCTTTTTGTATTTTATTTTTTTCTTAGTCCAGAAACCCTGTTATAGAGACCACACGTGAAATTTTTTGAGCCACTTCAGGCCTTCAAGTAAGCGGGATGATGGTCTCACAAGATGAGATGAACTTCATCTCCCACCTCAAGTCCATCACAAACATCCATGTCCACGGTTCGTTAGAGAGCAGGTACGCTAACCAGTCGGTTAACCAAGCCGGATGCAATTATTACTGAATTTCAATTGAATGCATCTTTGTAAATTACTTTAAAATGTAAACGAACATCCGTTTTGTGTAGGCCGCAATCTTCCACACAAATTTCAAAAAGACAAAATTAAAAGACAGAACATCTGTGTAGAACCTGCACTGGTACTTTTATAAGTTATGACTGTTTTCAATTTTAATGTGGAATTCCTAATATGTTCTCCTTTCCTGAAACTAGATCTAAATGTTCCCACTCTAAAGCGAATTCCTTAATTACTGCAATTTCCTGATGTGACTTTCTCACATCTTCTGAAGGAAGGATCGTATGTTGATAATTTCGTCCCCCCCACGTACTGTTAAACACCTCATACGCTTCTGAGTCATATCTACTTACTTTGTGTGGAATGTCGCTGTTCATCATAAAAAAGGAAGCAATAAAAGCACGCCTGTGATCTCTTCTTTCAATTCTTCTTTCCTTTTTTTTATTAATTCATTTTCTTTTCCTTCTTTTAGAAGAGATCACAGATATTGAAACATTCTTCTCTGTCTGATTTTTTTTTTCATTTCCGTTACGGAGATCTTTCCTATGAAAGCACACTTTAGTGATCCCACATTTATAAGTTTCATTCATACAATTAGTGTAGAATATTCTCAACAAGCATTTCTTGCGATCTCTTTCTATCTCCCCTTGTGAATTGCGTTTAATGCAATCAGATGAGTAGGAAATCGACAGGATGCCGTATATCTCGAATTATAACAAAACATCTAAGTGAAAACATAAGTCATTGGGGGGGGGGGGTAGGTTTCATTATCGTTGAAGCAACTAAAGCTGCGTAACAAGTATATCGATTAATTAAAAGTGTTCAAAGGCGAATTCATCTGTTTTCTAAATGGAAAATCCGTAGTTTCAAGAAGAAAAAACCATCCCGTCTCTATATGCGATTGGATCACTCATCTGTCGAAAAATTCCTCACGACGAAGACGGGAATTGAACTCAGGTGGTTTTTTCTAATCTAGAACATGACTTATAGAATCTTATGCTACAAACATCAACAATAGAAGTCTTGAAATCTTACTAACTGGCGTTGTGTATAGACAAAAATTCCAATTCCATAATGTCTTTAAGTCGTATACACAGATGTGCAATCTTCGGAAACTCGATTTAAGACAAACACAGAGATATTCTGTGTTTATCTGAGATATTCTTCTCTGTCTCTTGGTATATGGGGAAAGAGGAGGAGAGTAAATATCTTGATTAATTTCTGAAATGTTTTCAAAGGGAGGGGCAGATTACTTGTACGGAATGCTGGCCGTGTAGGGAGGACAATGTTTTCCTTAGGAATGAAAACTCGGAGGACGTGTAATGCGATAGGGGCTGATTTGGTATCAAGGAAGGCCATTCTCTGACGTCTACTTTACACCATTAACGGATATCTCACTTTTCAACACTTTTCTAAGTCTTTCATCGATGTCTGTTATTTCAACCGTAACGACCGCTTTTTCTTACTCCCCCCCACCCCCGGCCGGACACAAAAATGTAAACCTCTTGCGGCTTGGACTAAGTAGGGTTTTCCTTAACTGACATCAGAGGGTGGTCTTAAAGATATAGTTTCTACCACACAACCAAGGTCAGTTGTTGTGTCTTCCAAGCGAAACGGAACATGCATGCAGACAAGTCTCCCGCCTAACTTCATCTCTGATTACTGTCTTTAATCTCCGCAACGGATGACAAACACCCATCGAAGTATTCCACTAATCTAAGCAAGTTGTTGAGAGCTACGAAACAAGAAAACAAAGCAGTAATCGTCAAAATTCCTAAAAACTATAAACGGAGACTGTAAAAACTGTTTACTGTCCAAGTTCACACGTTCAGCTGTCTGTTCACTAGTGCAAAACCCGAATTCAACCTGTTTGGCATTCTGCTAAACAAAAACAAAGAAATTCTCCACTAATGAAACTTGTATGAAGCTAATGGTTGCTTAGCTCATCACGTTTCTTCTAGTAGTAGTGATCTTCGTAGTGTACCTTGAAGGTCTAGTTTGATAGCATCCTTTGTAACAGATTAAGGTTGATTGACCTATAATGAAGAGACAAAAAGTAGGTAATCCATAGAGCTTTGCGCAATTATATGCGTCTAAAATCCAACCTCGATCTGATTAAACCTGTTGCCGCATAAAAGCTAAATTGCCACTAATTAAAGGAATAAAATTCCCCTTACACAACCCCTTGTTTATCATTAAATTATTTTTTTCCCCTTCACAATGTCAAAACAGGTTTCATAGTGATTTAGGCTGAAATGAAGTCATGTTATTAAAACAAACTACGGGTCTCTACACTGATCTGCTTATTAATAATAGTAATAATATATTTAATCAGCAATTTAGACTTATGTAAAACGTGCATGAATTTTTTTTTATCAATATATCACTTTATTTGCAATTCTTCATTTCTCTACACACACACACGCACGCCGCCAATGAAAGATGCCTCTGAAATCAACATAAGATATGAATAGTAATTGCTGAAAGGTTAGCTTATCTACTCTCCAACCCACAAGCTACGGGTTCAAATCCTGTCGTGTGCATGGATATTTCCGATTGTTTTTAGGTTGGAGATGAAGTTCGTTGCCCATCCAGTTTGAGACTACAGTCCTACTTATAAAAGGCTTGAAATGGCTTAAAATAGTTCCAATGTTTGGTCTCTAGTGCAGGGTTCCTGGACTATATAAAATTACAAAAAAAGAAAGAAAAAAAAAATAATAATCCTTAGCCCGTATAAAGTGCAAATGCACTTTAGGTTTACAAAATTTTCAATGTTAGATTTAATCACTTTAATTAGTGTAGAATCGTTTTTTTTTTTAATTTTCGTCCATAGAAGATCTTATTAATCGATTTGCCAAGCATTTTAATGAGAGAATTCGATAAATAAATATACAAGATAATGATCCACTCTGTAGTATCGATAACATTACAAACTGATATAAAATGACAATCAAGAGAGAGACGTTTAAAGTTTCCTATTAATATTTAGTAAGAGAAGAATTGCACAACCTGTCGGACATACCAAGCGGAACTCACCGAGACGATTTACGGATGGCACAAGGAAAGACATATTTCCTTTCCTCCGGAAGTGGTGTAGTTTGCACCTCCGTTGGAAGGAAGATTTAAAAGGTGAACAACAAAATGAGTAAGTGTGATTATTATCTAGTTCCTTTACTAGTTGGCTTTAATATTAAGACCGAGACGAACACGGACCTAACATAATTATACATTTTGTACATTTAATATCAAAACGTGTGGCAACGAATTATCTGGCTAAAAGAATGGCAAGGCAGCCATAGTCATGACTCGAATCTGTTCACTGCATAGACTGATTAAATCGCGTTTAGCTTAAATCCTATATAAACGTTCCTCGTTTCCTAAGCGGGATTTTTTCCCCTCTCAAGAAGCTTCCAATGTTCCCACTGAGAACTTCAAATGGATCCCTTTAGAGCTTGCACTTTTGTTGTTCAGGATTCATTTACTGGTTATCATCAGCAATTCGATACATGCTATTCACGCTGTTATGAGCAATTGAAGAAATTGATTATTACACATTTTGGGTAGATTTTTTTTTTAAATTCGAGGACAGGATCCCATAGTTAGACCTAAAAAGCACATCCAATCATAAAATCTGTGTTATGCCTACTGGCAATTGCGATAGACACAACTAAGGCTATGGAGGCCAGTGTACTATCATAGATATAATACACAGTAGCCAGTTTTGTCTCTCACAGGATGAAAAAAAAAAAAAAAAAAAACATTCCAAGAAGAAATTTATGATATCCCAGATCATCCGAAATGTCATTTTTTTATACTTTATTCTGATCTCCAACGAAAAAGTGAAACCACACAGCTATGATAGTTACATTACCCAGAACTTTTGAAAGAAGTCAAGATTGACACTTCTATTTCGAACTGATTTGCGATTCTTACATTAGAACAAATTATGTTATAATGAGAGTATAAAAAGGCTGATGAATATAAATTCTTGGCAGTATTACTGCGTTCACAGCTGTTGTTAACACTGTTATATGTCAGTATGCAACGTACAAACACAGTCGTGCGTGCTTGTATCGCTTTCCGGTTATGACATTTAAGGCTGCCATCTGTTTTTAAATACAACTTGGATGTCTCCCAAGATTCCAGTGCATACTATGTGGACGGCTAATTTAGTGCGTCTTATGTCAACACAGTCTGTGTCATTCTTCTCGCTAATAACCAACAGATGTAACAGTCGTACAACTCCTCGTGCCCTTGAGAAATGATGACGTCATGGATGTCGTCATGGCGCGTGACATCACACTGCAGGACCTTGTAAAAGAAGGAAAAAAAAAAAAACTATAACGACAAACCGAGTTCCTGGAAGACACTGACGTCGACTTCCGGCATGTTTTGAGTCTCCACCTTGCACGTGAAACGACGACGGGATGCCTACTAATTCATCACGTGTTGTTTGCGGTCCTTTATGCCCTTTATTTCCCTCTTTGGATCCTTTGGGAAGGGTTCCGCGCACATAGCTTATGTCACAGTTGTCACTGCAATTTCAAGGATGTAATATGTTTTTTCCCTATTCGGAATGTTTGGGTCCATATGTTCTGATCTCCAGCATTTCTATCCGCTAGCAACAACCACCACACGCTACATTAGCTACACCAGTCACGTGATTTCTTAATAAATTAGCGTGGTTTATGATCTTTGTAGAATGAAAATGATTTTGTTTAGGTACGGAGGAGATGTTTACATGTACCATATAACCTTCATGCCTGTCATCTAGAAGGAAATATTAATGCTTATGTCATCGTGTCACTTATACAACACACAGAAGCTTCCATATGTAGACATGCGGCAATGGTAAACCTTCCCTTCTTCATTAAGGCAAAGTAACATTATAATGCGTTGTACACCTGCAAGTTTTATGTATTTATGGTGTAACCAGGGCCTTCGCCAGATTAGATCGAGTCCTGAGGCAAATAATTAAATATCGTCCCTGATGGATTATAAGACAAAAATATAAGAAAATCTCCAATCGCTATTTTGTTTTTATTACAAGAGAAACATTAATACAAAATGATGACAAAATAAATATTAATTAAATGTTTGCTCTACGGGGATATCGCACAATAAAACTGTTTATAAGCTCTTCTAAATTTAAATTATAAGCTATGTCCGCCTCTGTCGATATAGTTGCCAGACCAACCAATCTTTGTTGGGCCATTGCTGTTCGCAAATAATTTTTAATCAGTTTAAGCTTGGAAAAACTTCTTTCCGAACTTGCTACGCTAACAGGAATTGTTGGCGTAGCGACTGCGTCTACCGCAATATGGCTGAACGAGCGCCCTTATTAAGCCGCACCGTGAGGAAGGCTGCCTCTATGCTACGCCCTGTCGACGGTACTGGGTGTAACCCGAAGAAATTTTTCAAAGGAAGCCGCCATTAAGATATCAAAAGCTGAACGGTTTCCATTCTCTGCTTATAAAACATGTTATTGGATAGTTTAGGATGGTTGACTGACTATTTTTATGCAGTTCGTTAATATAATTCATTTCCTCATTAAAAATAACGGAAATTATATTAAGACTTTAAATTGTTATTGCATAATATTTAAAATATTTTTTATGATTCGAAAAATACTGCATATATTTTTGATGACGATCATTTAATCCTTCAGTCGTGTCCGACTCTTGGTAACTTCGTTAGTGTTCTTGCCACAAAGTGTTTCTAGTAAGGAATTTTACAGGGTACAGTACTTCACCATTGTTTCTCTCCCCCCCCCCCCATTTTATCCGGACTTGGGACCAGCATATAGCTGACGAGACAGGCCAATGGCTGGATCGTAAAGTATTCATGGCTGTAAATCTGTGTGTGTTTGTGGGGCCTGTTCTGAGGGACGAAAAACCGAGTTTCCAGGTGGGAAAACCTCTACCTCCGTACGAGACCGGCTGGCTAACTCACCTTTAGTCGAAAGAGACCAGATAAAGGTTCCTCACGTCATTGACGGGAATTGAACCCAGGTCTTTCCAACCAAAGGGCGTCGTCTATATCGACTGAGCTACGGAGGATCTGTATATACTTTTAATTTTTCTATATCATAATATTATAATAATTTTATGATTGGAACCCTTGGAATTTTTCAAACGGAAAATTTATGTCATGTGTTTCCAAACGTTTAAATCAGTTAATAAAAATTGAGTATCGAGATATTAAAGTCATTAAAATTGCAATGGAAAACATGAAATAAACCAATATTATTCTTACTATGCGTACATTATAATTACTACATGTTGAACTATATAAATAAATGCTTTTCGATCTATTTCTTACACAATTTATATACTGGTAAGAAAGTTGCGAAATTTCTGGTACACAGGTAAAGATTTTCTGTATTTGTAGATAAAATAATTATTCGTCTTTTAATACTCATTAAATTTTATTACTTTAACATTATTTATAAGGATTTAAAATTTGAATGTTATACTACCTTCAAAAAAGAAACGAAGTTTAAATGGAAATAAGTCAAGTATCGTTAGATACTACTAAGCCTAATTTTGTGAACAAGGCCTGGTGAATAGCATACAGCAATTGTAAAGAAAAAACTGCATACAAATGAATAGCCAGTATCGCTAATAAAAAGGGATATCTTTATAATATATATAATAATCTTTTACCAAGTAATATCAATTGTGTGATAAAATGTTATGTCGTAATATTAACCTATTATCACAGTATGTCTCTTAATGTCTTCTGTTGCGGACTCATGTCAAATCTCCGGGCAAGAAGTAGCATATTTAAAGGTGTTTCTGTATTGCAATACTTAATCTTCTACTGTTGGAACCTAATCCCTCACACTATCTTGATTTCTTCTTAGTTCATTTGCTATCTGTTCTATGGAACAAACTTCTCGGAACCACAAAACGCTTTTTGTTTAAAGCAGACGTCGGTAATTTCTTCTGTTTATCTTATCCTTGGCCCATCAAAGATGAACTACAGTTGAGCCACATTTAACTTCCGTGGGTGGATGGTTTAAAAAACTGGAACTGGAAAAACACGCGTTTGAAGAAGTGCAGGCAGTATCAGATTTAGAAATGTTTGTCGAAAGGCCATTCTAAGCTAGGATTCAATCATGATGTCATCGTCCCTTTACACCAAAGCAGTTATGCCCACACGTCCGGATATACAAGCTCATAAAACGTAATTAAATTAAACGTCCTACTACCTCCGTATGAGGCTTGCTAACAGATCTTAATTTGAAAAGTCAGTATAAAGTATTTCGTCGTATCCAAGACGGAATCTGACCAGAGTCTAACTGAAGTGAAAATGTGGGGTAGTTCTAGCAAGTACGCCACCTTTTTTTTTAGGAAATATCTCAAAAGCAAACATACAATTTTGATCGAGTAAGCAAGGAATAAATTACAATAGCTTCCTTGGTTTTTGGTTCACTTCAGTTTTTTACACTAAAAAAACTCCTTTTTCCTAAACAAACTAATCAAGTAATGCACATTTATATTAAGCCATGTTTACTATATCAAATGGCCGACTATTTTGCGAATGTAGGTGTGTCTTGTAAGGAAAGAGAACTCTACCCAAAGAAACATGTACACAGCCATTAGCGCTGTCGCTTTGCCATTAAACCGGAACAGAGTACAGAACTACCGTATGTAGCGGTCGTCAGTATTCTGTGACTGAGACGTTCATTTAAGGGGAATTAATTAAATAGACGCACTGACACGCAGAACCCCCAGAAACATATGGAGTATGTAACTACTGCCGGAAGCAATGCAGGAACAGACAGACCACAAATTCCGGGCTTTTTTTATGCTTAAAGTCAACTCTGAACGAATCGTTCGTTGGTTCATAGTAATTGAGATTGAAATTATGTAACAGTATTAAAACAGAGAATGCTGATGCTTGAATTTCTATGATGATCTGAAATCAGCTCTACTTATTGTGGTTAGATGAAGGTTACATTCAAAGTGTGAGGGTTAATATCAGTGAGCATACTAATAGTAATGACGCCATTATTATACTATAGTGGAATTAAATTGGTTTATTCTGAGACGAACACTACTTTCGCCGACAGTATTTCAATTATTGCAAGAAATTTTGGCTACGCAGTTTGGTAGCAATGGCGATTTTCTTCACAATAATGACTATAATTTGACACAATCATAATTAAAAGATGCATTCCCAAAGTACGGTTAGCATCCATCTCTTTTCAATGTAGTAAACGTCGGAATTTCACTGTCCAAGCAGCTGATTCGGTATAATTGAATCTCGTCAGGATTACATTAGTACTGTATTGTTGAAAATAGTCTAGCAGTAAATATGCAAATTACTTTCTGTAGATTTTAATGCAATATTTCATTGTTTTAACTTAGTCACTAATAATGGAATATTTTTCTTGAAACCAAGTATATCCGTACCGTGAGTGAGGAATTTTATCTGTTTTTATTAAATTGATATTATTTTTATTTATTTTTACATAATCCAGAAACCCAGTTTTTGACCTCACACACGGAAATTTTTCAGGTCAATTCTGATTTCCAATAAGTGGGGGGTCGGACAATCTAAGTGATCTGAAGACAGTCATAAATATCTATACCCATGGAGGGGAGATTCGAACCCGCAGTAGGTTGGTTGGTGAACGAATACGCTAACTAGGCCACTACAACATTTCTATTACCGTTACCAATTGGTATCTATCACCAATGGGATTTAAATAAAAAGCCAATATATTATTTTAACAGAAATGGATAAATTAGAATCAAAGTAACTGAAGACGATGAGGTGACTCGTGGTTTTAATGGAACTTGTGTTCACTGATCATTGTCTGTTTTTCCAGGATAAAAAAAGTCTGCCATTTTAGTCTGAGACCGGTTACCTCACCTTCGGATTATATGTATTTATGAGTGATCCTTGGTCCTAGACTGGTTTCGAACTCACACTGTTCCAACCAAAGGGCAATGCAATCCTTTTTTCGAAAGAAAAAACCCTATCACTCTCTTGAGACCGAATTAACCTTCAACGGAAGCCTGGGTAAAAGAGTCTTGAATCCTATACGAGGATCGAATCCAGGTATTTTCAATCAAATTTCATCTGTCAGTTCTGACTGCGTTATTGAGACACTTCGATGTAGATCGAGAAGGACCACAGCCCTTCTCCTATCTAATTTGGATTGAAAGGTGTTGATTCGAAGTACATAAAATAAGACAGCGGTTTTTTTCCTAACTCGTCTGAAAATAAACTAAGGTGTGTTTATTGTATCTTTGCTACATTTTGAATTTAACATTGTTTTGAAGTATTTTAAGTGCGTAATAAACATACGGTGCATTATAAGTGTAAATGTTTTTTATCCAAAATTCCAAGAATGCAAGCTGATTTTACAAACTTTCTACTACACATTTCAAGTAATTTGTTTCTTACAGTTGAATTCCAAAGTGAATTCTATAAATCTCAAGAAAAATGCATTACCTTCTTAGATAATATCTCTACATTCTTCACGTTTTAACCCCCCTACCCACAAAGAGCATTCCATTGTAAATTATAACTTCAACTCTCCCTCCTCCACCTTCATTACCAACTGCCAATCTTAAATACATCAACACGTCACTCCCACACCCCGAGCGCTGTTTTCTAAAGACCACACGCCGCTAAGTTAAGATGGAAGTAGCTTTAAATAGCTCGCGCAATCAAAGTGAGCTTATAGTGTTCGCACCTGTAAGTGAATGTAAGGAAAGAAGACGCCCAACATCCGTGCTTTGTCAGTCTATATTTAGTTTCCTTCCATCTACTGCAGCTGCTGTTGACTCAGTCTTTCAATGGCTCACATTAAACACTGCTGGAAAAAGAGGTGATGTCTCACATCCTTGGAGGGCCAGGTGATGGCCACATGTTCAGTGTCAAGCGCTCTGTGTGACCTTTGGAAGAAATGTCAGTGGGACAAGTCGGTTTTGAGTAGCAGTTTGGCGAGCGATCTGAGGCGGAAGGTCAGCTTTATTTGATAAGCTAAGTACTGCGCGATTTCAAGGAGTATATATAAAAACTGGATATTCTTGAGGTTGAAATACAAGTGCGAAGTTACAGTTAAGGAATTTTATTTATCTATTTATTAATTTCAAGTATACTGTACTTGAAATTAAATTAAAAAAGAAAAAACCTAAAATGTTTGGATGCTATGCTTAAGATTGTGTAAAACTATCTGTAAAAAAGTTATTGAAAGCGTTGCTAAGCGATGTACTTTTCAAACAGCACCATTCTTATCCAAATGCTTAGGTGTTTCCTGATAGATGCATTTAAGACTGACGGGTATCTCGTTATCAAAATAAAGGCTATGAACTATATTACATATATTTGTTTTACAGTATAAGGTTTAAATTAAAATATTCGTTCTTATTCACTACAAGCCGGCAAGCTTAATAATTCATTGTAAAACTTAATCTTTGAAGTGGTAATCACTACGTTGTGATCTGTTATGTCTGTCTTGCGTGTAATGATTTGTTTTTGGGAGGCCCTCGAAAACCTATTAACATGACTTATTTCTAAACTTCTAGAAAATCACATTGACAAATATTATATGCCGTAAATAATCTGTACGCATTTTAATACTTCCTGATTTAGCATTCTTCACATGATAATTTTGGTAGAAGGTGAAGTTCATCCTTTGTGTGACTTCTGATTATTTTAAGAGCCACCGTAGGACAACTGGCATTTATTCTTAAACTAAAATGATTTGTATTCAAATCTCATATAGAGGAACCTTTGCCGAATGGTTTTAATCTCACAACAGGCTGAAAGCATTAATAGTAGCCAATCTACCTCCCTCTGTTCTTTTAAGTCCCAGTGTACCATTTTATCTATCATGAATAATAAATAGATGTACTGAAATCAAAATACGTGAATAGATAGTTAACAGAAACTATGATTGCAGAGTTTAGTCTTAGATTTATTGTAAAAATAATAATAATAAATTAACTCATGCATGTTGCACTGTCTATCAATTTCGTCAAAAAAGAACTAAAGAATATAGTTTCATATTTTACAATACAAAATAAATATACAAAATCTAAAAAAGGAAAACAAATCCAGGAAGTTGGCCCTAGATTTCTTTAAGAAAATAGACGACAATGAAAAGAAAGGATGACTTGAAATTATGAAATAACCAACTTAATCCATGCAGGTGTGTTTATCCCCTATTTGGGTCATATCTTAAAACTGCATATTATGACGAGGGGGGGGCTATCTACAAACTCTACAGAAGAGTTTTGTGTACATGAGGAGGATGTCTTCTATCCTTAGGCGGTAAACAGCAGAATGAATAGCTAAGCGTCTACCTTTGTTGTCTTCCTTCACACGACCAAATAACCATTTACAGCCAATGAACAATGAATGTAAGTTGTTTGAGGTAATTAAACCCACCCTTACAACTAACTAAACTGCAGCTGAACAGCACTCTTAACAGACTTTAACAGTCACGACACGATAATGATAACTTATATTATGAAAGGATTAGCTGCTCTGAAAGAACAAAGCGTGTTGCACGCGCCTTCTAATAACCTCCCTCATTGGGTGTCCCAAATTCCAAATATCACGCTATGTATTAGAAACAGGTGTGTTAGAAATGCAGTACTAGCCTTTGTTACTTCTGTTTGGGCTACCATGACCTGTTTTAATAATATAAGTGTGTAACTTCTCCGCATGACAGGAGTGCCCTACGGGAAAGTGACCATATGGTAACCTGATCATTATCAATTTCTCACACTTTTCTTTTTTTTTGCAAACCAAATAATTTCAGTAAGAGTTCTTAGAATAAACGGAGAAAACCTAGACACACCTTTTCATTTTTTAAATGAAGAAACTAAATTATATTTTGACAAATGTAAGTTTTATTCTTAGTTTTTATTCATTTTATTTATAAATTTTATTCTTTCTAATGACAAAGATTCGTTTCACAATCTATACCAAGAAATTACAAATACTTGCAAGACACGCAAAATAAGAAAATAAATTTAACTTTTAATTCTTCTACTGTGTTCCCAAAGTAACAGCTGAAAATAATGAACAAGTGTATGATCTTCAGAGAAATAGGTCCTAGCTGCATTTTGTAATCACACGCCCTACCCAGTTCTCCTTGTGCGCGATACAAGGGTACGGTCAAGGAGGTTGGCCTATTTCCCTACAACTGAACGAAGTTAAGTCACTTTTAACTTTTCCCCTTCGGAGTATATATGTCAAGATTTTACACACATAAAAAGTAGTTCGTAGAGGAGGTCAAAACAAACGAATATTAGAAAGACACGGAGCTTGACAGCGAGATGTTAAATATATTATTAAGAGGGAAAAACACTGCTCTTACCTTCTCAAGCTGTCATTTATAATAAAATAGGAGACAGGTGAGGTTTAATGAGGTAAAAACAAATTCTGATTACAAGATTGGTAGATTTTCCAGTGTGATCTTAGCAAATTAGCACACTAGTTTTATTATTGTGACATTTTATCCTTCCCTCTTTCTCGCTATGAAATGCAAATTTAATAATAATATAAATTTATTACACGCACACACCAAAGTTTGAAGCATTACAGAAAGAAAAATCATTTGTGTATCAAATACAAAACCCCAAATCGTTATAGTTTGGCATAATTTAATTTATACTTATAAAATTAGTTACACCATGTGATTACAAAAGTATTGCTATTGGTGTAGGAAGATATAAATTTAGAGATAAGATAAAAACAAAGTAACCAGATACAAAAGGAAATAAGTAGAAGGTTATTCATTTTTCTATTTTAGTACGGATACTATTTTCTTTACATAAATTTCTATTAATCGTATTCCATACCGTAGTCATTTTTATTTTAAATTAAAATTTGTTCTGATTATGGCTATTAGTGAAACAAAAAATGCCTACTTTAACTAAACATTTTCTGGATCTCTGAATATGAAAGAAATGTGGACTGTCTTCGAATTTTATAGAAATCCAGGCATTCAAAATATTAAGTATCAAAGAATTGATTATACAACTAAATAATATTTATTCGTATAATCGGAGTTATTACAATGTAATCCAAGGTTTATAACTGCTAAGGATGATCTTTGAAAGCAAATTTTTGTACTATTCTTATTAACCATTGCATCGATTCATTGTACACGTCATTATAATCAAACTATCATGGTTGCATCACCATATAAAATCCCTTGGACCTTTTTTCCTGAATGATTCATTATTATCTTACTAGTCTAATGATACATTCATTTTGATATAGAACGTTATTTATGTGTTTTGTGCGTACTAGCCATATTCTGTTATTCTTTATGAATTGTATCGCTTATTGTGTATGAAAAGTTTGCTAATAGCAAGATAATCTCGTGCCAGGGTTAGCCTCACACAAAACATAACATTCGCATTGTTTCGTTAGCCACGTTTTGTACAAATATATCTTCTATTTGTAAGAATTCGGAAGCGCTGAGTTACATCGAGTGAGTTAAGCTGCAATGCTCTTTGGGACACAGGTGGTAAAAGACTGCGTTCGTGTACCATGATCGCACTACCATGAGGAGTAAGAGCAGGCAAATATATAACTACCAACTTTGAGCAACACGTCTAATTCGAAACCAGATTTAACATTTTTTTTATCAATCGGTGATGTGAATTAAGTGTATTTTAATTGCTGGTTATTGTTGTTGAAACAAGAGTAGATCGGGTGATTTTATTTGTTTTTTGAAGTGGCAGTCGCAAGAGGTCTCTTAAGAGCGTGAACACTGCAGATTCCTTTGTCTGTTTAGGTGGAGAGTTAAGGACATTAAAATCTATGGAATCAGCATTCTTTCTTCCGATCAAGTAAGTGCATGGGTAGCAGTTTGGATGCATACTGAAAACTAGGTCTTTTAGACTGTCGTTACAAACTAAGCAACAAGTGGGAGACTGGAACTAGACTCGCTATTTTTTAACAGGTGCACATCTATCAATGCAATTTTCTATCCCAGCGTAGAGATCATGCCAATTATTTATAGTTCGCTTTAATTAATTAATTAATTATTTATTTTGGTTGTTTGTGTGGTAACCTTGTGTTTTACAGTGATGTTAACAGATTAATGTAAACGTTGAGAAGAATACATGACACTGATGAACGCTGCTTCTTTATAGATAGATCAATTTGGTCTTAAAACTATGCTTCTATATATTCTCTACACATACAGCGTTCCCTGTCCAAAGCAAGCTCTTTCAAATGCTAACAGCAATGAAAGTCCAATACAGTTCTAAGGGCTCTATACCATGCTAATCTTTATCTTCTCATGGTCATGTACCTTCCATAGTGACATCAAAATGCCAAGCGAGGAAGTCTGTCCGGTTGAATTTAATGTGATTAAACCAACCTACGAGGATGGTCTGAAAAGTTCTCGGCCTAACAATGAAAAAACAAATTGATTCGAAGAAAAGAAAAACGCTGACCAGCGAGGAAGAGTTTTAGTTTTGGAAAGAGAAAGAAGTCAGAGGGAGCCAAATCTGGGGTATAGGGTGGATGTTCCAATAATTCATAGTGCAGATCCCTTAATTTTCCCATTGCCAAAAGATATTTGTAGGCAGATGCGTTGTCCTGATGAAATATGATTTTTTTCTTTTGCAAACCGGGTCTTTTCCTCACGAATTTTTTCGTCCAGTCTGGTTAAAATATCGGAATAATATTCCCCGGTTATTGTTTTACCCTTTTCAAGATAATTAATAAACAAAATGCCTTTGGTATACCAAAACACTGATGCCATGACTTTTTCTGCTGATGGAACCAACTTTGTTCTTCTTTGGCACTGAACAACTGATTTCTGTCCACTGTTTTCATTGCTGTTTGGATTCTGGTGTGTAATGGTGAAACCAAGTCTCATCCATAGTAATAAATCGACGCACAAAATCAGTTTCATTCTTGTTAAAATACTCCAAGCATTGTTCAGAGATTTTCATGCGAGTACGTTTTTGATCTGCTGTGAGCAAGTTCGGCACCCATCTTGCGCAAAGCTTTTTCATTTGCAATTCTTCATGCAAAATATATCCTACACGTTTTTTTGAAATGCCTATAGTCTCAGTAATTTCACGCACTTTGACTCGCCGGTCATCCAATGCCATATCGTGCACTTGATCAATTATTTCTGGTGTTGTTACACTTTTCGGACGTCCTTCACGTGGATCACTTCAAGGCTGGTACAGCGACGTTTAAAGTCGGCAGCCCATGTTTTAATTGTCGAAAACGAAAGAGAAGAGTGTCGATAAACTTTTATCAACTTCGAATGGATTTCTTTTGGCGTTAAACCGTCTTTTACGAAGAATTTTATAACCGCATGGTACTCAATTTTATTCATTTCAAGAGATACAGGCAACACTTTTGCTTCAGACAGTTGTATAAAACAAACTACTTGATAGAATGACTTGCAATTTCAGATGGATGCTTATGCTAGATGTACCAACTTAAAAAAACATCTTGCTGGTAGTGTTGCCATCTATGGTCGAGGCCTGGGGTAGTCTGTCCGGTTGCATTCAATGTGATCAAACTAACGTAAGTGATGCCCTAATTGTTAATAATTAAGGATGTTCAAATCACTTCAGTTAGGATAGCCATATATAGGGCTCGACAAATATGCTCGCAGAAAAATTTAAAAGTGTCACTTTTAATGACCCAAAAATTCGTAGTTTTAAGGACAGATCTTTCGAATCGTAAACGACACTGAAAAACACAACATGGAAGGCCTTAAACATTTAAAGTAAAACTTTTGAGATCTGTTAAAAGGACAATTGCAGATAATGTGTAGAAGACATAATAGTTACAAGCAGACGAAGTAATGGTGAACAAAATAAGTTAAAAAGTGAGCCATTATAGATACTCTTTTTTTGATTTCTTTCCCCCTAATTTGGTTGCTGTCAAAGAAATGATCTTTTTGAAATCTTCCGCTTAGAGCTGATATCAGTTGAACGGAAGACTTCAAAAAGACGTTTCAAAATACGCTATTCGCATATTTGATTGTAGGATTCGTAGAAAATACAATTAATATGTCAACATGAAGTGTAGATTCTCCCCAAAAACTGGTGAATAAAAGGACAATTTTAATTCCATCTGAATTCAGCAACTCAAAATTAATCACTCTCCACTTTCACTTCCAAATAAAGCAATAGTTTCGGTGGTAATTTGCTCATTCTTTTATAGTAAGGTGAATGTGCTTACCACAACAATACTGAATACTGTTTGTGAGACCTTTCTCGCTCTGCTTATCTTTTCCTGCTTTGTATAATGATTACAGCAATTGTATCATGATTATCGCTTTGCCTTAAAAGGAGCTTGTAGAAACCTCACATTTAGCTTCTAGGTTTTCCTGTACATTTGAGAAATGTTTGCATATTCTAACAGCAGACTAGAAAATGCACCACTTTTTTCTGTCTCCTAATAATTCACTGCACTAATAACACCGTTCCCTGTATATACGTCTTGCATAAAATAGGTCTTGCCAATATTCATCTGAACTGGCATCAATAATTCTTTAATCCTCTGTGAACCCCCCCCTTGAAATGCATGTGAAGTTCCGCTTTAAATAAACAGAACACAGTGCAATTCAATAAACTGGTAAATGCATGAATAAATCCTAATAAAGTCATGCTCAGTAATCTTAACTTAGAGGCGGGGGGGAAGAAAATGAACAACCTTATTTGGAGCCATATTTCTGCGCTTGCAAAATGCAAATAATAATTATAATAAGAAATAGCGAACGAGTTTTCATATGAATGCACTCATGAAACATATGCAATATATCAGGATTAGTGCCGGTGAGCCGCCAGATCATCAGGAACTCTACTCTAGAAAGCTAACATGTAACAGTTTTCAAGAGACTTTAGGCCTCCACTGTAAAACCTAAAGTAGCTTAAAAAAGCGTGCAGATGGTCTAACTCATCTACAATAAAGAAATCGACAAGCATCTCCATGTCATTGTGGATTTTGAATTCAAAGTTGTTGGTTGCAGAGCTGAGACTATCCCTCGTCCAATCAGGCTAGTAGTGTGGTTGATCGAAACATTCTGGTGCACCTTAGGCCCTTGCAAAAAAGACCTGATCGTCGATTTAGCTTAACGTGTAGCTCAGTTTGTAACGACACTTAAAAAGACCTAGTTTTGATTCAAACCCTGTTTAGGAAGCGAAGAATCTTTATGGTCACTTTCAATATCATGGAGGCCAATCTCATAGAGGTTGTAGAAGTTTTCTCCCGAAACATTTGATGTTTTTCATTGCAAAAAAAAGGTAAATTCGGCAGATGAACATGCGCAATTAACATACAAAATAATCGACTTCATAGTCTCGTTTTCTTCGGCTTTAATTCAAGCTGAAACAACACCAGTTAGATTATTTAACTTGAAAAAAAACTATATTAAATAACATTTAAAAAATGGGACAGAACAGTGGGTTGTAGGCAAACTATATATCATGTTTTTTTTTATTTCGTTGCTTCTGTTCACATCATTTACATTTAAGGTAGAAATATCGTCAGCAGTGATATTTACAAAAGTAAAAACTTATTCTAAATTAATAAATTTCGTTATGATTTTTAAAATCTGTATACGAATTATACAGGTTTTAAGTATGCAGATTATACACATTCCCGTTTTTTTGAAAAACTAAAAAGTCATCTATCTCGTGTTTGTTTTTGGGGTTCGCAAATTACCATTCCCACCTCCCTTTTAAAACATAGCTTTTTAAAATTCATTCCTGTGAAATCTCAGTAATAAACATTTTTTTTCTATGTGATAACTATCTGTTTCTGTCCATAAATCACTTAAGATTCGTAGAAAAGATATCCTGTTAAAGTACCCATTTCTTTCTGTTTAGGTCTGAATGACTAAGATGCTGTTTTTAGCAATGCAGTAAATGGATTTTCGCCATAACACAACTGCGACCCTGAAAAATGACACTCCAACGCTGTTGAGAGTTGTAAAGGAATTTCGCTTTTCCCTCTATGTTGTCCTCTTTCGCAGCGGCGACTACGGAGGTCACTGATACACCGACAGGGAAGTGAAAGATGTAATGAGTGTGTTGGCTAATTTTCCCTTTGAATCAATCATCAACTTAATTTTTCAAGTTCCTAAATAAACATGTGAAGAAGAGGACGTTATGGTGTGGGGATTAAATAATACTATGAAAACTAATCATTTTTGGTTAGGCAAAAATATTATCGAAATATGAAATTCAATACATCAGAGAAGGAAATATAAAAAAAATAACAGAACGAACAGCGTGAAAAATAAAATTGATAAATGATAGATTTCATGATACGAATGCAAACCAAATGACTAATATTTTATATTGAATCATTTTCGTGGACTTGATTAAAATAATCTCATAAATCAGATGTATGTTACGATATATACAATGTCCAGTTCAATTTCGATCTCATTTAATAAATAAACAACATGTAAAATAATTATGCCAATAACATACGAAAAATAACGAATATGTAAAATACATAATTTACATCTGGCTGACTTGGAGTATGTGAAATGTCTTAAATTGAGAGATGAATTTCATCAATTTTAGTGACCGCCTGAAGTAGCTTGATGTATGGTCTATCTATCTATCTATTTCTCTCTCACTAGGGTAGAGTTTCAGATTATGTGAGAAAATAAATGTAAACCTTAGCCCACCTACGGAACAAGCTTTTGTTGGTTGAGTCACATAAAATATACATAATAATCGCTCAATTCTGCATTGACTTAATCTAACCAATCAAGATTTCATTCTTAGTTTTATTTATGATACTAAGTATTTCTCTCCTACACACTTACCCCATATTTGTTTCAGCGTAATTTTAACAAAATCTTAAAAACACGAATATTTGGTTGGTTATCATTACTAGTAGAGTTACATATCGCTCATTCTACCCATAACAATGGCACACCCAGTTTTCAATTATAATCTATCCATACGCTGTGTTACCATGTTATCGCACTAAAAGGATTTTTTAAAAAACGTTTTTAACTAGAATTGATATGAATATTGTATTTCCACCCACTGTCACACATGCATCTTCTGTAAATGTTACCGCGGCCAATATTCATCTGAACTGGCATCAATAATTCTTTAATCCTCTGTTAAATCCATATAAATACATAGACAGCTACTACTCAATACCCCCCCCCCACACACACACAGTTCAAATCTACCTAACAAATTTCTCCTCCTTTCGACTAGCGACCTCTGAAACAGTCTCGTGTTTCCCAAAGAACACAAGTTCCTAGCTTATCCAAGGTGCTAATATAATATAGGTTGACCAACCTTTTTGTTCATGGGATTATCATTAAAAAAATTCCCCAATAGTTTGATTTCGATGCTTTATACCACACATTTGTGTATTTTGTTTAGTTCTGGAAAACAAAACGGAAAATAACTATACTTACAAGAGAGGATGGATAAACTAAATTATAATATTTCTAAAAAAAAAGCCAAGACTTAAGTTGAATTTAATTTACATCCTTCTCAGCTTTCTCAGAAATTGACCTGTCTCTAGTCACAAGCAACTTAATTTTCACAACGTCTCCCTGCCCTCCACAGGGCTTCTAATTCATGAATAAGAACTTGGAAATGGTAAGAAAATTTAATCTTATTCGACCTTCCATTGTAAGGACAAAATGTACTAACTTTGAAATGAATTAATCCTTAACGAGAAAAAGGAGTGTCGAATGACAGCACTGCAAAAACAGCCTTGAGAGATTTTAATGACGTGCGAAGTCACCCGCTTGAATGCTGTTTAGGGATTCACATCAACCCTTCAGATACTTCTTTTATGATAAATTGGACAAGGCTGTTTATCTGTCAACGAAAGCTGTTTGTTTTTGTTGCAGTAAAAGTGGTCATTTATCTGCTTGCTTTTCGTCGAAGACTAAGACAACGATAAATATCATCTCTGGGAATCCATGTTTGTCATCTTTAATCGTAAAGTACTTTTTTCTCCCCCACTTCCCCTGACTTTATCTTAATTTGAATCAGCAGCGTCATCCATTTTTCACAGACGTCACGGTAAAGCCTTTAAATGGTAATTTTATTACTTAGAAGAGAAAGCCTTCTCCACGTATGAAAACATAAAATAAGTCCCAAAAATGATTCAATTTAATTACCATTAATAATGTGGGTGCTTTTGGCTTCTGTTCAGCTCCAGCAAAATGATAAATTGCACTGTTGTTATTCGGAAAATTATTATCTATGTGAAAAGTAAAAGAAAACATTTATAATTTGTAAACACATCCATTCCATTTTATGCATTTATAAAGTTCAATGTTGTAAATATGATTTTAAATACTGTGACAATAAAGAAACTAAGTCATCGTTGTTGAGTTTTGTTTTATGAAGAACAAACGAAAGCAATCACCGTTCACAAACCTCTTCCTGAGACTGCAAAAATCGACTGTTATTACCTTATTTATTGAGTCACAGCATGGACAGATGTGGAACAGTTCACTAAGCTACTACTGGTTCAGAGAAATGTCAATCACTAGATTTTGTTACCGATGAAATGTTTCTTAAATATTCTGTAGAATTCGTTTTGATTCTTGCTTTTCTTGTCATAACTTTCTGCAGTGCATCTCAAACACGTGTCGAAGTATTACGACTGATTGTGTATAACAGTCTTGCTCACTTTCGGAAACCGTTATAGTTCTCCTTGAAGTGCTATTATTATTATTATTTTAACGGTGTCTCCATGGAGTCAAAAGTCTCATCGCGGGAGACACGACATTGACACACTAACCATTATTTACACAATACCTGTCATACCTCTCCTTAAATTCATTCACAGCTGAAGCATTCACAACCACCTCTGGCAAAGCATTCCACCCATTCCCAACCCTCCAAGTAAAAAATCTACTCCTAACACCCTTGTTAACCACACTCTTACACGATTCTCCAGGGATGGCCCCTCGTTCTCTCACATCCTGCACTGGTCTTAAAAATATCATCAGTATCAATCCTGTAAAATCCCTTTAACAATTTAAATACCTCTATCATATCTCCTCTCCTACGTCTATCAGCTAGTTTTTCGAGCCCACATATCATCAATCCATCCTTAGAGGGAACATCCCACAGACCTGCAATAATCTTTGTAACCCGCCTCTGAATCCTCTCCACCACCTCCGTATCACCAAGAAATCCTGGCGACCAGATCTGTGCACAATAGTCCAAATGCGGCCTTATTAATGCCTTATAGAGTGGAACAATAACTTCCCTATCCCTGCTTGTTAGTGCGTTCCTCAACAACCATGTAATTTGATGTGATGTTTTGGCAATCTTTGCAATATGCCCTTTAAACTTAAGTTCTCTGTCCACAGTAACTCCCAAGTCTTTTGTCTCATCAACTTCCTGCAGTTCAGTTCCGTTAATATAGCAAACAGCATGCGATGTCATCCTCCCGAAGTGCATCACCTTACACTTATCCACGTTGAACTGACAGCCATTTACCTCAGTCCATACCGTCAGCCTATTTAAGTCATCCTGTAAAATATTTACATCATTTGAATTGATTATCGCTCTTCCCAATTTTGCATCATCAGCAAACAAGTGGATATTTCCATTCAAGGTATTTCTAATATCACTGATGTACAAATTAAACAATAGAGGACTAAGCACTGAGCCCTGAGGTACACCACTAGTCACTTGCCTTTTCCTGGACTCAGTTCCTCCGTAAACCACTCTTTGATATCTGTCCACCAGCCATCCTTTAATCCAAATCACCATCTTCGGATCCATACCCATTTGCTCTAATTTATGTAACAGAGGTCCATGTGGAATCCTGTCAAAAGCCTTTGCAAAATCAAGCAGTATCACTGAGTAAGGCTATGATGGGACCCTCTGTTCAGACGAGAAACAGAAGAGAAAACCCTTGCTTTGTGTTCACGCCAGTAAAAGCTTTTGGGGTTATGGTTATTCCGAGAAAGGGAATTTTGTTTTAAATGACGAAATGAGTAATGAAAAGTGGGCCCTATGCAGTGTTTTGAAGACATGAGTGGTGTGAGTAGAGAAATCTAACTCGATTTCTTGCAGGTCAACCTTGGAAAACGATTCTTAATAAGTTATTAGTGCAATAAAAATATCAAGAAACCCAAATATGTTATTAAGGTTGTAGGTTAGGCATCACGCACATTTGCAGACAACTTCAGCGGGGAAAAAAAAAAGTTGTATTCTAATGTTAGGTTTAAATCTATTTATAAAATGTTATAAACCTATAATGTTCTGGTACCGAGGTTGGCTAAGGGTTAGATAACCCGGTTCTTCTGCTTTAGAACACATGGAACTTCACTCAAGCCATTTCAGTAGTCCAACAAATAGAGTGAAAATCTTACATTAAGTGACAAAAACCATTAGACATTCACATACATCCACGGCACAGTGGGATTCGAATTGACAAAGTTGCTTAGCGAGCGGAAACGATATCCACTCGGCCAATCAGATCAGATCAGTAACCTGGTTATGCGTAGTTTATATCGCATGGAATAATTTAGCTGTCAGTAATTGAAGTATGCAACGTACGAGAAATATAACTGTTACTCTAACAGACACCTACACAAAATATCATGGATTTTCTTATATGTTGAAATTAAACTGTAAAGTAATGTTTTTAATGGCAATGATGATTACTCAGAATTATTCAAGTGTCTGCCATTTTTGTGATAATAGAATATTTCAGACTAAACAAGAAGTAAAAGGCAGGTGGCGCTATATGTAAGTGGTCAGAATATCTCCAGTATCAGTCGTTTGCGTACTGTTTTGCTGTTGTTGTTTACAACGTTTTTAATTTTATTGCATATATTCAGTTTCCGGTTGATGTATTATAATTCCATAAATAGTCTCTAATTATTTTGTAATTCCTAGTGAAGAAAGAGGTAAGCAAAACATTGTAAAATTTGTCAAAAATGCGTACTATGTATAGTACTGGTAAAAATCGTTATGTGATCACAAGACTTGGCTATAATGTTTGTAATCAGCGTACGAAAGTTAGACATGGTAAGTTATTCAAATACAAAAATTAGTTCGTATTTGAATTTAACTGCCTAATTGTATTTCAGAAGGCTTAGGTACGAGTATTACACGTATTTCTCAAAGCATCTTTGTGCTAGAAAAAATTGAAATATGATTTTCAGGTTCCTGGTTTAAAAGCATAAGTGAAATATGTCACATTTTTCTCTTGTTTTCTCTGTAATCGAGTAAAGTTTTATCCCCCCCCCTCACAATATGTTCTTGACAGAAATGTTGAAAGCATATTGATTTTCAAAATTATGAATTTTAATAAAGTATATATACAACAAAAGGAATTCACAAAGCAAGAAAACAATTATATTATCATAAATTATTTCAAACAGTTTAAATTATTTACAAACGTAATTTCATTATTTTCACTTTTACGTAACTCGCATTAATTTTGATCAAATTCAGACATAAACGACAACTATAATAATTTTATAGTTGCCGTTATTAATTACGCCATTTTACGCATTGCCATTATTTTGGATTCTAAGAAAAGATAATCATAACTTACTTATGAATGACTGCAAAAATAGTACGAGCTATTTTCTACTGAGAAACTTATTATTAGCTAGCAGGCTTAAAGCGACATGTCAACAAGATGATTCATTTCTCACGTGTATCTTTACAAGACTTGCGGTGTGTTGCAACATAAGACAACTACAGTTTTGATTTAATCTCACTACATGACTTCAATATCACTACAAATAAACATTCTTTGATATGAGGTTTTAGGGTTTATCGTGTTCCCACACGGTTTAATCAATACAGTTAATTTTTCCCCTTTTAATTTTCAGATCCGTTTCTGTATCCTTACAGCATTTCTAAGTTTACACATCTGTCTTTAGAAGTCACATAAAAAGACATGAAGAATCTGCAATTATTATGTAAGATATAAGTCGTTAATCATGAACGCAGAACACGTGCTGGCACCTTCCTTTTTTTTTTTTTTTTTTTTTTTTTTGGCCTTGAAATCTTGGAATAGGGGTGGGGGATAGAAATATCTCATGCTGCGTTAGCGCTGAGCTAACGTCATGGGAAGAGCGATAGTGTTACGCAGTGGAAGTGGCAATAAATATAATAAATCATATGAAATGGGTAGTGAAATTAATTTGAAGCACAGTTGGACCCGAACGAATGTGAAATAATTCAACTAGATTATACATGGGGGGGGGGGGGATGAAGCAAAATGAAGTGATCATTGTTATTTCGCAATTACCCGAAGATGTAAAAATATTCTTTATTCAAGATTTTTGATCATTAGTAGTTTGCATTAGTGTAATTTGTAAAATATCACATAACCATAAATCCATAAGTGAGGAGGTTAAGAAATCTTTCAGATGGTGTTCCATTAAAATTAATTCAAGGATATATAGCGGCTAGTGATGGAGGAACACAAAGATTAATGCGACTCTGCCTGTTCAAAAGAACCCGGACAGTCACATTCTTTAAGAGGCTGCGATGACTGATCTTCATTGTGTTCTGATATTCTGTTATTTATTCGTAATCCATATAATTCAATTTTCATATTCTTTCATGTTTAGGAGAGATTTCAGATTAATTTCACTTACATTTTTAGGATATTATGAACATCTTACAAAAGCAATTCTTTCCTTAGTAACGCTGACTTGTAACGAATCATCCTGAAACTGGTTTTATAAGCTAGCAAACGCCATCCATTCAAACCCCAAAATCACTCGAATTAAATAAATAAAATAATAATATGACTATGACATTTGGGGAGAAAAATAAGCTAATCCTTTAAAAAAACTGAAACAGATAAATTTCCATAATTTCCTCATTAAACTGGAAGGTTTGAGCTGTAAATGTGATTAAATCCATCAGTTCTCTATTTCTGAATTTCGTCTGTTTTAATTTGCGCTAGATGACACAACTCCATCATGGGTGATAGTGCTATGAATTCCACGAAGTTCTCAAATTCATATGTGTATTCAGGATGTACACCTAATTATGCATTGTAGTACTAAATGTGTTCAAGGTCGGTTATGTCTGTGAGAGGAAAACCGGAGCTCCCGGAAAAAAAGAACGTATTTCGAAGGTATTTTGAGATTTCATCTCAAGTTTTTACTGTGGAGGTCATGCTGTTCACATATTTTCCCCCTTAGTTTTAATAAAAATAGATATCCCATTAAAAGCTTATTAAATATATAATTGCTTTTTAAGGGTGACATGTTTTTCGATTTAAAAATAATGTTTACAAGCTGTGTATATGTAAGAAAGCGAAACGCATATTCGTAGCAACAACTTCAGTTTATCAGTTTTAATTGTAACTCTACGCTTAACAAACTAAGATCCTTAGAACATTATTTGACTAAGGAAAGTGATTCTCATAATTTGACTTCTTCCCCATACACACAAATACTCCTCAGCAGAAAATCGAGATTTATTTTGGAAAGTTTCCAGCACGTGCTATTGCTCAATCAAACTCGCATACATACGAGAAAGCGCTTTGAGTTATCTGGACAGCTTATCTGCGGTTGGCTTCAGGAAGGACATCCTTCCTTGAGACTGCTCAAATAATGATCAGCTGGCCGCAGGACAGTCTTAGCAATTACATCATTTCCTTCCTTTTTTATACTTAGGAAGGGAGTAACGTCTCCTTCAAAAAACAAAGCTAAATTAGTAGCAATGTATATTGTGTATCGATTTGAAGCTTACGTTTTTTTCAGAAATAAAAGATTGTTACAGGCAACATCTCAGATGGGATAGTAAGTTTACAAGAAGTCTTTAATTTACTAATAAGCAGCGCCTTAAGATTTTAAGTAAAATATGAAACAAGTATGAATATCTATAAATCAGCAGAATATCGCTGTAAATAGTAGGTCTTATCTGAGTTTAACTTAAGAGGAATTGTACTTTGTCAACCATAACTCTGTTTTACTTAAAAATAGATTCATTTATCTTGGTGGAAAATTATCCATGGTTGGCTACTAAATCATTTTCAGAAAACAAAGCTTACTTCTGTAATATACAGTACCCAATCTGCACTAAACAAATTCCCAATGTATTATATTTTATGCCAATAATTAACATCTCTCAACAGTGATTGTCTTAGGAAGAGACAATCACTGTTGAGAGATGTACGAGTTTGTAAATACAGCCGCTTATCAAATGCAATATTTTATTTAGTCGATATTTTATTAATCTGTCGTTCAGTGCAAGGCCTTTTTATATACAAAATAAAGTTGAATTTTTTGTTTTTGGTTTTATTTCGCGATTCTTTGTGAACCAATTGCATTCATTATTCTTACATCATATGAGTGTATTATATATCGCACGGCGTTACTTAACTGAATTGTAACTTGAATGCAGTTCAACTGTCTTGGTGTTGAAAGCTTTTCCAAGGTCCTCTCTTCTTCATGTTTCGAGAGAGCGCGTAGTCAGTAAAAGGAGGTCATAAAAGAACCTACTATTACGTTCAAAATGAGATGTGTGTGAGTGAGTCATGTGGGGGTGTGTTTTATATTGCTATAAGAACAGGTAAGACAAATGCGACTGGGAAAAAAAAGTCCAGTAGTAGGGACTTAAAAGGGTTCGGGGATGGGAAATAATATTCGATAGATCATAAATATATGTCACGACTGCAGTGTACGCTTTCCCTAATAACTAATGTAATTAATTAAAAAAAAACGAATATGCGTCCATTTCCTGTTACTTCGACAGATTGATCTGCACGAGCATATTTGCCAATATGTATAAGATTTCTTCCTTTCTCACATGATTTTTTTCTAAGAAAAATCCTTCAAGATATTTGATGTGTCACACACAACGTAGCCTTGCAGGACGGATAGTTGAGAGCTTTATTTTCTGCAGTGAAAATTAATTTGCATCTAAACCGATGGAGATCACTGCTGGCTTCAGATGACTCATGTTATCTTTACTTCTGCAGCATTTGGGGGATAGGAATACTCCCCTTTCCTTCTGTAGAAACGATAAGCTCTGAGCGTTTCTGGCATTCTAAACTCGATGGTGAAAGCCATTAATACCGTACTGAACAAACACAGGGAGTGTCACCACCATATTTCTTGAAGAGTATGTCACAAAGACTTCTCAACTATTTATTTCATTGTTTATTCACAGCAGAATGATAATAAAGCGTTGGAATGGCATGCGCAGAGGCATTAGATACAAATTATTGGCAAGTGCTATTTTTCTCTGCCCTCCAAAAATTACGGGACCTAGGGTAATTTTTAGTTCTACGCATGCTGTCAGCACTGAGCGGAGAATGAAACGGGAAAGCCTATTTGACGGTTCCGCTCCAAAACACCCCACTTGGCCCTTGTGTGATCAGCTGTAATGATGCCAGAACAAATAGTCTGACGCCAGAATACATCTAGAGCACAGAAATTAAGAATTAAGCATTCGTTTTACCGAGGGAATGAATAAATTTTTATGAATAATTTAGATATTCCTGTCAACGTAGAAACCTCAGGTATAAAATTAACTCCAGCTGGGAAATCAATGCAATAAAAAGGGCGATATTATCTTCATTAATTTATGAGATAATTATGTTGTATAATTCATTCAGATATTTGTGAAAAGAAACTTTCTTTTTTAAATTCTGTTTTTTTTTCTCTTTCCCTAGACTGGATTCGAATCTAGGTCGATAATTTAGAAAGACATCCTCTAACATTATAGCCCCCCCATCTTATGCAATTCTACAGTCAATCAGAACGATGCAAATTCTTCCTTTTCATACGGTCATAGGAAGGACACTTTCAGTTTGTGTTCTCCAATTCAGAGCAGTCCGTATAGAAAACATGACGCATGTAAGTTTCTGATTGTTGATAAATGAATTTCTTTATGCAGAGCTTCTAATGGTTTCACTTATTGCGTTTTAGTCTGAGACAAAGAAAGATGTCTATATGAACCACACTCCGTATCAGCTAGCTCATCAGTAAACTGAATTCCGATAACGCGTGAAAACGATTACTTGACACAACTGATCAGAAGCGCCTTGTGTTCGAATATGAAAGGAATAGTGGACGCGAGTTTGTCAAGGCCATCGTTTCTTACAAGGCGAAGGACGGAAACGTGGAAGTTGTTGATATGTAAGAAGCTGTTTTTAGTTAGTTCGTTCGTTTAAGCGTGGGTACAACAGACCGTTAGTGTGCAACTACAAGTCTCGGGTTATATATACTGCTAGCTATTTATAAAAGTTTCAAAAGAGATGTTAGTTAAGCATGTTTCTTTAAGAAGAGGTTTGTTTGCGTCTTTTCTTATACATTTTATTCCCTCAGTGAAATGCTGTTTTAACTTAAATGGTACTCCGGAAAACATCTCGGTTTAGTTTTCAGTGATGATGAAATAGGTGAGGTGAAATACAAGAGAGAAGTGACTTAGACATTTAAATTGTCTTACATAGGAAAGAAGCCAATAATCTAACGGGAAAATTGTCTATCTCTTTGTAAAAAAAATTGATATAAAAAGATACAAATCATTTATATGATTCAAGGAAAACTAAATTTATCTTTATTTTTTTTTTAAAAAAGATAAATTATGTAACACGTTATGGTACACAACAAGGTTCTTTAATATTTTTCTTTTATTCTTCCATTCATTACGATGAGAATGGCCGTCAAAAAATTCTGCATCAAAGTAACCCTTCTCTTCCAAACACTCATTGTTATCTGATATTATTATTGAGATTTTTCATAAAATAGTAAGCAGAGGCACAAAAGTATTTGGGAAAGGAAGGCTGAGTTGAAAGCAGCAAAGATTTTAAGTGCCAGAAGGAATGAATTAATTGTACCTAAATAACACTCCTGTTCTCGAGCACTGACGTCCAAGGATTATTCAAAGCAAGTTCAGACTTAAATATCTAACAAATTGCCCATAATAAGAAAATTCTGTTCGCACAAATAACAACTTGTGCCGACAATAGGCGAAGTAATACCAAAGTTATTAATTGCAGCGTGGAAAGAGATCTGCAAGTTCAGCTAATTAATATTAGAGTTCATCAATGTAATGGTATTAGGGTATGGAGAAAGCTACACAATCTGTAGTTTGGAATTACGGCCGAAGTAACTAAGACTGTGAGGGAGCGTATTGTGTTCCTGTTTTGAGGGATAGACGACGAACACAAGTTTCTGTGAGAAAAATCCTTTTCATTATGAGATTTGTTAACTCACTTTCAAATGAAAAAAGAACTTTTATAAAGCTTCTTCGGATCCAAGGATTTGAACTCAGGTCTTTCCAACTAAAGGGCAATCGCTAACGACACAAATCCGTGGATCTACCATATTTACTGCGAATATTGGCAGCCTGGAGAAGATAGTATGACGCTATCATATTTATGCGGCGTTTGTTCCTGTACAGAACCCGCTCTTACATTGTCCTAAATGCAATCTTTTCTATGGGCTAGCATTTCTGAGGCTATTCTCATCATCTTATGGAATCACTGCCAAGAAATGGAGGTTTGAAAGCTGAAGGAAGAAGACTAGTGGTTAATTCACCTTCACCTATGCTTGAAGGCGAGAGTTAACCAACTCACCTTCAACCTTAGTTGGGGATTTATACACTTCGAAAAAATGCACTCAGTTAAGATAATACCTATTTTATGTCCTAATGACTCAGTAATAAATCACCAGGACAGAAAGAAAGTTCCGATTTTCATAATTTAGTCAAAACATGACTGTCCCACGTTTGTTCACAATCGACGATTCCACCCGGTAATCGTTTCATGTTGGACCCAAATACAGGTAACCTTCCTATAATGCGGTACTTATACAGCGCGGTTTCGATATAACGCGGTCTACAAATTGTAAGTAACCCTTTATCTTTTCATATATTTTTCACCCCGAGAATTAAAAATCATAAGTATGTTAATCTCAAGCTGAGCACTTTATCATCTAGTGAGTTACATACAATATGTAACGCTTTTTTATGTAAAAGTTTTATTTTTATAGTAATGACCACTTAGAAGGCTCTTGCGATGTGATTGAAAACGAAATTAGTGAATTAATTGATGGGGAAATAAATTTAAATTAGGAGGAACTGGTACAATTAATAGATGACATCGAACCAAATGGTGGGGAAAGTTCTGCCGAAGATTTTGATTGTGATGAAATGGTTAAAGAATTCAATTTAAAGAAATTAGCAGAATTGGACTTGGCAAGAAAGTTAGGAAGTTATTTTACGGATAATGATCCCTCAATGGAGCGCTCCAGAAAATGACAAGACAATTGGATATTTGTTTGGCTCCATATTATGAACTTATTAAAAATTTGCGGCATAGTGGTAAGCAAGGTTCTTATTACTGACTTCTTGATCACTAAACCAGCCGAAGTATGCAATGAGAATTATACAAATGATGTGCAAGAGATTTCAAGTGATGACGACGCCACTCGTAAATAAAGAACATCTACGAAATGTTCGTTTTGAAGACAGTGATGATGATTAAAATTTGCACTTTATTTTATTTTGCCTAAAACATTTATGCATTATGTGCAATGAAGTTTACATAAAATTTATAATTTTATAAGCATGTACTATGTATTTGTTTCATAGTTTATGTTTTCTTAACTTACATGAATTACCTGAATGAAATAAAAATATGTTTTGTTGAGTATGTCACTACTCTTTATATAATAAAGGAAAAAAAACGATTTCGGAACATAACCCTACTTTTTGTATATTTGATCTGAGTCTCGCATAACGCGACATTTCTATGGAACCTAACATCCGCATTATACGAGGTTTACCTGTATACGTGATGCAGGAAGTGTGTGACGAAATGTTCGTGCGAAATTGCCCAACTGTGACGTGGATAAGAGGCGTTACGTCACGAACTTCATGAAGGTAGGTTGCCAGTTTAAGGATGGCCGAATCCATGAAACTTCCAATATTGTAGACTGTTTGCTGTAGTTGAGATTTTCCAAGAGTGGAAGGATATCCTTGTACATCACTTGCCGATAAATGTTTTCCCGGATGACAGATGTGTTCCAGGGGATAATGCGCCTTGCCACGTTACCGATGTCGCGAGAGATTAACCGAACACGAGGAATTTGGATCACAGAGAAAATTCTCTAGGGATTACGTGAATAGAGAGATCATATGTTTGAATCATCCAGCAGTTCTGGGCCAGAACTTCTGGCAATAAGAGAGAAGAATATCAACCTATTGGAACTGTGTTCATAACATTATGACTGAATTATATTTATTTAAAAAAAACTCTCTATACTATGATATGCTGCTACCAAAACAATCGGAGGTTATGAACTTTCTCTGCATATGATAAACATATGTCCGATTAACTTCCAAATCGAAATTACTGAGATCATGGACAGTCAACAAAATGTGGTCAAAGATTTCGTAGCAGTTTCCACAAAATGTCCACCTTTTAGGAAACAAATATTGGGTAAACACTGTCTGACACTCTTTTGTATGTGTTTTTCAACTGTAGTCTATGTTTGATTTCAGTTAAATGTAGTAGGGATTTTCTCCGAAACACTCATTTCCCCTCTTCTTTCTCCCATAAAAAATAAAACAAAACGAGAACGCATGGAATTGCTTCGTACGGTCATCTATACTTCGCAGCCTAAATTACCTCGAGACACACACACACCTGGAGCACCGTGTTTAGATGAGTTTACATTAATCATCTGATTTTGGTGATTTTCTCCACCGATTGTGGAACACATCATCCCGCTCATTGAAAGCATGAAAGTGGCTTGTAAAAGTACAAACTTTGGTCTCTACTGCAGAAAAAATAGTAAATCTAGTACTTACTGTTTAGTAAGTACGATTCATATAATAGAAAGCTTAAAACTACATAACTTGCCATTAAGTTAAATAATTATCTCAGTGATGTGGATTCTCTATTTGATATGGTATAACTGCATAGCTTTTCACTCTATTCTTTCATGTATAGCTCATCAAATATCTTTAGAATAATCAAATATTGTCCTAAACATGGAGGAACTTCACTCAGAATATCTAGAGCAGGGATGCACAAACTTGTTAAGGCCGAGGGTAGCATAGTTCCACTGTTACTTATGGAAGGGCCGCCAAAAAAAAAAAAACTTGAAAGTTGTCTACCATATATTGTTTATTTTATTTATACCTATCATAATTGTTACAAAAAAAGTAATAAAAAGTAAGTGAATTTAATTTGATGCGTGACATTGCATTGATTTGACAATTGTTTTGATATTTGGTTCGAGTTTTATAGTAGCCAACCGAAAAATTGATTCTGAATTTTTATCAGTCAAGCGGTTCCTATTTTTCGATTTGTTAATATTCATGACTGAAAAAGTTTGTTCACAAATATATGTTGAGCCAAAGAGGCTTGCACATTTTAATGCATTATCTAGCAACCATTTATAATTGTTTTTATCGACACAACGATAGAAGTTTAATAAATTGCCTTCGTTGAATTTATTTCTCAGACTCTCGTCGTTTTGAATGTCGATCAGTTCAAACTGTGCTGATTCGGGTGCATTTTCGGGAAAAATGACAAAAGGATTGCTAAATAAATCTAGCAACGGTTTCACCTTTTTAAAATCAGAAGAGCGATCCTTGAAGGCTGATATCAAGTTATCAATCTTTTCAACATACACAATTTTGAAGTTGACATTGAACTTTTCCGAAACTTTCTTCTAATTAGGAAAATGGATGTAATTCCCTGACTTCAGTTGGATTTGAAATAAATTTGACTTGCACTGAAAAGACAAAATGTGGCAGTAAAGTTGAGTAACCAATTGATCTTTGCCATGAAGTCTCGTATTTAAATGATTAGTAATGTCAACCAGAAAGGCTAAGTCACATAACCAATCCGGATTTTTTATGTCAGGGACGTTTTTGTTTTTTTTCAGTCATGAAGATTTCAATTTCATCAATTAAATTTAGGAACCGCTCCAATGTTTGTCCACGACTTGGCCACCTCACTTCTGTGTAAAAAATTAAGTCACCATATTCACTTTCAATGTCTTCAAGAAACGTTTTTAAATTGTCGGTGATTAAGGCCACGGGATTTTATAAAATTAATCGTTGAAACCACAACTTTCATGACATGCTCAAATCCAAGTTTCTTAGGGCACAAGCTCTCCTGGTGGATTATACAGCGGAATTGTATCAACTCATCGTCGTGCCGTCTCAAATGCTGTTTCAATAATGTTACCAATCCAGAATTAGCTCCTATCATGGAACGAGCCCCTTCAGTCGTGATACTTGATAATTTTGTCAGATCTAAGTCAATTTTGGAACACTGTTCCAAAAGCCCACTGAACAGTCTATGTTTCGTTTGATCTGACAATGAATTCATTCAAATCAACTCCTCAATTATCTCAAACTCTTGAGTTATTCCACGTGCATATATTAACAACTGGACTGTGGAAGTAATGTCAGCTGATTCATCAATAGCTAATGAAAAATAGGCAAATTTCTTTGAATAAGATGTTAATTGGTTCTTTGCAGTAATTCTTCTTTGAACAGTCATCCTATTTAAATGAATTGTCTGAACAGTTTTGGCTGATTTAGGAGAAATGTTTTAGTAGCTATCTCAAAGCAATCTTTAACAAAATCTTCGTCTGTAAATGGTCAGCACCTTTTTGCTATAAGGCGAGATATTTCAAAACGTATTTCTGTTGCGATTTCCGAATCTTGAATAGGTTTTGTAAACATCACTTGCTGACCTGTCAATTCTCGTTTCAAAAATGAAATCTTTTGTTTACGTAGTTCTTCGGGTAGATTTGAAAATGTAGAATGCAGACTTTCATAGTGTCTCCTTGTATTCTTTTGGTATGGCTACAGCACTTTTGCAAATCAAGCACACGATATTATTAAACGACTGCACAAAACCATATTTTTCAGTCTAGCTAATCCTGAAACTGCCGTTTTTCATCCTGTAGTTTGCGTTTCCTACTTGGCCCTGCTTTATCCATTGTAGAATTTATTTTTTACCGTTTCCTAGGGGTGATAATTAATTGTAGCAACCGCACCTACGAAAACAAAATACTCATATGACAAATAGACGAATTATAAAATTTGTTAACATTATTACTAACCGATTATCGTAAGTAGACAGGCAATCGTGACGTCACAGCTACTTTGCTTTGCGCATGTACCATTTTTAAAAATTACCTATCGTGTAACTTGTTAAAGTTAAAATAATACTCGGTGAGGCGGGCCGCCAGCAAATCAACGGGGGGGGGCGCATGCGGCCCGCGGTCTGTGCATCCCTAATCTAGAGCTATGTTAAAATCAAATCAAAATCGTATAACTTGAGTTGCTATGGGATATTCCAAATATTATAAACTTCAAATTAGACATCCCATGGATGTCACCTGTTAGTTCCTAGAGGCCATGTTAGAGGTAGTTTTGGCTTTTAGATTAAAGAGCCCCGCTAATACATAATTCAAAAACCTTCCTTTAATGAGTGTCGGTCTGCTGTGAGAAGGACAGTTATCTGAAATTAATGATGCGCAAATGACTGGTCTCAAGGATCGCAAAAACTTCCTTAACATAACTATCAGCAATTGATTTTCATCAATAAGCCATAAATCAACCTCAAAGAATCATTATTGCCGAGAAGTTTATTAAACGCGTAGGTTTTAGAAGTGTAATATTTCTCCCGCGTTGCGTAATGCACAACACTCAGATTAAAACCAAAACTAACAAAATAAATATTTATCTAACATTATGCGACAATATTTGCAGGGCAGAAATTTGAATATAAAATGAACATCTTCATGCATATATAAATTCTTTGGCCTCATCAAACGTTTGACCGCTCACTCATGCTTATTTAACGTAAGATTGCTAGAGAGAATAAATAATGATCAACGAAAAATATTTCTTGATTTTGTAGCTGTTTGGATGATTTAGGAATGTGTTTAGGAGGCAGAAGTGGCTTGAAAAAGTTCCCTTTTCGATCACTAAAGTAGTGTTACTGTAGTATCTAACCTTTAGACCGCCTACGATACTCATGTACGATAATTTACAACCTTGCAGATGGAATTCTTGACATTTTATTGCTACAAAATACTGACTGCTGTGCTTTATAGGGTTGTGTTCTAGTTTCAGATAGAAGGAAGCTTTTCGTTTTCAACATAAATAGACATTAAATAAACAAAATTAATAAGCGATTATAGATTAAAGCTATAATGAAAGAGATCAATGTTATTATGGTTCCTCGTTATATTTTTTTTTTTTTCATACAGTGATTCAAGTAAAGGAAGTACAGTCAAAATGCCCACCACATACTATTACTCCTTGCTTAATGCTAAAAACGCCCCCACAGTCGGTCTTGTTTACGAGTAATTCCACAACGATGAGTAGTTAAGAACTCATATCAGCATTGTGGTCTCGTAGGTGTCACTATTATGGCACGGACTCGGCTGTTCACCCCGATATTGCCTAATGATTAACTAAGTGTAGCAAGAAGCTGAACTTCTTATCAGAAGAAAAACAAAATTGCCGAATCAACACTTTCCGAATGGTCTCCAACGAGACTCTACCCCTTTCTGCCCAGTTCCGGGACATCGCGTCCGATACAGTGCCGACTATTTACGGCTGAAGAGAGTAGTCAAGTACCTACTCGAGCCAGCCTCTACTTTCCGCATGTCTCTGGTTCTTATTCGGTGCACCCACGCCTTCCTCCGGCACGCGTAGGCTGACCTCTTGCTTAGCTGCGTGATCCCTACCTCCAACTGTACCTTTAGTTACAAATGGCCCTGCACGGATGGGAATGTGCGAAATTAATCGGGCTACTGCCTGCGTACTTGTGGCATCTAAAAGTGCCATGATTACATCACCGATATTCGCAAACTAAGAATCACTGTCAATCACAATTAGAACGAAGACAGATTTCAAGGACCCCCCACCTCTCTGACGTTTATTTCTGTAAGCAGATTCGCCCGTACTCCGAAGGATTCAATTAATTTCTCTGAAAACTGTGTGTGTAAGAGAGATACTTTCTTTCAAAGGTTATTTTTTGTAAGAGAGCATGGATTTAAATATCAGCAAAAACTAACAGCTGATTTTACCTTAGTTTTTAAGCATTTGAAGTAAGAGCTTTCATTAAAACAATTTTCTAATACAAATCATATACAACAAATATGAAAGAACTGTTTGCTTTTTTTTACTTTCTTATTTCTGCTCTTTTGTGCTAAAATTTTAATATGTTACGTTATTATTGCAATATTATTGTTTTTAAGTCGCTGTTGCCCTTCTGAATATATACAAGGCAAAAATAGGCTTTAGAATGTATGCAATTTGTTTCTATTAAACAATGGATTACATGTTCCTTGATAAAATGGTGAGAACCACTTTTATAAGATAACTAGCGTTTTCGTTGTTGTGCGAGAATAAATTACTCCTAAGATGTTCTCAACATTAGAAAAAAATCTAGCACCTTGAAAATCAAAATCAAACCTTCAGTTTAATCATAAAGGGCAAGACACACATTATGTCTAATCTTTACTGCCACAAACGCTTCGTACAAATCTACACCCGCACAACCTTAGAATGCTGATTTTATGATTCGGATAGTACACCAAAAATTGTCTAAAAATCTTGAACATCAAATTGACTAATCGATGATCCCTTTTTCATAGCTAATTTGTTTCGAATTTAACTGCGGGTACTTCCATGCTTCTGAAGTGCCACCACACTATATCCACGATCCTATAAAAACTAGTCTATTCGACACCTATATACCCTCCAACTACGAACCGAACCCACCTTCGATCTCATTCCACTTGTCTCTATTCTTTGGATCACCCGTCACATTTCAAGTGCTTCTTAAGGAAAACAACCTTAGGACATTAATCTCTAATTTTCTCTATCTCTAATCCAGACTCGACACTAATATGATATTAGATTTTGGCAATCTCTTGCGTGGATTGATATTCTAAAGCATTAAAGAGATTATTTAACATATAGATGATTCTCCATCACTTCTCTTTACTTATTTCACTTGAATTACTTCGTCATTCAGGTACGTTAAAAGTGGAATTATGAATTGGTGAGTCCACTGACAACTGCGTCCTCTCACATCCCGAATTTTTTAAATAATGAAATGCTACCTAACAAAACGGCCGATCCTGTTGGAGGCATATATTGTGATGTCGTCAGAAAGGGTTTTCTTCGATATGATGAAATTGTGAGACGACATTCATTGGTTCATAGAATCAATCCCTCCACTTCTCTAGGGACGATTTCCGAAGTAGAGTATCATGAACAGTAACAATTCATGAGTGAAATCTCCGATACAATGAAGTACACTAATTGCTTCATTGGACTTCCGTTTTAAGATTACATTCTCCTGGTTGATTTATAGCAACAGTTATTGGTACCATTAGTATAATGTCGATTCGACAATCATTTTAAAATAAGTGTGTGTATGTGTCCAGCTAAGATTTCTATGCCTTTCAATTTTCCACATTTTCCACGCCAGCTCACTGAATTTATGGCACATTCAGACCTGCGTGGTTGTGGTTAATTCTTCAAGGAACTTGAGTTACTCATGTCTTTGAATATTTTTCAAAACAATGTATACGCAAGTACATTTTGATACTTAAACATATTATCCAAATCGTATGCTTAAATGCATTAATTGTGTTATTAATTTATCTCTGTTGTTGTTAGCTGTCAACTTAATGAAGAAACTTAAATATCATTAAGAAATGCCAGTCCAGTCCATGATCATAAAAATACTCTTGTCTGAAATGTGTGGGCATTATTACATGATTTATTTATTCCAGGAAAAGGCAAGGCAGTAAAAGGCGGTGGCTCTTGTAATATGGTGCTATGACATCACGTGGTGGTGATTATAGTCATTTAGACTTCGTAATAGTATTTAAATTGCATTTACAGCTGTTTGGAGAGTTTTATGGCTATGCTGATTATCTCCCCCTGTGGTGATTATTGCAGTTTTCTGTTTGTTTTTCATGGGTTTGGCAGGAACAGAATTCCGTGAATTCAAAATCATTCTGTTATGGAGTAGATATTTGGTGATTGATTATGTTCGAACCAGACCGATTTGGCATTTTAAATTGTATTATGTAACTGCATGATTGTAGAAGATAGAATCATCTTAACGCAAAGGTGGTGGAATCTGTCATACTCGTACCAAGGAGGAAGGTTGAAATTAAAGGACGAAATTAATATAGAACTTGTCCATTTATATACGGCGCATTGTGCAACAATAGGTTTTATAGACGCAGTATGATGGATGGTAAATAACAAAATTCAATAATCGTGAAGGTTTTGAAATGTTTAATAGTAGAAAAAAACGACAGTACTTTAAGAATAAATGCAAAGTTAGCTATACAAACGTGCAAAGTCTGTTATTCGTCTATTTGAAGGACTTCTGCTTTGCATAAGATCTTTTCTCTATAAACTGCTTACACCAGGATCAAATGGATATTTAAGACGTGGTTCCACACTGAACTTTTGTTTTTTGGAAACCTGTAAATAACACTCGGATATCTGAATCAGTGATACTTGACAAGGAATTGGAATTATCAAAGGTTAGAGTTAGGTCTACTCTCGCGTATGCATTCGACACTGAGAATTATTCCGCTTAACGATGCAACTTTTTAATAACTGGTGTTTTTTCCTATTTTTATTTTTTCATAAATATTCGAAATTGTGTCAATAACCATGTGTGCTACGGATAACAAGAAGATATCTTCTTCTGAATGTGTTGTTCATAAATAACATTCAAGGACACGTTCATAAATAACGCGTCTTAAACTGGTGTGTAGTGTTCATTAATGCGATTGCGTGGAAAGAAATGTGTTCAATCCAGTAAATTTAATAGACAAAGAGAAGGCAGACATTGAAAGTGAAGTGCAAATGGCAGGAAGTAACAGTAGCTGATTCGGAGAAGTAGCAAAGAGTGGAAAAAAAAAAAAAAAAAAAAGACCGAAATGAGAACAAAGAGCAAGCAAGATAAAGGGATGGCAATAACTAAGATTTCATGGACATCACATTATGTATATTCTTCTTTGAAGCAGTACATATTGCGGGCCCCTAATTTGAACAAAATTCCGCTTGCAGGAAATCAAAAAAGGTTACAAGGTCAACTTCCACGTGATATATCAACTGTTCTTCACGTTTCTCCCAACGCTCTAAGTGTATGATATATGGCAGTGACTACAGAGAGGCGAACATGGTAGACAATTTAGCGGAGGAGAAGAACATGTCCTTGAGAGTATTAGTTGTAGCGAAGGGAAAACGATTTACGGTAGTGGAATCTCTTGACAAATTGCAATAAATGTGTGCACTTATTGATTTCCTTTCATCTTTGTCATCCTGAAACATTTCTGTGGAACGTTGAAAAATGATACGATGTGGAAGAAAACATTACGGAACTAATGGGAAGAAACCAGTTGAGCGAATGGAAGAAGACACCATACTGAGAACAAATCCTGTTTTAAAGTTCAGTTCTTTGAAGAAATGAACCCCCTCCCCTTCGACACACACACAAAATGATGTTCTGCATTTTATCTAATTTAAAATAAATATCAGAGAAGAGCATTTTTTATATAAGTTTTAAACTTCAGTAATGGTTTGTTCATCAAAAGAGTGATACACAACCATTGTCATAAGTCACCATTCGAACCGATTTAATGTTGCTATCATGTGACTGCAGATTAATGTTTTCTTCAAACAAATTAAGCATTTTATAATTATACAGAGTATTCGACATATCGGGAATTCTGTTAGTATCTATACATTCTCTCAAAACAATTTCGATTCGTTGAAATTGTGTGTTCCAAGAATACGCAAAAGATTAATTTCCTTTTTTCACAATTGCTTCGGATTTGGCTTTTATGGTACAAATGGATCTTTTTCATCACATTAACCTATTTGTGTTCAGATAAGCTGACTGATTAGGCAGTGAGTTTAGTAAGGTCAATTTAACTCGCTTGGAACCGTTTCCGAAAGATCTGCACCTTGTCAGCGTATTACCCTACTGAAAGTAACTTGCCAGATGAATGGATTACGAATGAATGCACCTGGATGCAAAGTGTGCTGGTGCTATGGCAGTTAATCTTTGATCCTGTATCAGAAAATCTCGTATTGTCGTCGTCTTCACTTAACCCTGCGGAGGTCGCAGCTGATCTAACAGATACAAACAAATTGTTTAATATAAATATTCTTATACATATCCAGTGCATAGCTTGGAGGTCATGAGTAGCTGCGCATGCATATATTACGAGTGATATTCCACACTGTTTATGCGGTCAGTTTTGGTTTAACACGTGTTATGTAAAGGTGTGTGATATTTCATAGTAAATTGTATCTGAGAGATACCGCGACCTCCGATGTCAGTATAGTATTGGTTTAGATGTTTTTTTTTTTCTTTGATTAATAATTTCTAGATTGTAACTTAAAATAAAAAAACCATCATGTATTATATTTGCAGTTTTTTTAAAGTTTTATCGCATTTTAGCACATACTAGTAATGAATGTATCTCTCAGATACACGCGACCTCCGCAGGGTTAACGTGTTAGATTAGTTGCCTGTCAGATCCGAGTAACTTGGTATTCACAGAAACTCTTACTGCAAAGTTTGTATATCTGTTAACTGTGTGTTCTTCCGACCGTCTTGTCTGTCTTGGGGGAAGATAAACCTAAGTTTCCAGGAAGGGAGAAAAAATAAATATTCTACCTCCATATGAGACTGATTAACTGCCCTTCAGTTAAAAAGTCGTTATTAAGGTATTCTGCTTCTTCCTAGATGCTGAAACCCCATGTCTGTTTAACCATTCATTAACTATTAACACTCCATACCGTCTGCCAAGGGGAAAAAATTTGCAGTACCATCAACTTGCAAGATAACTGCAACGTTTCACCTTAATAAATCATCACCGGCTAGATGTGCTGTGGTTGTTGAATCATCAATATATTCTACACTAGATACTTATACATAGACACCAGCTCCAGCATGATGGACGTTTTTGATCCGATTATAATACTGCTCGTATTAATATAAAATATAAATAAATAAAAATACGTAAATAAAATAGATAATCCGAAATTCGCGTCACAGTTAAACCCCGTTTGCGATTATTAGCCTCGAATTGTGAATAAGGAATTATTTGAGGCATCTAAGTTTTTTTTTTTTTTTTTTTTTTTTTTTTTTGACTAAGGAAACTAAAAATAAAAAATCTCTAGAGATTTATTAAACTAAAGCTATGAAGCTGGCGAATTATGCCTATTCGCGCACCAATGTATGTATCGTGATTGGTTTATTTGGTTTGCGAATGTTAGCTGGCTCATATGAAAATCGAATCTGTCTTTTCACTGAGAGGGCGCTCCTGATCACAAGCTGAGATACAGCATCTTAAGAGAAGAATAATATCATTTTCATTTAGAAAGGGCAAATTTTTTAAGATCATTCATTCTGTAGAATTTATTTTGGCGAGGAGAAGAGAAAAGAATTTTGCTAAATCAACGACATATTCCACAATTATTTGCAGATTTCAGAACAATAATATTATTTTATTTATTTAATTTTCTAATCCAGAAAATAATTTTGGTTTTTAAGGGGAGAGTTCTCAGCCCTAGATGCATCCTTCCCTCTCTAAGTTACACTCCTATTTACTGGAAACCTATCGGGGACATTCAAACTGTGCGATAAGTCACTACATTTTAAAAAATGAGGTTTATGTGCCGCTGAAATACGTTCCTGTTTCTAAGGGGAAATCCCGCTATCTCCGAGAAGATGATTTCCCGAATGATCAACAGATAATGAAACAAAAGAAAAACTTAAAAAAATTCCCCTTTACAGGATGGGAACTGAATTTCAGTTTTTCTTTCGCAAGGAAGTTGTTGGTTTTTTTTTTTTTTTTTAATTAGTTTGCGCCATGCATTTGCTGAGGTGGCATTTATGAACGATAATATCAGATCACCGATAAGAAAAAATGAACGAAAGTTACAACGGAAATACAGCTTTTAATATCTGTGTGCTCCGAGCAGAATGTCTTAGATCATTCATGAGCGTGTCCTCATCTAGAATCCATCCACGTTTGGACGTGAAGGTGCATAAAGGGAATTTCAGAAATGTTTGTCACATCCTGTGCTCAATTCACAGCGAAGGAACTTTCGCTGGAAAGATTAAAACACATGACCTAACTTCCTTTCTGCCTGACGCAATGCTAATCCTTTTTCTCCTGTTACTGTGCGCGTCAATACACGTGGTTTTACAACCGCAGTCCGTCATCAATGAAGTGTACATGCGCAAACGAGCAATTCTCAATACTTCCTTGCGGTCAGGGTGCTCAACATAGCACCCACTAACCGCAAGTGAACGTTATCTACATCCCACATCTCAGCAAACCCCCCTCCCCCGTCATTCGTTCTTCAAATATCAAATAACGATCCCTCGATGACTTCCTTTTTCTCTCTCCCTCAGAGCGATTCTTATCATCACTCCCCTAGCGGCCGAGAAGACAACTATAACATTGCACGTGTTTCGAAACTTTACCAATCGATAGTGGCCGGACTAGAAATTTCGGAAGTTTGAGGTGCACTGCTGGAGGCGTAAAGAGTCAGCACGTGGGTGGATGAATTACGTAACTTCACTCGGCGAGCCGCCAAAACCGAGCAGATTGCTATCAACGTGGTTATAGTGTCACGGTAAAGGAACAGCGGAACATTTCAGTTAAATATTTCCCTGCAAGAGAGAAACTAGTTCACTTAGCAGAGCGCATATTTTTTTTAAACTCCGTGGCTACGGTAAGTGGGTGATAAATTTCTTTGTTTTCTCTTTTAGCAGAAATGCTGTATTTCAATGGACTATTCGAGATTATACAGATCTCTGTATAGCATAGAAAAATAACAGGCAATTGTCCTATGTATATATAAATATAAAAGAAAGTATTTATCTTGTTTAAATGTGAACGGCGTTCTTTAAAAATGCTACTTGCCATAACTATAAAGGTCTGCTCTTTCACACTTTTTTTGTTATCTGAATGACTTTTTGGAACTGATGGTTTTCCTCACCTGATAAGCTTCTCGAAAACAATTACAACCAGTGGTTTGGAGATGAATATTTAAGAAGATTACCACTCCAAATTCAGCCCATCTTTTGATAGAATAACAGTAAATTTCACCTATTTTTAATCCTCATAATATCTTCACACATATTCAAATATCTTTTCTCTTCTCCCTTGGAATTCTTCGTTGAATAAGGAGATGATCAAACCTCACTTTAATCGAAAAACCATATCTTTTCTCTTTCTTTCCTTGTGTTGTATTATTTTGTAACAATTTAGTCTGTATCAGCCTGACATTCACCTATCATAGCATGCTGCTCTAGATTTGAGGTGGTTGTCCCAAGACCTACTTTTCTTTCTGGACTGAGTCAAGGATTCCATTCAGAAAGCAACTGGCTAGCTTACTTGATGATTGTCTCTCTCTCTCCCTCTTGCTGATTGGCTATCTATTATGCACACACTAGTTTTTATTGTGGCTTTTTTTGGGGGAAATAAATTGAATGTTCTTTTTTATTTGTTTTGAACATCGTTAAACACTTGTGTCAGTGAAGTACATTATTTTTTATTGCGATAACTATAGACTCCCTGGAAGAAATACGTTTATTGCTGCACTAACCCTTCCATGGTAATGGTGTATAATAATGCAAAGAAATAAAACCCTTGTTTCATTTTTCCTTGCCTTATTTATTTTATGGCAGTGCCATTAATAGAATCGAGGGAATGATTTGAAGCCAACTTTAGACAACCCTACGAAGATAGCTAGCTACATTAAAAGTTCAGCCGAGACCAGTGGCTCTCCGGCTGAACTGGATGAAGTTAAAAAAAAAAGTTTTGAACAAGGTCATTTATCTGAGTATAAGTCAGTAGCCTACTTGATTTGTGTTTTATCTGTGCATAGTTTTCTATAATAATTCGTACCATCGCATTTCTTTAATGATACTGACATTTTATTTAGAAAATGCTAATGTATATGAGCGAAACGTGTCGGGTCGGCTTCTAATATTTTTTTATTATATGCAGATCGAAATTTTTCGCTAGTTATTTTCTTGTCTACCATGAAGAAATTTATTATGAGTTATTTCGTTTACAAAAGCCAACTGTATTAAACGTTGGCTAAAATTCATGCTGCAATTCTAGATATTATCATTGAACGCAGCTTAAAGTATAATGCCGTTTATTCTTACATTTTTTTTATTATTATCAGCTACAACCATTTTCGTTATCCATTGGGAATTTATATAGTATACTGTCAGAGCACTTTTACTGAAGTCCATAACAACGATGCTAAAAAGGCCCAAGTTAGGATCCTGTAGGTTGTGAGAAATTTTTATACGAGCTAAAGCTAAGTTATCAAGGTGGCAGGAAGGAAGATGCCTCCTGAAAATCAGATGAATGGACCAGAAAATATACACATACATACTAATAGGCCATACTGTACAGAGCAGATCAACCACCTAAGAATAGCAGTAAGTCAAGTTTCTTGGCCATGACAGGCCATTGAGCCTGAAGGAACGAAATCGCATAGTGTAATGATCTGAGCGTCATCCTTCTCTATAGGTGTGAACATTGTGTTGCACCCTCCTTTCTTTTTTTTCACGTGCTTAAGAGAAGGGAAATAAATGTGCGACTGGGATTAACAAATGTTATATACATAAAGTATTCTTCATATATTAATAAACATCAATAGGACTTGATGATTATGCATATCTCTGTTGCTTCTGCTTGCCTTGAAACAAGTTAAAACCATATGAACAGATCTGGTCGACAAACCTAGATTGTCAGGGGTGTTTATTTTCAAGAGTTAATGATTTGCGTCTGAGTTAAAGGAACAACAAAAGAAAAAAAAAATACTTAGTTGCCAGTATACAAATCTTTTTGTTAGATTGTTATCCGTAATAAAATTTTTAAAGTATCTCAAAAATGAATGCATTCGAAATATTCATGTCGGTTCTTGTTTTTTTTTTTTTTTTAATTTTATGAAATAAAATTAATTTTTATGAAAGATCTTGTAGGTAGCTAGTCTTTCTACTTCTCTAAGTTCGTGTATTAAGTTTAGTAAATGATCTGTTTCTTCATTCTTCGCCAATGAGTTATTGCAAATGCACTTCAGCAATTCTTAACTTTCTTTATAATTATTTACGGATTTCAGTAAATGGTATAAAGAAGCTAAAACTTCACATCACTTGCCTTAGTATGTATCCCATAATGCAAAGCACATCTCCTTGTGGACATGTATGATGCTATGCATTATGGGAAGGGCCACTACCCAGACCGGTTGCGATATAATTCCAAAGATAGTATTTACTTCGCTTTTGTCTGCCGAGTAGTTAGCGTATCCGCTCTCCAGCCAAGAGGTTGCGGGTTCAAATCCCGCCCAGGGCATGGATGTTTGTGATTGTCTTTCACCTTCATACATCCATCCAGACAAATATGTATACATTCTCTCAAGATGGAGTGGATCACCATGGGAGAAAGTAGACCCAACGGAAATAATAACTAAATTTAAAAAAATAGCATACCCTGCATCAAGCGGGACAACTCTAGGAAAAAGAATAAGAGCATTTCTTTCACTTTTCTTCTTCAGTACGTACAGTCTCGTACAAATAATATTTAAATATTTAAAAATGCTTAAAGCCTTTGAAAAAAAAAATTGAGAATAAACTAGTTCCTGAAAAGATGTGCAAATGTCCGGAGAAGTAAATCACTGAAAACTCGTATCACCGTTTCTTCCTTCCTTAGATTTTTAAATATCTGCAATAAGAAATTCCAAAGCAACGACGTATCACAACAATCTAGAGCAGCGATTTTCAACCGGTGTGCCGCGAGAGGTCTTCAGGTGTGCCGCGAGATTTATGAAAACAGATTAATTGAAAGAAAAAATGTCGTAATTTGCGCATTTATTTATTAGTGTCTGGTGTTCCCTCTTCTTGTGTGTGTAAATCAATCAAAATTATGCCTATTTTTTGCCAGATCATCAAAAAAAAAAAAAATTAAAAGAATATATTTTTAGCGTGCCGCAGAATTTTAATAATTAGTCTAGGTGTGCCGTGTTATGAAAAAGGTTGAAAATCACTGATCTAGAGGGTCAAAATCGGTGAATACATACCTCCTTCATAGCCCATGCTTTAAAGGCTTAGAAGTTCAGTTGATTTTATGATCATTTCGCTCAAGAAGAGTCAAACCTAATACACCGGATGAACTATGAACTAGGTAAATAATGAAGGAACCTGTTCATATGGCTCTTTTATTCAGTGACTGTTCAGTTACTGAAGAAAATGTAACTCATCTGGCACCTAAAACATTTCATGAACATTGAGTTCATTCCTTTCATTTTGGAAACGCTATCCATTCAGTCTCCAAAGTCTTTCTGGAAGCCAAGTCCACATTGTATGGTAAATTTAATTCTAGATAGGTAAGAACTACCTAGAACGAAGAGAGCTAGTAACCGAACATATATGTGATGATTTTTTTTACTTCGCTGTATTCGACTTAAGGCATAAAAATCGAATTATTTTGTTATTTTTGTACTATGAATTACAAAAAAAAAAAAAATACATTATTTTCGGTGATCTGAAAGTATATAATGTGCCATTAGCACTGGAATTTGTCAGAGTGTGTACTACCGGAAGTCAAATGACAACACAGTCTGATTATCTAAAGTACTGTATGACTCGTTAGCCATCTACAGTGAGCCGAATATCTTTATAACGGATGCCACGCTACAAGTGGCCTGTAAAGTACGCAGGGCTGAAAACTACGCTACTGCTATTTCTTGTCGTATTTCGGAATGATTTATTAAACTGACCGAGCACAACAGCGAAGTTTTTAGAGAGCCAACACTCCTTTCAGATATAAGGCAACAGAATCTGTTCCAGATTCTGTTGCCTGGTCGTCCCAAAATAGCTCCATAAGTGGATGTGGGGTGGTATGAAGATGCCTGCATTTAGTTCGCGTGGAATGCATCACGAAAGAGAATGCTTTCATATTACCCTCGTTTTTAAGCTTGCAAAAAATGAGTGTTAGGTTAAATGAAATGTGTTTATATCAATCTAATTCCACAATACAAAACGTACTTCTTATTACCATTGGGGTTATATTCCGCTTCCAAATAGGTAGATATCAAAAACAATGTTAAACAATAGAAAATGCACAATTTCAAGATGATACGTGTAGTTTTGAGGCATAAATCTGCCGTTTCCTTTGTATTCCAATACTGAGCCCATCCTCTTTCACTTTATCAACATAGAGACATATATCCTGGAACAAGAAGCTGATAGCGAATTTAAGAAAAATGTTAGGCACGTAGTTCGTTGAACTCTGAACCTATAAGAGCATCTCTACTAAAAAAGAAAGTGGTATGCAACGTCTGTTGAGTATTTCTTAGAACTCGAAATTCTAATAAGATGAATAGTATTTCTAGACTCGACTTAAGTTCGTAGGCATAAAGAATGTTATTTAAACCATTTAAAAAAATAGTAGTCATCTAAATCTCTCTAGAGTGTAATAAAAACCTCTGTGGCAAAATAACCTGACGACATCTGTAGATCAGGAGGAGAAGCCTTGCATAATTATAAAAATAATTATAATATCATATTTTATAATATTAATCAATTAAATAAATCACATTTTATAACTGAAAACGCCCTAAAACACACACATAATCCACTTATTTTGATTGCGTTATACTTATTATTTTTGATCCAGCGATTTAAACAGTTTTAAACGAATAAAAACGATTAGCCCGAACTCCTTTAGTTCTAAGTTTCGGTATTCTAATTTCCCGAAACTATGTCAAAAGTTTTCTGTTGGTATAGAAAAGTTGTTACGGTTGTTGAGAAGCTTAACAAAGCATGTCAGTATCCAATTTTTTGCCTTAATCTAAATTCGCTCTTAGGAGGAAAACAAGTTTGTTATATAAAAACTAAATGTTCTAATTATTTTTTTAGTGAAAAGGAACAGGTTGGTAAATAATAATTACAATTGGCATCCCTTTACAAAATCCAGATTTAAAGTTTTTTTTTTTAATCTGCACATCTGCTGACAAATTCTTTAAAAGCTGTTAGGCTGAGTAGATTTATTTCTACCCCCCCCCCTTCCTAACAAATGGCAAAATATATGAATTCCTTCTGAGTTTTCTTTATCGCGTCATTAATATAACTGACTGATGTGAGAAAACTCAAAATAAAAATTTAATTTATCCGATTTATTAATAGTAGAAATATTCTTTTATAACAAGTCGCTCAGTATCGAGATGACATCATTCAAAAATTACGAAAAATATGTCATATTGTTATGGCTGTTATAGAATGATGTGCACTGCTGTGTTCCGCATTCCCTTCAAAGCTTTTGATTTGCAGCTTCTGTACAGATCATTATAAAAACTGAATATTAAGAATATTTGCATGTTTCTCTTGGAAGCACTGAGTGGGAGGCGTGTGATTCAGTTGGCACCAGAGGAGGCTGTTTGTCACTAAGACTAACTGATGCTTAAAGATACAACACGCTCTGCCTGAACATGTTAAGTTGGCGTAAAGGACTCATTACGACAACTTCCAGGAGACCACCCGCGGCAGACCACCGCCGTGAACTCTCTGCGCACTGTCAACTGATTCAGACATACCTGCTAACAGTACGGTATGGAGGCGATGTGTTGACTCTGACTTTCGCAACCGGCCAACAGATGGGTGTAAGGGGATTCCTCGCGGAGTCAATAGAGCACAGTGGAATGTGCGGGTTCCTGAAGGCTGTCACGTCACTCGTACGTCTGCGTTATGATATGCAAACAATTCGTTTAAATAGGGCTGGCTTGTGTAACCTGCTTTAACCGAAACATTCAGATACAACACACCAACAGCTAAGAGTAGTAGGGGGTTATGTCTTGTAAAAGACACCCTGGTGTTATGCAACTCCTGGAATTGAATTTATCAGCAAGTGGTGTCTGGGGTGGGGAGAAGAAATAATATTTTGCAGGTAGGCACCGAGAAATGTCAATAATCCAGAACTCTGGTATTTGTTGCGCAGGTTACTGGAACTTTATCCCAACCTTTTGAGAATAACTTGTGCTGAAAATGAAAATAAATTATTTATTTTCTGCAGTAGACATCCAATTTGAAATCTGATGTCGAAATGAACTTTGTAAACAACTTCCAAAAATCATTTTGTAATAAATCGCTTTCCAATTTAGTTTGTCTTCATTGGGAGGTGAATGAAAATATCCGAAGTGTGGTGCAATAAGATTTTCCTTATAATCTTAAGTTAACAAACGTTTCTAATCTATCTTCTTTTTTTTTTTAATTTTAATTTCCTGTTCATTGTCTCCAGCTACCAACTACGTAACAAGTTCTGCATAACACAGCAGTATGCAGAAATACATCATTGATAGCGTAATTTGGAATACTAATTCTGAAGAAAGATCTGTATATTTAGCTTTCATCTATAAAGATGAGCCCAGCTTAATATTCCTGTGCTGTCACCAGTTAAATCGGTCTGATCTGATTCAAAATTAAAGACAACAAAATCTGAATCTTAGAAATCTGTAATCCGAGCATACGTTGTAATCTGGGTTCGATTTACGTCTAGAATAAGGAAGACCTTAACAAGGACTTGTCATCTAAATGGAGTTAACCGGTCTCCTGCGGAGGTGATAGGGTTTTTCCTCTCTCACAAAATTGGTTGGAGGATGATGACCAAAATCGACGGAAAAAGTCTGGCTTCCTATGTTAGTTTGCTTTGGTCATGATTTCAACAACCCAACCTCTGAACTCTCCGATCTAATTATCTATCCTTATGTCTATTATAAACTAACCTTTGAATTGTTTGACTTGGTTGTGTATCATGATATTCATTTTGTGACGCGCTGGCATACAAACCCATCATTGACATGCAAAGGTTTCATTTTGGAGGTATACATTTTAGAGTTGAAGTTAATTCTGTTCTTGGAGTGACTTCATTTCAGAAAATAAATTCACTTCATATAAACTATAGGAAGTTTTTGTTTAATTTAGCACTGGCATCATCCTCGTATGTTTGTTACACTAACAAATGGAGCGTGTCGTATTCGAAATCAATCATGTGCCCCAATCTGCTTCAACACAAAATACAGATCAGGAGTTTAACTTTCTTTTTTTTTTTTTTTTTTTTAAAAAAAGGGTAGTTTTTTTTACGACTATCATTCAAGTGGTATCTTCAATGTCACCAATCAGGTTCCAATACAAGTCCAAACTTAATGAGATTCTGGCTACGAAGTGCACCAGACTTGAGTCAACGATGATTCATCATTTAAAATGCTTCTGTCGTCATGCGCGCATGTAATCACGCTGATAATTTGCCACTGTCGTCACATGAAAGAGCGCACGTTGAAAGGCTCCAAAAATGGAAGAAGGGGGGAACCGATGCAGTCGCACGTGCGAAGGTAGTGGCGTGTGTTCAAATTCCACCTAAGAGAAAGTCACTGGTAACAAGACTACAATTTTATAGGTAGCTTGTACCTATGTAATGATGAGGCCCCATTCATAATAATCACTGAACAAATATTTAATACTTTCCGATACCTTTACAATCCCATAGAAATAGAATATTACATTAAATATGAATTACAAGTAACACTTTATAAGCCTATTACCAAACAGGTATTAGATCTCATCTTGCTATGTGTGTGCTTAATAGTATTCGTATTTCCTCTAGAGCCTATAATTTGTTTTAATACATTTTCTAGTATAGACCATGAACGAAATGAATATTTTATAACTTCTAAACATTAATTACTTCTAAAGTTGTCTGTTATTTGAGTAACAAGCGTTTTTGGAAAATTTTAACCGTTCTAAGAAAAAATTCCATCCACTATGAGCAATCAAGATTGTTTTTCCTTAATCCTAGCCAACAGACAATTATATCGCATTTCAAAATATTTCTTACCCAATTATTTCAAAATCTAAGATCTGCAGTTCAATGGTACACAAGTACCATAAAGAAACCTAACGTTTAAAAAATGATTTTCATTGGAAATTTCACATAATCTGGAATAATACCGTACAGAAAGCTTTCCACACTTCTAAAGGTCAAATATTCACTTCAAAAACACCCATATTAAAAGTATTGTGTTGAGAAAAAAGAACATTTCGAGAGAAACGCTAAGATAAACAATTATTTTCACACAGCAGACACAAATTTAAAAGTTTATGCTTGCGCTGGATGCCTACCAAATTGATGGAAAATGAGATTTATAAGAAACCTCTTGGACTTTAGTAGATTCATTTACAAGAGGGGGGGGGGTGATTCAGTGAAAATTTCGACACTAAAACATGTTCCGATGTTTTGTATCTTCATTTCTTTTAAGCACACAATTTGGATATTTTAAATACGGGATGTTTGTTTTATTTATAGAAACATAAAATTACTAAAAACAAGTATTTGAGGTGAAGGGGATGTGTCGAACCTAAAAGCTTATCTCGAGAGTCATGCGTGCACGCACTTGCACATATAAGCGATGTTTATCTGTTACGAAGGAACCGGAAAAGATTCATAAGTCAAGACAACATCCAGTGTTTGTGAAACATCAATGCGAAGCGGCAGGTGGCATAATGTCAGTTATCTTTTTGCTACTTGACTACACGTGCAAGTACATGACAGAAAGAAATGCAGCCAATCGCCAAAACAATTTTAAGAATGTAATACTCAAGATAACAAGACACAAGTGGGAAGTCAGCGCAACTTATTAAGATTTAAAGCTTTTGCTTAATACCAAGTATTGCGAAATAAAATGCCAACCTATCTGTATTCATACCTTACACGCCAAAGAATTTTAATCAATTTAAAAGAAATCTTTTATTAATTTATTCCATTAGAATTTACTAGTTAACAAGTCATGTCTTAAGGATTTCTAATAATTCTTTTGAATAATGTACGAGTGTTCCAAGAACACTCGGGGTTAGCTTTAAAGCCATCGGATGGTTAGAAATGGGGTCAAAGTATTGGATGACGTTATTCACATATTTGGAGAATAAAGATTACATCTTGAGAGATATTGGAAGCAATTTCTCTCAATGATGATATGATGGAACCATTGTTTAACAAGTGCATTGTAAATCTAGAGCTGTTAGAAGAGTTTTAGGAAACGCTTCTTTTTCAACATAAAAGGATTAGTACTATCATTCTTGATTGAATGTTAGTACTACATCGATGGGTTATTAATGTATATCCAGTAAAACAACATTATATCATTGATGCCTGATTCAACATGGACTGTGATCACTATGGAGGGATAGTCAAAAACGTTTTTTTTTTACTAAAAATTATACAATCTATTTCTTGTTGAAGAATCTAGATTACATAACAAACCTTTCAAAAATTATAAAAATTATGAACTCAATGCGAGAAAGACATTAAGATACTTATGCAATGCTGAGTACCTCCGCATGTTAGTTCCATTGCACTTCTGACTGTCGACTTCTTTTTTCATTATATGCGTAACAATTTTCTAACATGTCCCGTGCGTACTGGCAATCACCACCAATATGGAGATTATTCGTCATTCTATCTAAAACTGACTTTTACCTTCCAAAACCAGGTACGCAAACCATCAATAATTAAGGCGCACAAATTCTTAGAACCAAGGACTAACAATTAATCCTGAACACAAATGATCAACCCCTAGTATGTGGAGGTGCAAGAACTTAAATATGATCACAAAAACTCATCACCATAATCTCTTAAATTAAGAAAATTGCAAAGTTCATCCATCGTGCTAAAATCCCAACTAATTTTATTTGGACATAATTCTTTAATTCCATAATATATGCTTCTGGTGCGTTTTATTTCATTTCTTGTCTCCTTTATTAAATAGAAAACCCTTATATTTGGTGAATATTAAATACACAGTAACTGAGTTCGGCTACTGAGAAACCGTAGTGGAGAATAATTCGATCGGACATTTATAAACGACAAGTTTAGGTACTCTTGGCAAATGAGAAATTACGTTGTCTATTTTTTTTTTTTTTTTACAATTTTTAGATATTTTAATAGCAAAGCAATGAGGAAATAAACCTGATGGAAGCCAAAATGGCGTCGTGTGTGTTGGTAAGGGGAAAAATCTACAAAGTATAGTCTTCCTTCGTTTCATCATGATATATTAAGATTTCAAGAGGGCATGTCTGAAAAGCAATTTCAGCACGAACGAACTCAGGAGATTTTTTTTTTTCGTAGAAAATATGCGAGAAAGAATGCGAATATTTCCTGGTGGAGTTAAAACACGAGCCAGGCGTGATTCAGCATCACAGCTTTCATACCAAGTATTTGAATACCTTGGTCTTGTGATATGGTTCGTGTTTGAAGTTCATTCTTAGCTGTCTACCCACTTTATTTCTAAAACACACAGAAAGTCACGTTGCGAAATATTCGGTTTTGTAGGCATTAAATTTTTTCTCGCTTTTATTCATTAAAATATTTCGGTGTAATCAGAGTTTAAATTGGTAACCTTATGGTAGCTTCATCTATAAAAACTGCATACTGGTATGCCTGCTAAAAATAATTTTATTGAAAATGACCTTCACATTTTCAAATATTTACGACAATGGAAAAAATGTCATGACGAAGTGAAACTAACATCATTAAACGAATAATCCTCAATTTGATGCATCACGAGATATTACATGATTCTAACTTTGGCCGCCAGGGTGAGCAAGTGTTTCATGAAATCAGATCCATGACAGTTGTTCAGAGTTTCGAAGAGGGTTTTAACATGGAATCACAATATACATCTACAGTTTATTCCTAGTATAAGTTTACGGAGAGAAAGACCGCTAACGCAACTGCATTAGAGGAGGTGTAGCTGTTTAACATGTATGAATGAGTTTGTTCAGATATCATCTTTAATTTAAGAATGGTAACATTATACCTTTGAAGTCTTTTATATCCTGAAATGCGATTTTATATTATACTCTTTCAACAACGATAACAACTTATTTAAATTCTTAGCATAAACTCGGTTTCCTAGAAGGACCAGTTCTTGTAATAGTATTTATGGTAAAAGCAATCTTGTACAAGGAGTTTGGTTACTTGAGATGACTTTGGAAGAGATAGAAAATGATTATTTATAATTGATGAAGTGTCACTCAAGATATTCTCTCTTAATTCTGATATATATTCCTAGGGGTATTGAAAAAAAATAAATGAATCGAACTTCCGTTATTTATATTAAGTTTTGCGTGTGTGTGTGTGGGGGGGGGGGGTAATGTGAACTAAGATACAATGATAAAAAGTATCAGTTTTGGCATCGATTATTTGGGCAAGATATCTCCGTCTGATTCGCTGTACCGCAATATTATATATATATATATATATATATACAGTATATATATATATATATATTAACACATTTCTATTTTAATTAGTAAAATTATTCTTGTAAGTACAGGAATTTTAAGTAATATTTTTTTCGCATATATAATCGTTGCATTCTCAAGATGCCGTCATGAGTAGGCTGCATCGTGTGTAATCTTAACAAGATGTAGTACGTCATGCATGTGTTTGTCGAAGAATAAACTATTCGATCCACTCGAGATAAAAAGAACGTGAAAGTGTGTTCAACCATAAGTACTGCGCTTTATTGGTTTAACGTTTTATCACAATCACAAAAAAGGGCTCTCTTTCAAAGGCATCTAATTGTAAATAACCACGTATTTGATAACTCCAACAATGGCTTCCATACCTTTTGAGAGAAAAAAAAAATCATGATTTTTTTTCCCTTGTCTTTCAGTTAATATTAAGAGGCTGCAATATCAAAGAGACTGATATTTAAAGAAAGGAATGCGAAGCTGGAAATTAAAGATCATTTGCCCAAATATATGACGTGTATTGTAACAATCCGTCTATTTACAGAAAATTTGTTTAAGAATAGTAAATTAATTTAAACTCTGTAGAGAACCATAGGGAAGTGATGTGTTTCGCTATTCTCTCAGAACTTCCATAATGAGTCGACTGAGATGGACTTTGGACATTAACCCAATTTCTGAGCTCTCTTGTCATGTGCTTTGCCTTATTTTAAGTATGTACTACCACCTGGAATGATCGCAAAATCACGCGCCCCTTTCGCACCGCTGTTACTAACCGTGTCGGGCGGATTTGACAAGAATGCTATACAACCGGACGATTCAACAAGAACTAGGACAACTGGGGGTGACCCAAGATGTGACGTACATGAAAAGAGCGACGGTGGCGATCCGTACAGTCCAGCACTTTAGGTAGATGGCCAAGTTTCATAAAGAAATTGGAGGGATTTCTGGAGGGAGGGAGGGAGGACGCGAGCTGTCCTCTTAACAACTATTCTGCTTCTCTCCTTCATCACTTATAAGGAGAATGTGACCTGGTTGAACGGAGTCTTCATGACGTGTCGTAAGTCATAAGGTGTCACTAACAAGAAAAACATTTCACCGTATGTCAAGCTGTCCAAAACCAGAGCGTTCTAGATACGCGACTTAGAATAAGAAGAATCCGTTCATTGCTCTTCATTCGTATCTTGAATTAGATTTTCACTTATCCACAGTTGAGAACCGAGCCAAGAATGGTGGAAAGAGATTAATTCTTTATATGCTCGAAGAGAAAATATTTTGAAACGATTCATTTATCACGGAATTTATATTTATAAATAAATGAACGCTGTTCTATTTCTGTCGCACTGGTTTTATCTGTATCACAAACATGAAAACATCAACCATTACTAAGAAGCTAATGAATAGTGTCTGTCATATTTGCGCTCAACCATTCGCGTGCAACAAGTCTTGGAGACTGATCAGATGTCTTTAACTAACGAGGTCTCCTTGTATCACGTAAAAGTCAACACATTAAGAGTAAATGAGAATGGGAAATATCCTTTTAAAAAAAACATGTCTTAAAAGTGTACTGCAATATATTTCCATATGTTTTCTATAATTCTGGTACGATGGTTTCAATTTCTTTCTTTTTACTTATTTCATTTTAGTGTGTGCGTGTTGACGAATAATACAAAAATTATCTTTAAAGCTTGTAACTACCGGAGCAAAGGTAGTCAAGGATCTCTGCCATTTCCTTGATGCTGAAGTAGATTTGAAACAGATGTTTTAAACGTAAATGCAAAACCTATGTAAATACAGTAATCTTAGGAATGCTTGTCCATAACGAACTTCCTTCAGATCCTTGCCCACGCAGTTTGTGAAAATTTAAGGAAATTGAGAAACTAGAAGGATTGCGCGTGGAAACACGTACAACGTGCATATTTTGAAGTACTGATCCATTCATTACCTATTTATTAAACAGCATCGAACTTCCTTTTTGTGTCAAAGTCAATTGTTAGAATGCATGAACTGTTTTGAAGAGAGTGCCATCATTAAATGAAAATTTGAAACTAACGATTCACTTGTGCGTGATCATCCATGTGAATAAATCAAGATTAAGATAAAAAAAATTATCAGAATCATTTTTTTCATTTTCGCTGCTGTTCTTCAGTTTATAAAACAAATAACATCATAAGACAGTCTTCGGATGTTTTTATCGACTCGTGAGTCTGTCAGAACTTGAATGTCGAAATAAGCAACCTCTGCAATGCTTCCACTAAACCCTCATAAATTAGCGAAATACTACACAAGATTAGTAGTTGACCAAAATCCAATAGTCTCTTTCTAGACATTCATGGCGCCTTTCACACCTGTCGAGGTCTTCTGTGATCCCTCCTCCCTCCCTCTGATTCGGATATAGGTCACTGGGTCAGTGCCTTAGAGAGAAAATTCAATGTCACTCCCAGTGGGCTGTGCGCTCATTTCTTTGTTTCCTATCCTAGATGAATTTGATGCGTGTGTGTGTGTGTGTGTGTGTGTGTGTGTGTGTGTGTGTGTGTGTGTGTGTGTGTATTACTTTTGAATTTATTTATGTGTATGCATATAAGAGCATCGCTCTGGTAGTACTGATTTTTATGAAATTAAGTATTTAAAATCTTGATTAAGATTATCGATGCATTTAAAATGATCAATTTTAGTTTAGATAAAATTCAAGACACGAAAACTGCGATCCAAAGTCTCCTCCATTAATTCATTGGCCAAGTAAAATTATCACCGAGACATTCTCCAGACGCGCAACAAGTAATGATATGCTATGCTGTACATGCTTTCAAACGTATGAGTATTGCTAGGGATGGTAAAGGTGACAGGGTCGCAAATACCGTGCATAATCTACAAGTACAAACTGACAGTTAGCTTCAAGCGTTGGGTGAAATTATGCATGGCACGACTATTTGTATGTATTTATGAATGTAGCTACGCGATAGTGGGGGGTATGATAAATGAGAGCCCAATTAAATACTACTACCAGTTTTCTTTTCATACAAAGATGCGCAGCAAAAACACGAGTTAATGGAAAACATTTTAATGAATAATGTATCAACTCCTAACATTTTTCTATTACTTATCATTCGGAAGGTAATGATTACAGTAAAGCCACAGACTGATGAATCAATGAGAATAATGCTATTTATCTCGGATGCGATAATGTCATTGTTGATAGAGACATAAAAAACTTCAGTTATGTAACAAATGCGCGCTGCTTTCGGGTGCATATAGACAGATGTCGTAAAAAGCGACATAACAACATGCGCAACTATTCATAATAATCCGGAAGTAGTATAAAGTATTTTGTATCGTTGGATTTTCCTTTTTTTACCATTTTATAGTCGACTGATCAGCTGTACATTAGTACTATAGGTAAGCCAGTTTTTTTTATATTTATATTTTTTAAATTATATAATCCGTAGATCCTTCTCTAGAGACCTATTATGGCTTTTTTTTTCAAGCCACTTCAGACCTCCAGTAAGCAGGAAGATGGTCTCACGCCTGAAAACATTCACTCCTGTCCATCACGAGATTCGAGCAGATACAATAACCAGTTGGTCAACTAGGCCTGAAATTAATATGAATATAGTAATTATTAAGATATTAGTCCTATATTTTGCATTTAATGCTACTGTTTCATTGTGCGTATATAAAAATTAATTATAAAAATGAAACAAAGAAAAAAAACACAAGGAGTAGGGGTATAGATATATATAAGTCAAGGTTTCGAAGTGGTAGGAACGAGAATAAAAATATCGGATTATATTTATCAGTTCTACCCGACCATACAGCGATCATCAGTATTGGGCTCACCTGTCACTTTTCTTTTTTTAATGTTCAGTGCTGAGTTAGTCGATCCCAGGCTGTTTGTTGATATTTTTCCGGATGTTATTGTGTTCTGTTCACAACCAGGAAATTGACTTGAATCTCTCTCTACTTCATTGCGCACGCATCAATATATAACAGGAATTGCCGTTACCACCTTACATGAACTGGTTTCGAACAAAAAGGCTGAAATAATAATAATAAGAAGAAGAAATATTATTGCTAGAGAATGAGATTTATTAATTCTAAAATATAAATATCGCCATAAAATATTCAATTCTCTTGCAAAGAAGTTGTTTATTTGTGTGAAAGTTTTGTCTTCAGATGCTTTGTTCTTCCTCAAAGTATTCTGATCCATTAGGGATAAACTCGTAAACCTGTATTCATTCTACTAAACTGATATCATCCATATAATTTAACATGTTAAAGAGTGGTCTCAGTTCTACGGAATGTGTGCGTAGGTGGTTCAAACACAATGGCTTCTTGCAATCAGTTCCTAGCGACTGCTTGTTATAGTTATTGAAGAGAATGTTGATTCATCCCCATCTTTTAACGCGCCCATTTATAGAATTAAGATTGTTGTTCGCCCACCACATTCAATATAGTCGAGTGTTGAATAGAACTTCGTTTTAAACTTCCATTGCGTGCTTTAACATTTTTATCACATTAAAGAGACGATTACGTTACACATTGCAACATTCCTATTCTTGAAAGTTTCTAAATAAAACCAGCTGTAATATTTGACATTTGTACTGCACATAGTTCCGTTTGCCGAAGTCTGAAAGATTATGCAAGCGGTCACGTGTGACCGCTTACATAATCTCGTGAACGAGTACAAAACTACTTCCTTAAAGACAAAATTTCGAACATTTGCACCCACTACTATTTGCCTTTTAATATATATACTGCCGCTGAGACTAGCTAATTTTTTTTTAATACTTGACGTTTTTTTCTGTTGCCAATCTCTGTCTATCTATTCGGTAAGCAGGACAATAGACAAAATTATAAAATTAAGATGACAGCGAAAAAAGACGAAGAGATATTTCTCTCTACAAAGAAAGCCGAAACTCGTAGGATTATGAGACATTACATTAAGAATGTCAAATGAATACACTCAGAACTATTTATGGCTTGATTCCAACTCGCCTATTACAATTATCAATACCAACAACATTCCAAAAGGATATCCAAATAAGGAGAATACTCAAATCGAGGACAAAAGTCACTTTTTTTTTCATCTCCCCCCAAATCGCTGACGTCGCCTTTTAAATTGACAAAATATGGGCGTAGTATCGCTTCAACTGACTCAGTTTCGGAAGTTTACCTTCACGACGCTTGTGACATCTAGCGGTAAACCTCTCAAGAACGTGCACAGATATTAATGTCTGAAATGGTAGTTTCAAAAATGCATCACATATTTAATCCATACAGCGGAAAGAGCTTTTTACAAGGACTATCAACAATTCGGGAAAGTTAACCATTCATGTAGATGTACTCGAATATATCTACTTTTAAAATGGGTGTGATACTTAAAATACTTCCTTTCATCAATTTGATATGAACACAAACGGCAACAAATAAATATAAAGTATACCTGTCCCTAAAAATAAGAAAAACAAACAAAAACAATTAACTCTAAAAAAAAGAACAGAATATAAAGTCGAAACAGAATCCAAAATTCTTTGCATGGATTCCATACTTGAGGCAGTGTGTCGTAAAACCTAAAAAAACACCTAATTGTAAGGTCGGAATGACAGTTGAATATACACAAAGAGCAAACATAAAACCTTACTAAAAGAAATAAATGTAATGCGACTACAGTATTCAGTTGCTACCCTCCCTACCTGTTTTGGAATCCACTCTCCTCAGCTAAGCGATTCAACTCTAACCCGCATACAGCATTATTCATCTAGTAAAGGTGCCTTTGTCGGTTGAAGCCTTGTAAAAAAAAAAAGGTACCGTAGCTAATTTTCCTGCTGCTTTATTATGGCCCAGTGGTTCATGTGCGTAGGCGGACGTCTCGTGTTTCCCTATATCGGAAAGCCGATCTGCTGCTTGTTAAAACTGGACAGAAGAGAGAGAGATGAGTGTGGAAAGGTTGTCAAAACTTTGTCCTTCAAGATAATAACCTCTTGCATAACACAATGGGCTTCTAGTTTGACTGCCTTTGAACAAATACTGGTCTAATATGGCCGCACTATAAATATCAAACTCAGACATTAATGACTAAATGGTTCTTCGTAGAGTTTAGTAATAAAAGCAATGTAGAGTGTCATTTTGAATAAATCATATGATGTAGCACAAGATTTATAATGGGGTCGAATACTTTGATTTTAACCTCACTGAAGTTTTTGTTCGAGAACTCTAAATTTGTTAAACAGTTCCAGAAACGTCTGCCACCACAGATATTTTCATATGATTAGATAGATAAACGTTATATACATGTCCAAGAGCTGTGTTAAAAATAAAATTTCAAATTTAGTCCCATTTTTTCATTTTATTTAACGTATTTGAATAATATAAAACCTCAACGAGTACAAAGATGTGTGCAAGTACAGTACCGTATATCTGTCGAAGATTTCTGACAGATAATTTGGGTGAGGAAAAATTATATTTTATTAAATCGGTTAAGTATTAACTTTGTTTTAATTAAAATATTCCATTAATATTTTTGCAAAATACTTTTCGAAAATCATAGCTATATCTAATTTCTCGCAACCTTTACAAATATTTTTTCGTATTTTCTGTATAGATTTTTGATTAATCAACTAATATTGCATATTCTTTTTCTGATTACAATGCATTTATGCTTCCAAAAGAATGATATTTCGGAAAGCAAGAATGAATTTTATTTGTTCTTCTGTTTTACTGATACGTGTTTCATTTTGTTATTAATTGATTCTTCAGCCAACACTTTATTATTTTGTTTAACGTTTTCCTGCATCCACTTCATGCCAACTGCTTAAAACGTGTTTCTTTCCTGTGAGAACCTCAACCAAGAAACGAATAAAAAACTCCCATTTGTAAGGGTCGAAAATCATCACTACAATACTTGGGAGCAGGTTTCTCAAACAGCACTTGACCATCTCATACGTTAGTCGTCCATCAAACATACTTGAGGCACACACACAACTTCCAGCAAAATAGCACGGTTCCTTCAGTGCTGCTAAATAGCCTGACAGAAGGGCCAAACTGAAGAGGGAAATATTCGGAGTGTGGGTACTTCGTGATTCAAAGTTCGTCGACACCGGCATCTCTTTCCTGCGAAATAAAAACCACGAGCAATTTCTAATCCTCTTTCTTCTCTCTTTGTGGGAAGCCCTCGGGGTTCTGTGTACCTTCAACCTTATTGCCGTCTGACAATAGTGAATAGGTATTGTCGGCGGAACATTTATACACGAATAGAGAAAAGCAAGGGTGCACGGGAGACAAATTTTGTTTTTATCTAACCCACGGCAAATGGTGGGAAGGGCACGGTTTCGAGTGGGGTAGTGATGAAACGAGAAAGATTTTAAACAGAACAAAAATATCAAATAATTTTTAAAAGAGAAAACTGGATTAACATGTTTATTCTATTCTTTATTTTCCCTTCTGTCAATTTTCTTTGAGTTTCTTATCGTTTAAGAAACTCGAAACGCTTATGAAAGAGGACTTCAGAGTAAATGGTATTTACCATGTGTGAGAAGCAAAAACTTCTTACACGACTTGTTATGATGCAGAATGAATTCGCTGTGACGCAAATCAGAAGTAAAGAGTATGTTTAACCACCCACCTCCGTCTTCCCTTACCGATCCATCATGGTCACACATAGCGTCGCCTGATGATGAAATTACCACCCACACGCGTCTATCATCATAAGTGAATAATGAGAGGGGAAAAAATGCCTAAAAGATTTCAAATGAGAAGAAAATATACCTGCATGTCTGAAATATTTAGTCTTAATTTAAAATACTTTCTCAAATTCTAGTTAAAATATGGGAGCAGTTAATCGTCTTAAAAAAATATATTATTGAAAATATATAGTTCATTTATTAGCTCTCCGATAGATGGCACTCGCAGCCATCATGAAAAAACAAAGAGGGGGGGGGGGGGACCTAGCAAGTGAAACGAAATATTTAAAAAAAAAAATTTTAAATAAATAAATTACTATGGATCTTGTTTTGGATACTTCAGTTTCTGAAGTATGCCAAAGTTCAGACAAACATTCAGTTCGAGAACTCATGAGCACAGTAATGTCATAATACTAAAATACACTGTGGAGTTATTCAAAGGCAGTGGGTATTTGTGTGTCCAACTGGACCGTTTCAAATATTTGTTCATTGATAAAAAGTGGACGACAACTAGTTTAAATCAATTTTTAATACTTCCTCGTGGTTCTAGTCACAAAAAAGTAATAACATGAGGTATCAAGAAGCCGAAGTAACTTCTGCTATGAGAATGTATAAAATGTTTTAAGATAGATGGCATGTAGGTCATCGTCTCGTTGGGGGGGGGGGGAGATTAATAATAAAACAGGTAACCGATTTCAACGATGCATCTGAAATAAAGACCAGAATACATTAAATACTTATGCTACCAAAATCAGAATTTAACTGTTTCTTTATAAATTGAATAAACAAATCACCAACTTTAATGTATTATTCCAACTATTCTTTTTCAAAAATGGTGGTCCACATGAAAGAGTTTAACGTAATCCTTTGAATTGAGTTTTCGTGCTTTGTACTCAGCTGGTTGGCTAAATAGCAAACGACTTAAAAAATAGCTCAACTTTCTTAACAACAGTCGTTAAGTTTCCGTTGCATAAAACAGTACTGGATGCCCTTCACACATTTCCTTCAAGAGCACATTCCAAGACCTTGAACTCACTTCATGACCCTAACGAAATGCTATCAAACTTCCTGTGTGTAGACAGAGAACACTACCTTAACTGGAAAGTGAATATTCATAAACAGATAACAAAGACGATTAGTGATGCAGCCAAAGAACAAAGCCTGCTTTGTAATTAGTCGTTAAACACTTGTGAAAATAAACGAGCCAAAATTCTTGAGAAATCATTATGCAAAGATATCCAAACTAGAGATGCATGTTTGTCGCGAAAATAATATCTACTCCCATAAAAAAATAAAACGAATATAATCCTCTAGATGGATTTGATGGGCTTTATTTACGAGTTACAAAGTTCACAAGGTGAAGAGGGCGCTTCTGTCTATAACCTTGAAATTTACAACTGAAAAGGTTTTCTGTTTCACCTTTCAATGCGAATACTCGCTTCACCAAGATCGTTTGTTTACCTCAATCTGCTTCAGACGCAGCCAATGACACAGCATTACAAGGTCAAATTAAATGCCTCATAATAGTGCGACGAGGTTTTTTTTTTGAATGAAACGTTACCAGATCATTGGATCTGGCCGATGTCAGGAAACCTCGGTCACTTAATCTTAATACTATTAATTTCTGTTTTTCTTATTCCGCAGATTAGGCTTACGCCCTGCTCGCCATAATAAACGAATTAAAGCAACCTGTGAAAGTAAGCACCTCCCTCCTCCTCCTCTGGGATTCCGTCCTATCGAGGTATAAAAGTCTCATAATTTTGAACCCGGTATGAAGCCAGTGCTTTCGAGGAGGATCGCTCAAATCGTGTCAGAAGATTTCAAACTTTTTGTGGCTGGTGTGATATTTTTTTTTAAAAAAATGTTGAATTATTCAAAATATGGATTGACTTTGTTCGGAAACAATTATGTGTACAAAGGCTGGTTTGTCTATTTGAGGAAGCGGGAAAAACTTTACCACTTGCATATGACGGATAACTGATCTTGAGTTTATTTATTCGTCGAGTTTCCTCCCTTTTTCTTCCCTGTCCCTATTGGGGGAGTTGAGCCCCCTCATGCGGGAGTTTTCATCCCGCAAGCAGGCAAACCGCCCCGTGTTCTTCACGGAGCGGTATGCCTGCTTGCGGGATGAAAACCGCCAGATAAACTGGCGGAAAAAACCCTACTGTCCGTGCCCAAGACCGGCTAACTTGGCTGTGGCAGATCCTCAAATCTTCGACGGGAATCGAACCTGGGACACCCCTTTCCCAGTCATATGGTTGCGAAGCGCACAGCCACTAGGCTAACCGCGCGGACGATCTTAAGTTTAAAAAGTCATTATTAAATGTACCACGAACAGATACTGGAGTCCGCATCCTTTTTCCACACTGCTCTTCCAAAGAACACGTGTCATTCTACTGACTACACCACAGAGATCCTTTGAAACGATATTAATGATAAAATAGTTGCCAATATAAAGTGTGACAACCCGAGAACAATCAACAATAAAAAAAAGTCAACGTGTGAAGCATTAGAAATAAAAGTTTCTGTAAAGTAAAATGTCAATATTAAACGTCATGGTAAATATTTTTTTTCAGTTATTTTATCATCGAGTAGTGAATACACTAAGATGACAAAATTTTGTGACGAGTGGGGAAATTGACGTCCATTCTTTTAAAGAGGGGGAAAAATGACATCGCCATAACTGTACGACCAGCTAATTGCACGTGTGTGTGCAGCCTGATCAGTTCAAGTAGCGTTAATGTCTCCAAGGCAACGCTGTCGTCACTATCTCAATGCCACCGATGTTTATGCGAGACGGATAATCCAGATGTTCCTGAATTGTTCCCAAAAATGGCAGAAATGCAGTGCGCAGTGACGTCACCGACGGTAGAAACGCGCACCACGTGGAGCCGGTTAAAGGGCACGTTGTTGACACACGGCGAACACATACGTACACTGGCAAACACCGCGTGTAGACGGAGGCTCCGTTGCATGGTTACTGCCTGTTGTGGAATCCAGTGCAGACACGCTCTCGAGACGTAAACGCTTGTGAATCATTCATCGTCGGCTGTAGTGAGTGGCGGAGGAATCTGGAGATTGCGACACACCCGCCTTCGAACGCCAAGCGTGTTTGGGGCTTCGCGGCACGGAACAGATCGACGACTGGTGTACGAAGCGGTGCGTTGTGTTCAACCCTAGTCTCTACCCCATCCGACGCGCAGTTTACGAGGCGGACCAAGAGTCGCTTTCAGGTCAACACGACTTCGCCGTGGAGGCTTTCAGATTAGCAAGTTCCGTAGGGCAGCTTGGAGTGGAAAAAAAAAAAAAATCTATAGAACGGAGGTTATTAGTGTGTGTGACGGCAACGGCTGTAAGCCAGTAATTTTTCGAGCTCCTCTGCGCCGACACAGTGCAGCGACCAGGTTACGACAGAGGCGTGGTTCGATACAACAACTCGGGTGGCCGTTGAGAATTAATGGTTCGTCCAACTTCGTTGGTAATATCTACGGCGGCTTTCGGCATAACAGTTCCCGTGGCGCGTGGCTTCAGACGCCAGCTTGCCCCGTGTATGTGTGTGTAAACAACAGTTTTTAACACGAGCACAACGGTTGCAGTTTCTTCGGTATCCGTACATGTGTGTGTGTCTGTGGTCGTGAAAAGTCCGGGTGATCGCCAACATTTCTGCCAGAGTCACAGGTAACTTTCTGCACATCTCTTTTTTTTTTTTTTTTTTTTGTTGTTGTTAAACTCCCATTAAATTATTTGGCAAGTATTGCGACATCTTAAACCCTCCAGTTCATTCTTTTCACGAAATCGCATTTGATAGAAAGCTCCTCTTTTTAGTATGTAAAGGATACTTTTTCTATGGCGGGGAATCATTCGGATTCCAAATTCCGCTTATTCATTTGATGTCCTTATATCAGCAGCATAATTGACTTGTCATATTTACTGACATCCACTACGTCATTTCCCGTTTGAAGTTTCCTATTTATAACAAATCAAGTTGTCTTAATTCTCTGTAATTTATTATGTTCCTGTTCTTTCAGCGCACAAAATAAACGTAAACTATAATAGTAACATTAAAATCGCTGGTGTGTGAATGCACGATGACTAATACATATCCAACAAGACATACTCTCCTATATAAAGATTTGTTTCAATACAATAGAAATGCAGTTTTATGGGACACACTTTTAAATAAGGCGAACACTAACATGGGCATTTTATAGCATACTCGTTCAGAACAGTGTGGAATAATTTCGAACCTATTTCCTTTGCTTGAGACAAAAAGAAATGTCAGCTAAATATTCGTTCATTTGAAGGGAAATAAGGTTTTTTACTTTATCTAAATCAATATAGCACTCGATATATATATGCATAATAAGACTCGTTTTTATATCATTAGTTTTATGTATTCGATCTATTGGTTACGTTCGTTTTGGAGTTTTGTTAAGTCTGAATTTTTCACGTGACTTTCACTGATTTCTTTTTATTACAGATGCGAGCTAAATGTACATTACCACCGGGTAATTATTATTCAAGCAGTTTTCTCATAATGAATATATTTCTATTATCATCAATGAGATATTTTTCTGTTATTTTCATCAATGACTTAAATAGGAACATTTTTATTAAGGTTGAAACATTTCAATGTTAGATAAAGCAGTCTCAGATATAACTGGAGTGTAGTTCAGTGCGACTTAAAAAAAGAAATAAAATAAAAACATCATAATACGATGAATACTTGCATGACAGAATATATTGCCATGAAAAATCATCACTGGAAGGAGCCGAAAATAATATTAATGACGTTGAATAATATAAAAAAAAATTAAAGAAATGAAGCACATTTCGAGAATCCTGAATTTCATCAGAAATCTTACGAAAAAAAAAAGAAAAAAAATAGTTATCTCAATCTTTGACGTCTTTACTAATGAATCCACTTTTCATGCCATTTGATCCACTAGCTGCACTAGATAAATTCAGTACGGTTTTCGTCCTTTGAAATGTTAACACTTGCTTCTATTTCAAATGATAGTTTTTAATTTTCACTGCAGTTCTGTGATGGAATCATGTCTGGGAAACAACTTTCTTTCTATTCTATGCTCATAATCAATTATCGGTACAGGGTTTAGAAATGAATTAAGCTACGCTGTTCGTAAAGCCTCGAGAATAAGAAACAGTATAAACCGGATAGTATTAAATGACATTTTAAATTCAATTTTTTTTTCCTCGCGTCGACAAAATTGACAGCAATTAATGATGGAGAAGAATACCAAGATCTATTTTGTAATCATAGCAATCGCGTATGCTAATAAGGGATATCCATCGTACGAGTGTGAACGTGATGTGGCTACTGAGCCACGGAAACATTAAAAACAAACATTGAGATTCTAAAGAGCAGAACAGAATCCTTCGTTCTTTCTTCGCCTCTCATAAAACTCACTACTAACTGTTGTTTGTCGTCAAAACTAGTCGGATGAACAAGAGCCACAAAAACAAGTTTTGAAGAGTGATTGACAAGAAACTGATACAATCCATACGAAATCGTATAGAGACTGCCAAAAGAAGGTTTTTAAAATATTAGACTTTTATGATAATTCTCATCCATGGAAAGTTGTAAATCTATAGTACATTGTGATATAGATCCATACTATTAATGGACAAAATAATCAATGAATCCATGTTCTAGAGACCAAATACGGAACACATTTCAGGCTCCAAATAAGCAGAGGGGATCTTAATTCGCCACAAACTACTAACTGGTCGAAGTGATATTTCCTGGTTAGACAAGCAATGGAAACGTCGATATAAGCAAACAATTCTGGGTGTGAAATTTATTTTTTTTTAATTAATGATACATTGACAATAATTTTTATTACCGATTGAGTTTCAGTTTCTTCACGAAATAGTCCTCCTTCAGATGGCATCCCAAACACGCACTAAAAATATATGAAAATAAACAGTACAGTGCTGCAACTCTCTTGCCGGCTAAATGTCCTTCGAATAGTTTGTTAGTACGAAGTATCCTTCTACTTAACTCGATACAAGGTTGAAATGCGAAACCTTCGGCGAAAAAAAAAACTCTAAACGTAACCAAAGAGAATCACTTTAAATATTTGGCTTAAAGAGAACGCCACGTTATTCGGTTTTAATCAAATGACCTTCGTAGGATTTCGCACTTTGAACAACTGTTTATTTTCTCAAGATTTTACCTCCGTATGTACGCTACTTCCTTGTATTCTTCAAACAATTCGTAACAGGGGTCGACCGGCAACGAAAGGAGGGAGAAAGAATGAGATGAGGGAACGGAGAGGAGGGGGGAACGCTTTGAGCGACGGTATATTGACGGCACGTGGCCATATGGCCATTACTGGCAGGAAAATAAGGGGGAAGAGGGACACCACGTCTAAACAATAGACTGTTTTAAGTGTGACGTCACTTTCCACGGCACGCATGTCCTCCTTCAGGGAGCCTCACCAAACGAGCATTGCTCATCGACCAGAACGAGCCAGCGGAGTCTTGGAAGTAAAATACACGGCCACTGAACTTCACTCTTCCCCCCCCACTCCCCACCCAGTTCTTTTCCTCTTTCTCCCTCAGTTGCTTCCTTGGTCGGCAAAACAGAAAGGTTATAAACTTGTCTCAAGAGGGCGTTAGCAGATTTGAAGGGTGGGGTATGCGTCTTTGAACACATTCTTGTTTATTTTATTTTTTTCCCCTCGTTTTGGGTCTTTTCGTCAGATTTGGCCTATTGTAAACAATGAAGCTTCAATAAGATTTCAAGGAGGCTCCTACAAATCAATTCTACATTCGATAGGGAGTTAGTCATAAGCACCTGAAGATTCCTCCATGAATAACCAGAAGATAGATATTAAGAGGTTCACTAAGAAGTACAGCATTCACATAGACGAATCATTAAATACAAATAAGCGTTATTAAACGTTTCATGAAAATGAAAAGTGAAAAAATTGGATATTTTTCATGTCAGACTTTGGATAAAATCATTTACAAAACTGACTTAACAATGTCAATTCCTTTCGGCTGCCTGTCCGGAAAAGAATACATTCTTTATATCGATCAAACCTATGAAAGCGTTATAGGTGCGTAGAACAGAGGAGTATTTCCTTGTATTCTTTCCATAGTGGTGAGGGGTTATGCTTATACTGATGCATGATTAGTTATGAGAGAGTAGCTGTGGGGAGTAACAGTTTATTTACTTGAATTTTTTTATATTTTAAAATCGTTGAATGTATAAAAAAAAACATTTTTTAAAATCAAATAAAAGAGAAAAGTTGGGTAAGAAACCATGGGATGGGGGAACTAAGAGGTTCCAAAAGCAATATCATATACGTATTCACTTCGATTTAGGCAAGAGTTTGCCTCGCTCTATACTTAAAAACGGCATAATTTAAGTACAGTATGGTATATCTTTTAACATTAAGGAGTTTATAGTAGATTTTGCCCTGTAGATAACTAGCTAGGATCTGGTGAAGGTAGTCTTCCCTCTCTCTTAAGAAAATTGGATAAAATAATATTATGTTAGGTATTATGGAGGTTCTGGTTCTTGATCCAGAACCTCCTGGTTCAAAAGTCGGATCCAGGAGGTTCGAGTTTCTTTTTGAACATTTTTGCATATGATGCACTTAGTTCAAAAATGCAAACTTTTATCTGCTTTTCCTGATAAATACCAACCATTCAATTTTCGGTGTTAACTGTATTTGCATTTTTTAAGATCGCAGTCCATTTCTATACATTTATGTATCATCTGAATTACGATTATGACATTCATGATTAATAGATTTGATGAAATCTTTTTAATATTCATCAATGGAAAAAGGAAGTTAACGATATTCAAAGGATTATTTCGAAGACAGCTGAAGAATTGTTTGCTCTTTGCTCACAGATAGTCTTTTACAAATGTAGCCACATCAAGTCTTATGAAAACTCCAGTACTGGCACGCCATGTAAAACCTACTTAACAATTATCGTGATGTCCTTCGGAACTTCAACAGAATAGTCAAATTTTTTTGTTTCTATTCGTCACGTCAGTAAGGGGGAAAATACTGTGTAACAGAACATGATGCGTTATAAAAAAAAAAAAACCCATCGGTGAATGCTATAAATATTACCGCTAGTGGTCCTAATTACTTCCGTCTGCCACTCTGATATTCTGCCAATCAATGTAATCTGCCTTTCTAAAATGTCTTCAAGTCCTCTCACGGTCATATCTGTTACTAACTAACCATGTTTGTATAGTGAGAAAGAAAAATAAACATAAAGAAACCGTCCTATTTTTGCTACTACTTGTAGCTCGAAACAAGCCCTTTCTGGTAAAACATATGTCAAAGGTTGTTATCCTTGCTCTCAAGGCCAAAATCCCATTCATTGCATCTCTCGCTCCACCATTGGTAATGACCAAGTCATGAAACGGTTTTGAAAAATATTGGCAGCGTATTTACCAGAAATAGATACCGCAAACTTGGCAAAGAACCAAAGCGCTTAAGATTTTTTTTCCCTTCTTAACAAATACATTTGACCTAAAGTATGCTTTAGTACTATAGAGAATGAATATAAATAAGATATATTGCTTTAAGACGAAAGTCAAATATAATGCGCAGTTTACTTCAAGTTTTTGGCACGTTCCTTGGCCATAAAAGAGAACCTAATTCGCTATAGCTTCATCTGCCGAAACATCTCAAGAATGGATGATTCCTTTTTTAACTTAATATTTAAGACTACGTGGGGAAAGTGTTACCAGTTATTTTATCCTATTATAACTGGCAACGAAATCATCCCTCTACCTTTGGATTTATCAAGATGCGAGTAGATATTTTATCCACACAGGAGATTCATTAGCTGACACTGAAATATGAGGAAAATCTATTTCTCAACAGAACAGCTAATTATTGGGGTCAGAATATCAACAGTTTAGATTTAACTCTAAATTAACATGGGTGTGGTTGGTAGTTTGTGTATTCGTAACCAAATAACAACGCCTTCAGATGTCAACAAAATAGGTTTAATAACCTATTCGTGACAGGTTCTGCTTACTGCAAAGTCAATGAAGTTCTTTATCATTTAAATATCCAGCTACGGCCGAAAAATCTGTGAGGTCAGAAATATCTATTGACAGTATCATTATGCAAAAACCTAGTTATACGTTAAATACATGATCAATAAAGGAAGAACTGGGGCAGTCGGTGCTGCAGAGGCTTATTTTAGTTTAATGAGATAAATAAAAGTGTGGATTGAGCTTTGATTCTTGTTGGAAAGTCCAAAATAATCGTTAATGAGTGATCATAGTTCTTACTATTAGCAGTTTTGGATCGTAAAAACCAAAGACGTGCACTGAATATATTGGACACTTAAGTCGTTATAATCATAAAACATTTTAAGACCATAATAACATTTCTAAAGGCAAAATCAAGAACTTCAGTTGCTTGGAATTTCGCCATGGACGTTTGATGAATGTCTTCGGATGGTAGATGCGCGTCATCGCCATTTCCTTCATGGAGACATGAAATGCTTGAAAATACTTATGTTTTAGTCTCTAGAGCCGGGTTACCAGATTATTTAATTCTTAGCCTAATCGTGGTACCTGATGTAGGATAGGTTAATAAGCTTTAATGAGTGGGTTCTCCTAAACTTGAATCCATTATTAGCTAGCACATAATCTGGTAGTTTCATATGTAGCATGGAAAGACAATTCGCAACGATCGATAAACTTCAGTGCTACGAAAGCAATCTGTAGAATGTTATTCACAGAAATGACGTCGGAGAGAGAAAATGAAGTTATATTGTCTGACAACAGAGGGACCATTGTATCCAGTACCCACTTGTATATCACAATGATAATACATCAGGAATGACTGAAAGAAGATGGTTGTTCCTATCAGGACTCTGATGATTCGATGAACATATGTTAAAAAAAAAAAAAAAAAAAAAATTTCATTTCTTTATCGCATCAACTAGACGTCGATATCAAGCATGGTAGGAAGAGTGACTTTTCCTGCATTACCTGATGATCCTTTCTAAAAAAGGTAACAAGCAACGGCCGAGACTTCCGGAAAACACACTTCAAAAGGAAATTAATAGAGGAGAATTACTAATAGAGGGAATGCATATTGATCTCTTATTATATTAAAATATGAAAAATTTAGAAGGGTGTGGACTGTAACTTTATAATTTTAAAAAGTTATTAGCTGAATAAAAATTTTAACTAAGAAATTAAGGTTTAAATATAAGTTCCGTTGATATTTCTAAATAAAATATTATTCATTTTTTTATATTGTTTATCACAAGCCTTCTCAGTATTAACATGCCCAATTAGCGAAAATATTGCGATCGTTGTGTCTTGCAGCAATCATGTCCTCTTCAGTAACAGTACAATTCAGAAATCATGGCATACGCTTTATGAATTTATGTTGCATAAAACTGGAAGTAGCAAAATGCTGTAAGAATGACTAATGACAAAGCTTTGCAATATAGCAGAACGACAGCTTCAGACATAATGCATCGAGACTGTTAATTAAGAGCTAATCTGGATCGGAGAATGTACAATCATCTCTGTACTCACTTATACGATGACAGCTTCGGCATCTTAAATTTAGTAATGCCCTTGCAGTGATCGTTTCTACCAGAATAAGACGTGTAATAGAGCTGCTCAAAGGCGTGACCCGAATGCGGAGAAAGTTTGTGAGCAGAATAAATCATTGTTTTGGACGGTTTCGTTGGTAAATGAACTGGCTGATGCCTCCAAGAGGTCAAAGTAACAACAAGAGCACAGCTAAGCACTGATTATGCAGTCCGCAGTATACCAGTTCTACTCCTATAGCGAAGGCCTTTTATAGGAGCAGAACTTTTCTAAGACCTGTCTGAAGATGTTAACAATATGCAGTTCATATTAATTGTGAAGAGATAGGGAAAACACTCGAACTCTCAATAACAGCTTAAGAAGATTCTAGACTAAACACTTCGTTTTAAGTCGATCTATTACTCTTTCCTGGATTCACTTACACAGACGTTTAGTTTCTTTTAGATTTTTCAGTGGGTCAATGCTAATCAAAACTAAACATCGGTAATTCCTTCGCTCTGTTTTTTTCTGTTAAGAGATACATGCAGTGGCTGTCACCACTCGCAAACTACCTCTGAATCCGCAGAACAGATTTTTTTTTCTCCCTTCGTTTAATCTCTCAACAGCTACAATTTGGGACAACCTGTTTTCTTATATATTTCCCCAAAAGTTTGCTCTACTGAGTTTCCAATTTCTTTCTTCTCATCTCAACGTAAGATCTTCAGGTTTATTATTATTAAAAAAAATATCTATATAAAATATTTAAGAATCATTGCATGAAAATCTGTAGGACGAATACTATAATATGACGCTCGGTTCAGATATTCCCTAGCGGATGTCAGTACAAGGTTACCGTCCTGTCAGTTCTTTCTATCACACAAAAACACACTTTGAAACCATTGCCAACTCGTACTGCTTCCTAATTCCACGTCTATTACTGAAGCACGTGGTAGTGTTTCGGACGCTCTCTAGACAGATTTATCACGTGACACGGACAGCGGGCACGAAACTGTGTGTGTGGATAAACCGTTTCCCTTTTTTTTTTTTTTTTTTTGTTTGTTCTTTTGCCAATGTATCTCCTTTTCGATATGTTCTATGTACACTATATTTCTTTTATTTTTTTATGAACTGCTTCCCCTTCCTTTTAGGATGTATCAAAAGTTTGCGTGTTCATCCCTGGCAGAGATTTTATATTTTGAGTTTTATCTTAATGGAAACAATATTGATTGAATAGAAATAAAAGGGAAAACTAATTTCTAGTTATTGTCTTTAAAATGTTATGTTATTGCTTCTTTTGCGAGTGATTAGAAAACCTTGGAATCTGTAAATTTATTCAAATTAGACAAATGAACATGCTTGTTAAGAATAATACAACCACGACCGCCAAACCTTACCTATAGAAATCCGTATCGGTTTACCAACTTCAATTTGGCTTTATTTTGCAAAGTGTGTTTAACGAGTTACTGGTTGTTGTCCTGTATGTGTTTTAATATTATTGCGCGCGACATTTTCTTATAAAAATGAATTAATATAGATCACACGAACAATAAGTTCTTATTTCTAAAATGCTTTGGAACATCAAATTAAGTTTACGTGATTTGTAAGCATTCGTCTTACACGAAAGACTAAAAAAAATAATCTTGATATTTTTAGATATTTAAAATATTAATGTAAATTAAATTCATCAGGAATTTTTGAGAAACAATAGGCTTTCGGACTGTTTACAAGTGTTGTTTAATTAGTTCGCGAGTATCAAAACGAAATGGATCATAAGAACAAAATTTTTAGAATGGGATGCTTGTGTGATCACTAAACAAGCATTTTTATTCAGACCGGTGGATAACAAATATTGCTAATCTCTCAGTGCATATAAACTACCGTGAAATCCTGCAACTGATGCCCTGGTTTCTTCAGATCTCAACTGAATACAGATTTGGTAATTCATCACCATTACAGTTCAGTTTAAACCTCAGCATATATAAAATACTACGCCACTAAACAGGTAAACAACCCCATATAAGCTACACAAGTATCGAATTCAGATATTTTTCTGTGCAATAAGAATAAGGAAATATCGTTGGTTTCCGTCTAAGTTGACGCCCACGTAATGCCCTATTGTCCGACGTGTACCACTAGCTTTCGCACCAGATATGTCAGGTCAACACTTAAGAGGGGGCAAAAACTGTATCGCGCGCCTTGTGGAGTAGGTTGCTGACAGGAGTATGCCTTAATGAGCACGAACTGTTTTCTAAAAATGTGTCCTGTAGTTTGACAGAATCCATCAACTGCACATGCCAATGCTCGCTACAGGAGCTACTGCACCTTGCTGTTTCCTTCTATCACTCTCCATGACGACGCTGAAGGAAACAGCGGGCAGAAACTTTTTATTTGGGAATATTATCATTTTATTGAATTATCAGGATTTTATTATCTTCTGCAACTTTCTGTTGCATTTAAAGATTGTAATAATAATTACGTTCAAGATATTTTAATTTTGCCATGAATTAAGTTCATTAGAAAATACACATAAGTAAAGACGACTGTTTTCATTTTCCCAAATAAAAGAATTGTTTTTAAGTAATTGGGATATTTTATATTAATCGAGGCTTGGCTGATTCTTCTGCTTTACATTTGATGAGTAATTTTATTCACGTGATGGGAGAGTTTAATATTTTTTTTTATTCAACTCTCCCATCAAAATATTTTAGATTGTTAAAAGTCTGAAAGTTTTCCTTCATTTTTGGTTTGTTATATTTTACTCTATTTAGGCTTTCAGATGATGTAATTCCAATTCTGACACTACGCGAAAAAAATACATGTGAATCCCATCCAAAAAAAAAAAAAGGCGGGGGGGGGGCTCATCACATAATTTGGCTATGATCATAATATAATAAAATAACCAATTATATTCGTACGCCCTCTTATACTAGGGCGTACGAAGCCTTTATTTCAGACAATCCTAATTTATTACTCGATGTCAAAGCGGAATACCTATATGGAGACAGACAACCTACGATTAACAACAACGTATATTGAAATACAAAACATTGACGAGTTTCAGCATTGTTCTGGTCTCAGAAGTCTAATAGTAGTACCAACTCTGTATGAAAAAAAAAAAAAAACGACAAAAAAAAAAGATCTTGGATAAAACGTTGTATGGTTGAATGGTTACTGCTTTTTTCGGACTGGACAGGTACGTTTTAACCTCATCGAGAATATTGAATTTTTTTTTTCATAAAAACTATTTCCAAGTGACATTTTCCATATTCAACATTTGCTGTGATGAATATATAAAACTTAGGACTAAAACAATTACGCATCAAAATATATGACGAAGGTAGTGCATAGCTGCATTACTCCGAAGATTATCACTATCAGTTATAAATTACTATATAACAAACATCAATATCCTGTGATGATTAGAAATATCATTCGATCTCCTGAAGAAAGTTGAAGGATCAGTATCCTATAATAATTTTATCTTTGGATAAATTTAATTTTCTGTGAATTCTAATACCCACACGTTCCAAGCTTGCTACATCTTGGCCTCAAAGCGTCCTTCGTTCAGTGGATGTCCTCCTTAAAACCTCATTTTTCTCCATACTTCCTGTTCGTAGTCCTTTGATGACCTTCTTGTATATTAACTTAACTCTCTTTCCTTTCCTCGATTTCGCATACTTTTTCCCCTTTCTTAGTGATTCCCAATGGAAATTATTTACTTCCTAATTTCCATAACCAGATATCAGTGTTTCTCCTTACATCAACTACTACTTTTTCAATATAAAGAAAAAACCCGGAGATTTGAATAAGCGACAGATTTCGGAACACATAACCATGCATTTAAACAAAGGTATTTGTTCTCCAGATATTAAATACAATGAATACATAATATTACTGTAATGCTAACCACTTAACAATACCTCTAACTCCGAGATAAAACAGAATCGACCTGTTCTATTCTATCTTGGAGTTCGGTCCTTTTGTGGTTTATCTTGCGACAAATTTAATATGGTAACCAAGGCCAGCATCATTCACTAGTTTTTCTGTTGGCTTACATAACAAGCTAACTAGGTGACATGTCACCTGATGGAAGCTATTTATCATGTCTTGACTAACAGCTATAGTAAGTTATAGCTTACTATAGCGTCTAATAGGAGTTATTCTCTAACCTGCATTCTTTACAGAGTTTTATCTTTTCTTCTCACCCCCCTGTTCATTTTACATTAAATTCTTGACGGCCTGTTTCCTCAAAGCTTTTGTTGAATACAAAACGTTTAAAAAGTGCAATTGTCGCTTGATCTATGACTAGACTGACAACTGCATACCCCCTAAATAGTAGCCCCTGAAGTATCTATAGTCGAGAGACTGCAGAAGCCAAGGCTGTCTTGAAGAATGATGAATTACTCTAAAGCTGTGAGGCGTCCTACCTAACCACTGTTCCAGATAAGGATGATAGTTAAGGATATTTATACCGAGACGTAAGAAGATTTGGTTATTGTTATAGGAGGAAAGAATTATCCGGCGATAATAAAAAAAATCGAGTCAATATACTTTACTGTTTTCATGAAGGGAATCAAAAAAAAAAAAAAAAAAAACCGATATTACCTCCCAAATGTTTGTTCGTCTGATGTCTCTGTTGAGGCACGCAAACTCGCCAGTAAAAGCAAACAATGCGTAGGTTGGTAGACTTGAAGTGTTAGTATACGGAGGTCAGTGACTGTTTCATTTCATCCACCCATGTTTTGTCGTGAGGAGGAAGACTGTTTACCTGCAATCAAGGTCTGGTCAAAGACATATGCAAACCACTGACAAAAATGTCATTAAATCTCACTATTAAGCCTAATTGCACTAAACGTGTTGTCGTGAAGTTAATGATCCAACTACTGGCAGGCGGGCAGTGACCTTTGCTGACGGCAAACGACATTTCACTATGAGGATATGTGTCCAGTTCTTGTTAGGTGACACCTGTTAGTGTCAAACTACAGCGTTAGTCAGGAAACAAACACTTCTATGGGGTAGGGGTTAGACACTATTACTATCAAGTTCTAGGATTAAGAATTGACAAATTGCTGGTGCGACTACAAACAAGTTTACACTACTGGGTGGTTTGTATCGTTACATCCAAGCGAAGGTCAATGACTTCATTTCGCGTAACAAAAGAAATCGGGTAGGAATTTCAATTCTTTCTTTTTAGAAAAATCGTCTTATTCCATGTCTCTGTCAATACTATCCAATATCATATGGTAATTTTTAGAGGAAGGTCCTTACTAAAAGGGAAAAAAAAATTCATAAGATGGATTCGAATAGGAAATCTGATTTTTTCCCTTAAAAATTCTATTCCAGTTAATAAATAAATTAACAAAGCATCACTGATATTTCTTAATTATATTTTACGAATAAAACTCGCGAATGTTTTAATAAAATCGCAATGCACAGTATTCTAGGGCACTTTGTTAAAAAAATGGGTTAATCGAACAGCGTGTGGGTTTAAGAGGTAGTTACAAAGTGATATATTGAGTAAGTGGATGACCTTTGTCGACCCAATCAATCAATCTGTTGATTGATCAAAAATCTCATTTTTTTACTCAGTCTATTCACTTTCTTATTCCCATTTTATCTTCCACGATAAGGAGAATAAAAAAAAGTAATCGACCTATTTTGTTCCCTTGGTTTTATTCCTAAATACGTATCTTCCTGTAGTTGTTTTTTTTATTATTTCTTATAACAAAACTGTCATCATGATAGGTTTACTTATGTGATTAATGCTACTGTCATCTCTCTTTCATTTTGAAGAGTAGTAGTATATAGTAGTATCTTTCCCTTAACCTATATAAGCAATTTTTTGCATATATGACTTTGTATGAATATGCCACGTTTCTTACATCTCCATGCGAAAATGAAATGGAGGGAGAGCAGAGATAACATCGACAATTTTATGTTTTTCTATGTGAAGCAAGTCTTTATTGAAGAATAAGAATGATAGTAATAGTAATTTTCATAATTACAACATTATCAAAACGATTCCTAATGACTGAATAAGAAATATGATCAATTCTTTCAAACACACACACGAAATTCATGGAATAAGGCAGTCTTTGCTTTCATAAGATCTGGGGAAAGTCTTGCCCCTTAACACGACATCGGCTGAGATTCACCCAGAAGGATGAGTTGTTTGTTGCCCCCTTAAATACCCTGCCTTTTGTCAAAAGAGGCGGAATCGAAATCAAGCTCTGCGAACAATGTTTTCCCACTTATCCATAGTCTGCAACCACGTCTTAAAAAAAATTAACTGACGCAGTCACTGACCTTCCTAATGCCTGCAATGGAATGATGCAGAATTTTAGATTTGCAAATAGAGGTGTGCTGTAGGACTCATTCGTTGGATGTTCAAGGAGTGAATAAAGACAAAGTTGATTCCAGCACTCCTCGCTTCCTTAGGGCCTTTTCATGAAGACAGAGACGGTAACTTTTTTTTTTTTTGGACAATTGTTGATACCGAGGTGGCAACGCGATTTAAATACGCTCGTGAGTTTCTCTTTTAAGTTTATATGCATCAAATATAAGTTCGCTAAAAGTGGAGTCCTACAGAAAAAAAAAAAAAAAAAAAAAAAGGAAGACGTTTAATGAATGAGTTATTCCTGCCGAATTCTTAAATATTGAACAGCATTCTAACCTCATCATAGAAATAAGCTCATTTGTACAATAGATTTATCTGAAGTCGGTATTATCAATGCTTGCATATTACAATCAAAATGTTTTACTCTAACTATAGGTCAATAAAATGCTATTCTCAACAATGACACGCTTTTAATATTTTTTTTTTCATTTTGCAGGTAAATATACAATAGATATGGCTGTAGGAAGAGCACTGCTTTTAGGATTATTGGCAATGGAAGTGGTAACTTCTGCCGTAGAAGCTTGCACTTGTATGTATTCTCATCCCCAGGAACATTACTGCTCTGCTGACTTTGGTAAGAAAAGTTAATTGCATTATTTCATTCATTTAATGATAATACAACTTCTGTTGATTACAAACTTTTACACTGAGCCGTTTCCTATTTGCCTTTCATGGATACCTTATAGGAATAATTTGTCCACATTAAACGAAAATAAACACTTTACATTATTATTTCACAATAACCTATAATTGAAACATTTCTTTTTAATTATAAGAACAAATTTTATTCCACAACTCAGGGGATTTTTGAACGCATAATAGTCTTTCAAGTACATCGAATCCCATCTTATTCTATTCGTTCTTCATACAAACAACAGCGCTGACGTGGGGTGGCCGACATTAAAAATCCACCACACACATTTGATAGGCGAAAGATACCACGAAGCGTATGACAATGTCGATGCATCCACCTTATCCGCCCAGAGTAGTCATAAGTACCGCTAGAGTGTGGGAGGATATTGTGACAGGAATGATCCGGCATTATTCCCCCCCCCCATTCCTTACCACCTCCTATTCTCTGTGTGGGAGCATCACCATGACAGGATACGAGCAAGATGGTGCCTCTTGTGAGGGACTCAACGCCCACTGGTTTTAACAGTGCAGATGATACTGTTTTGTAGAACACCGGTCTTTCTCCAAATGTCAGTTTTTATAAAGTATGTGAATAATTAAATTTAAGGAACATATACAACTTTTTTTTTTCTCATGAAAAATTGTGCTTGCTGTATTTATATAATAGATAGATTTCTTCTTTAATTACATGAAAATCTTTGACGGGTTTCTCTACATTACTTACTTGATTAAAATTCTACAGATGTCTATCTAAGGATTAATAAATCAATTTTTTTTTTAAAGAGAACTAGTATAAAGAACATTCTTAGCCTTGAGAAATACATATTTTTCATCTTCCTTACTCGTTCGAAGAGACTTGTCCTTTCAAAAGCAATAAAATATTAAAAACATTGAATACCCAGACTTTTGCATTTGTCATGTCGTATTACAGGCGGGTCACGCAGGTTATTTCAGGGTAACGTACAGAACCCACAATGGCCCCCCAAGTTTAATATTCCAGAAGCGTCCGAGAAGGAAGTAGGTTCGACTTTAACTCAGTTAACCTTTGAAGGAATAAAAAAAAAAAAAAAAAAAATAGAAGAACGCAAAATAAGCGCAGTTGAAACGATGCGTGGTAATATTGACATCATCAGCACGCAGTACATGACTTTGTAAAGAACGGATTACTTCAATATGCGGTCATAATTTCCATAAGTGGCGCTAGAAATTGAGTACGCCTTAAAACTCGAACCTCCTGAAAGCACCTTTGTCTTATTTTAGTCCCCTTTTCCAAAGTTATTAATTCATTAACAAAGGATCGTGTTGTCCTTGTGCTGTTGAAAGCAGTATTGTTTAGACACCTTCCGTAATGAAAGCAATGGCGCTGTATTAGGTCGAGTCACGATTAGTTCAAGGTTGAAAAGGACACAAAGTTGTCTTATTATTGTAAGTAGCATGCGGCCTTATGTTATTGCGATTTCAAAGGCTTGCAGCTGTTTTGCTAGTTTGATTTGAGATGGCAGAGAACTGTTCAGTTGTGGACAGTATCAAGAATATAAACACTTCAAGAATTCAATAAAAAATTAACGTACTTCTGCTAAAACCTTATATATTATGTAAGAACTATTGATGCCCTTTGGTTAGAAGGGATTTTTCCAACTGAAGGTAAGTTAGCCATTCTCACACAGAGGGGACAAAACACACCTACCAATGTCTGACGACAGTAGACCCTGTAGGGTTTTTTTTTTTTTTAATAATAATTTTCTAACTTTGTATAATTCGTGCTTAAAACCTTAGCGCTTTTCTTTGCCTTCCAGTTATCTTTTATTGACTGTGAGAGTTCTATAAGGTTAAATAGACTCATAAATGTAGCAGTAGTGTCATCGGCACACTCTTGTCGCATTCCTTACATCACCTATCCGAAGAGGCGCGTGCAGACTCGCCTTGTTGTTTATCTTTGTCTAAGGAATGCAGGAAAACCGGTGGAGATACTTCTTTCTGTTCTTTCATTGATAGTTTGGTGCTTCTAGGTTAAAACAAAAATAGTGAGGTACATTTCGAAGGGTGAATTTGTCTTTTAAACATTGGGGATGTCCTCAAGGACGCCGATAATTCATCAGAGAGAGAGAGAGAAACAACGAAGAATCATAAGGTAGAACGTTTCGTTTGTGACTTTGGTTTTATTTTTGATTGATTAGCATTAATTTCAGCGAAAACAGATTCGCTGAAAACAATTTACAGCGTACGATGATTGACTACTTGAACAGAACAAGTAGTCAATCACCACAAAACATCATCGAAATTTGTCCAGCCAGAGAAGTTGGTCCATCTAAAATTGTCAAAAATTTCTTCGCAGTGATTTCACGCCTCTGTCTATATAAATATTTAGAGAGAAATAAAAAAAGACTGGTGAATTATTTTTGATTATTTTGTATGACTGCATTAACAAACATGTTTTATAAAAATTTGTTTTATTATACAATTAACTGTACTTTTAACACTATCTTTCAAAAATTTTTAATTCTAATTTTGTTTTAAAAGTCTTAATTTTAGGTATTATACAGTTGATGTATATATTAGTGTCTGGGCAGCCATAATAACAAGAAGAAAAACGGTTTGGGGTACGATTTTAATAAAAGACGAACATACTTTTCTAAGCCATTTTTCCCAACCATTTCCTGGGTTTGCTGTTCTTTTGGAAACTGTTTTTAACGCAGCAAACAACTCAGAAAAATAATTCTTAGAGCTCACACTGTTTTAGACAATAATTTACTAGTTTAGAAAATACGAATACCAGATGGCGGAAGTTGTGAATCCCTTTTCTCCAAAGTAATGAAATCGGTAGAAGCTCTGAACTCAACTATCGGTGATAACTACTGGTAGAAAGCTGCCTACCGATTTCCATTAGTAAATTATGGCTAAAGAAGTTCCACTTACTTTTTTTTGGAAATAAAAATAATTTTATTATTTTTTATCGTGTTTTTGTTATTAAAATTCAGAACATTTTTCGTTTCGATTTCCTAGGTGAGGAAATTAACGTTCCTATGGCTCTTCTTAAATTGCAAAGAAGGATTTAGTTATGAAAAAAAAGCACATAATCTTTGTGATTTCTTTAGAATTAGAACCAAAATAGACATGCACCATCATCAACTTGATACCTCCGTTAAATCTTGAGGATCCACCAACTAAGAGTAATATTTATGTGAAATAATGACAATTTAATAAAGGGTTTGGTGCGAATTTATAGAAATAAAAAAAAAAAAGACTAATACATTCTAGAAGATAAAGCCGATTTCAAATAACACTTCTTTAATAATAACCAAGCTTCATATACCAACACACCCTCTGGATTAAGATATTACGCAGTTTTGGTTCATATTATGAATAAACCGATAATAGACACCAATACGAGTACAATAAATTAATATTTAAATTCTAATACTTTTTGCAGCATTTTAGTTTGGATGCTTAGTCAAAAGAAAAACAAGTGCTATATCACTTTTATTTTTACGTACAATCCGTTATAATAATGAGAGTGGACCGGAAAACCTCACATTTCACAGAAATACAAAACATGCTCTAAATATTTATGTTTTGGCACTGCAACTGAATAACATTTCTACTCCGTGGGATCGAGGAAGAAAGTGGTGACAAATAGCATTCTTGCATCTCTCATGATATCACAGATAAACAGGCGGAAGCTGTCATTCTGTCTGACCAAAACTGTAAATAGCACAAACGCTAAAACCAGTTCTTCTATCTGACTATGTAGGGAATCTGTGTCATGTTATCATAGGCAGGATTCAGAGAAGGCATCGCATAACTAGCTCGTGCAATTTTCAAAAATCCAAAATGAGAATCTTGGCAGACGAATGCTCTTTTTGACGTAATTTAAGTGTTAAATGGATCTATACATGGAAACTTGCCGGAAAGACCTTTGATCAACTATATTGTATGAATGCTAAAGATAACGATGCAGTGAGAAGGGTATAAAATTAGCTGATATTGAAAGAAGTGATTCAATATCCGTCAGCGATCAGCTGAAGATAATTGAATATTTTGTCATACCTTTAGTATATTTGATTATCATCATCTCTTGCATCTGAAGCACAGTTTCAGATCCTTAGGGAGTAATATAACTATGAAATTATTTAGTTGCAAAGCATATATTACAACATATTTTCGAGTTTGCACTTTTGTTTGGCAAGAAACGTAAGAGCACAGCTTGTCAAAAAAAGAAAAGTTTTTGAAACAACAATAAAGCTGCGATCTTTTCCAGAAGTTTTTGTATTCTAGTCTTTATTCAATTCTTTCTATTCAAACCCTCCTCAGCTCAAAACTTATAATAGCAATTATCATTATAAAGGAGTTATATTCGGAAGAATTTTGAAACTTCTGCTTCCAGGTATTGACTTGTATAATAAGTTGTCTTCTTGCAATAAGAAGATAAAGGGGCATATTTTCGATCTACCCCTTTGTCTCCTTATAAATGATTCATTACATTATACTCTAACCTTGCCTATTTGCCACCATCACGTAATTCAAAACTATAAAACTCTCGTAAAATGACAGCTCTGATATAATGGTAATAAACTACATCCTGGCATATGGGAAGAGGTGGGATGAAGTCAAGGGCAACATCTTCAGATTCATTTACAAGCGTGACGTTCCAGAAAGTAGAGACGCTTTATCAGGGGCGTGGTGAGAGAATCCAAGTTGTGGGGGTGTGGTTTTGGCAACATCTTGACCTGTACGTGTTGCGGACAGCATGAGGCCAATGTTAATCACACACCGCCTCCGGCGGAGGGCATTCCCGTCTAGCTCAGGTGAAGGAATAGCTGTGGCTACTTCATTTATCACACTGGTGTTCAACCCTCCATCTCAGGTGCCAGGAGGTTCAAAGAGTTGTCTTCCTTGCACGTGTTCGACGGATGCTCTTTTTACCTACTTTCCGTTACTCTTTTTCAGCGGTAATGAAACATTAGACAAAAAAAAGTATATTTCATCTAACAGACATGAAATTGAAGGTCCTACAGAGGTGGCAATTTGTTCAGGATAGTCGCCGAATAAACATTCAAATGTATGCAAATAAACTGTATAATATACGTGTCATTAATGGCTGAGGTAGAGTCAAAACGGCTACGTAAGGGTTCAAAGAATATACAGTAATAAGTAAATCCTACAGGAACACCGAACAAATCTTCAGTGAGTTTAAACTTTGGCTGCTGGCAAGTTCAGATGAGGCAAACTAATATGTGATCTAGAGAAATACGAAGTGGAAAACCGCCAAGGACTTCTGACAGCCGAGTATGAAATTTATGGGCTAAAAGAAATAAATAAAGACCCACACATGGAAGTCACAATAGAGTAATAAAAAGAGGCAGGTCAAGAAGATGATGGGAAGTTTGCATGACGAGCGATACGAAAATTGAGTAGGTGACAGCAGAGGGAGGTAGTGTCGAACATTGATTTTTCCACCCTTGTACTCTCATATGCATTTCTTTTGGTCTTCGAGTACCACCCTCTTTTTATCTGTTTTTGTTTCATGGGAAGAATAGTGGAGAAGAATCTAAAGCAGACAGTAAGGATGGAAAGGTTCGTTGACCGTCTTATGCGCTGCACAGAAGAAATATTTACATAGTTAAAGATGGTTCTCTTTCAGAAGCCGAAAAATACTGCTGTGTGAAACTGCACGCAGGATTTTGTTTTTTATTGCAATGGCCAACTGCGCAGTAAAGGAAAACAAGTTAACGTCCAACATCTCGTTGAGTACTGTTGCGTAATTATATTTAACGTCATCCAGGCTGGCGATGAAGTACCAAGTGCTTGGCTTGGCTGCGTGGATTCCACCATTCCTACACGCAAGCGAAACATTATACATGTGTGACGATGGGTGATTTTCACAACTTTCTGTAAACACTGTATTTCCTGACTGCTGTAAGGTAAGAAAGGGTAATTAGCGGCGTCATGTTTCGCCATTATAAACCAATCAAGTCTCAAGGTTAAAAAGCTGTTCTCGGAATTCTGCTGATCATAATAAGGAAAAATGTGTGAACCGAGAAACCATTATTTAATTAACTTTTAAAGCCATGCCGAGACCTGCCCATTTCCTTTAAGAAAGCAAAAATAATAATAATATAATTTTCTTTGATACGTGGATGTCACAAGTCTTTCATAAAGACGAATTTTTGCACATTGATTTATGTGCAACAAATATCCAAGAAGTGTAATCTCTACAATAATAATATTGTTTTTGGTTTTCCAAGGTTTGGAATGTGTTTTCAAAATCCATTAATAATAAATATGGATACGTGTATTTAATTCCATGTTTTTTGCATTTCATTAAATATTTTCAGTTTCTTCAAGTATGGTCATACGAAAAACTAACTGCTTTTAGACACAAACATATTTTTAACACACACATTCAAGACTGCTCTTCGTTTAGAATCCGAACTCTAACAATGGTCTACACAAGCTGACAATTCCACTGTGCAACACGAGACATTTATTACATGCAGTATGTTAGCCAAAATCAGGCCATTATTGCAGTGAACGTACAACACAAACTTCATTTCTCATTTTTCTCATTTTGAATTTTTTTTTTTGTTGTTGTTGTTGTTTTATCTTCATTTAGGCGCCCTCCTAAAAAGCTTACTCTGTTATATCGGCTACAGTATTAGATAGTAATAGTTTTCAGAGCTATCTGTTGTATGATTGCAGGTATATCTGTAAATATAACTGAGTTATATTTAATATATAACTCAGTTACATATATATATGTAAATATAACTGAGTTATGTTTACTCACACATAACAGTTATATGTCTTTAACAGTTATATGCAGATATATCTGTTAACGACACTCGGATTACCTTCTAACATATTAAATATCCTTGTTGTATTGATCGCAGCCAGGGATTATGAAATCTATTACGTTAATTATCGTATAATGTAAGTGCTTATTTGTCCTTATTTATAGAAGTAATTGTCCAGAAAAAACAAAAGTTACTTATTAACGTAACTTACTATTGGAACCTTTTGAAGTTTCGCAATAATTTATGCCAAATATGTACAACCGCCTGAGGACTGCCCTAAAGGGTATAACAGTGCCGACGATTACCTTTCCATCCGGGGGGGGGGGCTCAAAGCATTTAACACCTGATGACTTATTCAACACGCAACCGAGTAAACCTGCCAAATCTCATATCTCCTTACCTTACAGCCGCCTCAATTCAGGAGATGGAAAAAAATTATCATGCGTACCCTTTAATTATATAGGTAACCAATGGCCTACGGAATACGTGACCTTCAACGTAAGACAAGGATCTCTTCCTTTCTATCGCTTTCTGCCACTTCCTAGTTGATATCGCGAGGCACGAAGGGAAAGCGGTACGGTATATATCTTCAGAGGGAAGGAGGGGGGGGGACGTGCCCTTACTATCAGAAAGTTGTAATTTTGCAACTGCCGAAACTTTCAGAAGGGGAGAAGAGATGCTGAAGTTGATAGGAAAAGAAATAAATTTTGAGAGGGTGTAGTGCCCTAAGAGAATAGTGATCAGGAAGGAAAGAATAAGACAAGAAACGAATGAAAATTAGAGAGCAACAACTTTGATTTAGGACAGGAAAAACATACAAAAAACATTCAAAGAAAAATTCCTGATGTGGAGAGGCGACATCCGTGTGTCGCCTTCTCGATCACAGATGGAAGGAAGCGACGACACTTACCATTTCCCTTGCAAAAAAAACAAAAAACCCTGGGTTCCATTCTCTCGGTATCCTACACATCTTATCAGAGAATAGGTTCTCTCTTACGGCAGAACCCCACGAAGTTCGAATCCGGGTCTTTCTAATCGAATGGTAAGTGTCGTCTCCTCATGCCTGCGATGCGTAAGCGCTTAGGAGCATTTCCACAAATGGGAAGAGGTGTTCCTCGGTAAATTACAGTTACGTGAAATAAAATAACTGGTCTTGCAAAACTATTTATTTATTGATTTAGGACAGGAAAAACATACAAAAAACATTCAAAGAAAAATTCCTGATGTGGAGAGGCGACATCCGTGTGTCGCCTTCTCGATCACAGATGGAAGGAAGCGACGACACTTACCATTTCCCTTGCAAAAAAAACAAAAAACCCTGGGTTCCATTCTCTCGGTATCCTACACATCTTATCAGAGAATAGGTTCTCTCTTACGGCAGAACCCCACGAAGTTCGAATCCGGGTCTTTCTAATCGAATGGTAAGTGTCGTCTCCTCATGCCTGCGATGCGTAAGCGCTTAGGAGCATTTCCACAAATGGGAAGAGGTGTTCCTCGGTAAATTACAGTTACGTGAAATAAAATAACTGGTCTTGCAAAACTATCGACATATTTTGGCTAGACAGGTGGTTGCGTGTACTTTATGTTGCCATAAAATTCACTTTGTTAGCTCAAGAGAATGAGACTTCAAAGCCACAAAAAGGATGTGAGTTTAGTGAAAGTCTGGGTAATTTTCATCGACACATTGTAATTACGAGCTTATGAAGTGGTATAAAAAAAAGACCAAAGTTTGGTGTCGAGAACAATCATCGTCTAACCCTTGGCCTCCCCTCCCCTCAGCTACAGTCAATGCACTAGGTTTTCAGAAACTGTGATTGAGAGGGAGAGACGAACATTAATTGCCATCGCAAGTATCATTTGTAGAGAGTTATGAGGAACGGTATTCTAATGACAGCTGGTGACAAAGCATATTTATAGCGGTCCAGCTACTGTAAACGTCCTTGCAGCAACCATAAAAGTTGAAATCTGGAAAATCAGTGGATAACAGTTTAGAGTAGAAAGGCACAATATTAGAGGCGTGTGTGCGTGTGGTTCTGTTTGTGTCGGTGTACACACCAAGTCTTCTTTGATTGTATGATCAACATGACTTCTCGTGTTTATTTAGTTTTTGATAATTTCTCCCTCCCCACCTAATATCACGTTCTTCATTTTGTGAACCCACGTAACTATAGACAAAATACTCAACTGTTGGGCAAGAAAGGCAACGGAAAACCACCTTGTTCCGAAATTAAATGCCTAGTGAAGTAGCGCTGCTATCCACCAACCATTAGGTTGAAGGGAGAAGATCGCTAGCTACAAAAAAATATTTCACCCCCCCCCCAAATGGAACTGAGTGTGCAGAAGTCTTTAATAGGACGCATAATTTGACATGCGGTGGTTGAGGTGTAAGCTGCGTTATCTTTTCCTTGTGACTGCAGGAAGCCATACGATGAAACCTCTCAATGCTTCGGAACCAACACAATTCAGAAACATATGACAAGTATCACCACCGTCCTTCCGACTCAAATCTCCATAACTAACTTCAACTGAACATTCGAAAAGACATCAGATAATTCGAAAACTGGCCGATGGAGCTTCCAAGTTATATCTCTTATTCAAAAACTATCCACCAAATGGCTGGTAATTGAAAATAAATTTATTTATAATTACCATCCATTTAGATAGTCTTAAAAGTACTTTCGACAACTTACACAAATAACACAGGGAAAAGGAGGCACATACGAGTTGACATGATGCTGCAGCCAAAATATCATCTCCTATCCGTAATCTCCAGAGAGTCACCGACTATTTCTTACGTAAAGGTTTCGGCAACTTCCTCAATCATCCATGTTGCAATCGCCAACAAAAAATGAGAATCGATTAAAACATCACCTACACGGGAAAGTGCATCTGTGTTGTTAGTGTAAGCGAGAATCTTAAGTTTCGCAGTATCACGTTCAAGGTTGAACTATCTCCAGGTGGAGACAGAACTACCCCGCATTCCTTCCGCGGACATAAAAGTGTATTGTTACCTCAGAATGTAGACATTTCTACAGGTTTCCTTTCACCTTGGCACGTGTTCGTATGTTGATTTAGTTGTCACGTTCTCTTATACATGATTACGGAGAGTCGGTCGACAGATGCGATAAAAATGCTAGTTTTCTCTATTTATTTTTACGCATACATAAGATTTTAAGTGGAGATCATTTCCTCGTGTACGATCAGACATGAAATTTCTAACGTGAGCGAGCGAATTAATCAGTAATCAACCTCTGCGTCAGCTATTCCTTGGAAATCCATCCACCCTATCTAATTGTGCCCCCTGTAACCTTGAGGTCGTCTGCAAATTTACAACGCTGCACGTGCCCATTGTAAGGATGTCACAGCGTGCCTGTATAAGCATGCACAGAGAGATGCACTTAATAAAACTTCGACATCAACCCACATCATATCATCCAACGGAATTTGACAAGCGTCACCCAGACGACTACCTCAGCAATCGCGTCAAGGTCCCACTGCTTACCGTCGAGTGCAAATTACATGCGTATTCGAGGAACGCGAAGCATCTCCGTTCTCGACACGGATATTTGCGCTGATAAGGAGAGCAATCAAAGATAAGTCGGGAGGGCAGAAGACACTCGGTCCATGTATCATTCATAGCATTTACCTGACAAGCAAATATTTCCTTTATTGAAAAACACAGAAAGGAATTTGAAGCTTCACTCTCGCCCACGTATTCAAGAGTGCGTATTTTCTTTGTGTGCTGTTTAATTTTATTCATTACAGAAAGGGGGTCATAGACAGCAAGGACTTTTTTTTGTTGTTCTTAAAGTTGCAAATATAATAATTAGATTGTAAACGGTTTGTTCCTCATCCAAACTACCAATCCTGTTGTTTCCTTTGAAGAAAATGTTCTTTTAATTTTTTATATTATAATATATACTGGGATATATTATATCCCAGTATATATTCCAGTGTGTGTGTGCGCACATCTTCAAGCCTCTTTTTTTCCTTGTATAAGCATCTGTGTATAGAATTTCAACCTTATCACAGCGTGCTTTAATTGCTAGTGTTGAACCGACGAGTCCAAAGATGCCCTATCTCTGAGCAGCTGCATAACTAACTAACCTTTGCCAGTTTGACGTAATCATGCAGAAACACGTGCTATTCATTTTCTACATCCCATCCCATCACACTTCAATTTCATTTTTATTAAATATGACAACAGCTGTGTTATAATCTGCTCGGCAGCTGTACGGAGACTGGATTCAACCGCACACAGGTACGCAAAAAAACCCTACAATACCACTTCCGTAAGCTCGTAGCACGCGCGCATGCGTTCGGTATTCCATGTGTGCGAAGGCAACCGCTGGTTAACCTGCGATTATTAAAAATTAAACAACGATGTAGACACGTGTCTACAGCGCCTTGCTGGGCTAGCGGCATGTACTAGCTTATTATGGAGTAATCTCCTGAAATAACACTGTTTTTTTTTTCTTTTCTCTTTTGCAGTTGCTTTGGTCAGGGTTAAACAAAAGGGTAAAGGAGATAGAACAACCACATCCTACCATATCCGGGTCAAGAAGGAGTTCAAGGTAAGTGGCGTCCTCTACCGGCACTAACTTTTGCGAATAACAGAAGTACGGTTTTTGTGGCCAGTGCTTTAGCTGACCCCTTTGCCCATTCGGATGAGGAATGAAGAGGGGATTAAGGCGCGGTGCACGCTGTAATTCCTGCACGAAAATCATGCTCACATTCCCACCCCCTACACTCATGTAGGGGTGGGAATGAGTGAAACTGGTCTCGCAGCTGGTCAAACGTGGAAAGAATACATCCACTTTCGAAAAGGTTAAATCAGAAATGCTTGTATGTTTACGTGTGGAAATAACTCTACACAGTAATTGCCTGAACAGTAAGGGCATCTCTTTTCCCTTAATATTCATTTAGACCTGCTTGAATAATGAAAAAAAAATCACTGGAGAAAAGAGGATGCCAGTGTAACTCTGATTTTTTTTTTAAGCCAATGAATGGCAGAAGAACTATTCAAAATATTGTTTGTCAGAGTATTACTGCTCTAGTATTGGAGCAACTGCTAATGGACAGAGCCATCTAGTGACTGCCTTCTCAACTATCCATTTCAAGATTCAAGTTTAGTGGCTTCTTGCTTAAATCTTTCTCCAGAAAACAAAAGAGTCGTGTGTGTGGGGGGGGGGGATACAATCGTACTATTAACCAATTTCGTTCTTAAACAATAAAAAAAATATAATTTAAAATACATCAATTCAAACATTAGCCTTATCCTCTCTATTCCTATAAATTCGTGGGCAGAGATAGTTATTAAACTTTAGAATATGATGTCTTTCAAATAAATGATTTAAAGTGTAGTACAATACAAACAGCAGAAAAAAAAAAAAATCGAAATTTCCTAACAGTAAATCCTGAGAAAGTATTTCCGATTTTAATCACTTACCTTAAAAATTGAGTTTGTTCTTAATTTAAAGAAAAACCCACACACTTTAACTTTCTTTTCTAGATGAGCGAGAAAGCTCGAATGGCTTTAAGCCAAGGTCTAGTGTGGACCAGTTCTCAGAGCTCCTCCTGTGGGGTGACCCTGAAAAATACCCGATATCTGATAACAGGTGAGTGAGTTAGTTTTTTATTTTTTATTTTATTTTTTTATTAGTGAATTTCCGATCGGATCTAATGTCATTTTCATCCACGTTCTGTCAGATTGTTATTTGCTAGCCCACACTCCATTTGCTAGTTTTCATACGGTAAAAAGTGACATTGAATAAAATTCGAAACGCATTCAAGAGAAAAGACGGTAATAAACGAAGGACAAAGAGAACATTTAGTTTCATACACATAGTAAAACCACTGAAGTACGATTTCTGATATTAATAATATAAAGAGATAATTGCAAAATAGTAATTTACAATTTCCTCATATTAACACACGATAGAATAGTCGTTTTTAGTTTATTCTTTTGGTATTATTATCATTTTTGTAACAAAAACGAACTCTTACTCCAATTGCTTCAAATTCAAGCGCCTCTAGTGCATGTTAACAATAAGGATAATGATACTGTGTGCGGTTAAAGTTCAACAATGTCTACAAAACACGCAACCAAGTGGTTATTTCGTGCACATGCGTCGCCTGCAATTCTCCTAAAAGACTACGATACAGATCTAGGACTCGTTTTGAAGAGTATTAATGGGGCATTATTAACGGCGGGTTGCTAAAAGCAATACGCGAGGCAGCGTGCATTGAATTTACAAACCATGGTGCAAGACCACACATTATCCCCTTGTCTAATCTATTATTTACGTAGTTATAACTCACCGAAAAAATTAAAGCCAATCTGCGGCAGATTAGTAAATTAGAGGAAATGGATTAAGAACAGACATTTGCAGTTAAATGCATTGAGATAATTAAGGGGCCTACAAAGGAAATGTCACCAAAATAACCAAGGTCAAATAACTCAAGCATTGCCATTGACAGTGGCCTCTCTACACACCAATAAATAAACACGTTTATAAGCCTAAATTTCTTTGCAGCCTGCCATGGTTTAAAAGGGCTTTCAAACAATGGTAATCCATGATTATCTTTCGGATTAATGTAGGTCTCTTTGTCTTAGGGGAAGAAAAAAAGAAAAGTATTCATGCTATTTAAGATGTGTTTAAATCTTCTGAAGTTCTTGAATATATAGCGATGTATTATGTAGCTATTAGCTAATGTTAAGTAGGCTGCATTCTACAGCTTAGATGCGCAGTCATGCGCAATATTAAAGTTGACTGTCGCGTCCTCTGGCGAAAAAAACGTGTGCACAGAACTTATCTTGGTTCATGGATGTGATGTCATCTGTCAAGACAAATCATTTTGAAAACGCAGTCAGTCACATTGACTTTCACCTTCGTTCTCTTTCACTGTATTGATTGTTAGACGAGGCGAAATCATTTAGCCACTACAACAAGGATGTAATAAAGAAGTGTTGCAGTTCATTAAGACATCCAAGTGATTTGTTGTAACTGAAAAAAACAAATAAATAAAACGCCGTTGCTCAAGCTCAAAATTTTATGGATTTTATTGCAAGAATCCCCGTGGCTCGTCACGGTACACCTGTGTAGTACTACTTTTAAGAGACCTCTGCTAGGTCAAGGCGATCTTCAAGCAAAACAGGTCTGAGTTTCATGAGCGGCATCTTTTCTCTTTCCATGCTCTGCCTTAGCACGAGCTGCCAACGTCTGGAAATTGGATACGGTAACCGCAGCAGAATTGTTCTACGTGTTTTCCCCATCACCCATTGTGTAAGCTTCCCGTGACTAACCGACTCGGAAATTTGGCGACTGCCAAGACAGTTTTTTGCTCAGTAACTAGAGAACGTCCGGCCTGCCACTGTGTTCTTACAGATCCCCCCCCCCCCTCCCATCCAGTGAAGCACCAGTAATTGCTGAGCAAAACATAAGGGCGTTTTGGAGATGATAGAGAAAAAGGGGAATAATAATGAAAAAAACTTTTACCCTCTTTTGTGTTCAGATTCACTGAAGCAATTATCACTGGATAAATCTATAATGGCAGCAATTTCTTGCTGTGACGTAACTGTCATTTATTTCATGTAAAAAGTGTACACGACTATGACATAACTGTGCCAAAATTTACTATTTTTGCTTCAAAAAAATTAACGTTTGCCTTTTTGCAACTTTTGGACTTTCCAATAGATCTGTCAGTTAATATTTAAGCAATCGTTTCTTGTTAATTGTATCGCAGTTCATAGTTTTAATATCGTCATCACTATGACAGCAGATCAGCCGTATCTAGTTGGCTATTTGGAACGAGCGCATCGCCAAAAACTTGCTTAACTAACCGAACTACGACTCGTCCAACTAAAACGGCATTCAGGTTGAGATCTCGTTCACTTGGGATTCGCACTCAGATAAGAACCCGCTGGCACTTCGACTATAAATCAGCTTACGGCCCTTCAAACATGACTATAAATGGAAGGAAAGGAGATATGGTTAACTACGGAGGCATGTCGGACCGTTGTAGTCAATTTCATACAAGTCGTACAGGATGTAGGGATTTAGAGTGCATAATTACTTCCCGCACCCTCTCGATTACGACGCACGACCTTCTCTTCTCGCCGACCTTCGTCGCCTCATTATTAAATCCTGCATTGCAAGAGTAACTTTTGATAGTCATCGGTCCCCCATTTCCAATGGACCTCCGCCGAGATAGTAATCTTAATTATATTGGTGGAATTCACTTGAGAAAATCAGGTGCGGATTGACAGGAGGTGAGTGGGGGGGGGGGAAGAGAAGGGTTCATCAGCACGTGCAAATATCATGGCCATACTGTGGGCGTTCTTCGGATCGTTTTTCTTTGAAAAAGGGAGCGGTCTACACCTTTCCAAACGATATTATGAACGCACCCGAAAACCTTGCTGTGATAGTGACAAGGTGAGAAGTGGAGTCATTAATACACTCAATGAATAATGCTAGTAACGTATTGTCTTTTGTCGCAGAAATCTTTGAGAAGAGTCAAGTTACTTTCGGGCCATGTTAATAAAACAATGATGGAAGGATTCTGAACGATTCGAAGTTATAAAAAATGAATTAATGTCTCATGAAAGTTTGAACACGCCATGGGTAAACTATAAGAAAGGGTTCGGTTCCCTCTCACACTCCTGAATCCTAAAATCACTGCAAATGTTTGGAATTAGCAAAAACATAATGCATGGAACATTTTAGCGTCATCGATCGGAGCTGAGGGCATTAAACAATCCGTAAATCCCCCTGCCCTGTCAGTGTTTTTTTTCAAGCCACTTCTGCCTGCCTTAAGCAGCTGTGGGGGCTCACACCAGACCATGAAAATCATCTTCCACCTAGACATTCATAAACATCCTAGATGAGTGAGATTAGACTTGTGGCTTGCTACTCAGAGAATCTGCCTGCTCAGCCAAAGAAGACGTCTTCGGATTCTTTTTCCCTCTCGGAGATAAAAAATTAAATTTTATTTTAGTAATAGAAACCATAATCAACGTATGAAATGTAAAAGAAATACCTAAAAAAAAAAAAAGAGAGAGAGAGAGAGAAGCTTTTATGAAAGAACCGAATAAAGCCAGGAAGAAAATAAGAATTATTTGATAACGCCATCATAATTTCGCTACAGAAATGGTCATTTCGATAACTCTTACAGCGTGTCCTTTCCTGGAGAATTGGGCATTTCTGTATATGTGGACAGTTTTATTAAGTGGTGATGCTCTTTGGTAATTTCAATGGAAATTAGTGAAGACAGTTATACGAAGGGGTGTTTAGAAATCAAGTCTTTAACTGCGACTTTATTTTCGTATTATTATACTTTGTAACAGGCCGTTTTGCATAATTTCAAATAAGTTTCAACGTCTGCTTTGAAGTAAATCTTCATACGGCAGTGTGATACAAAACTGATACTCGTAACTGAATACAAAGCGAGTAAACCTCTCTTAACAGCAAGTGCTGTAAGCTGCAATGGAAGTTACTTTTATACTGTGGTCGTCCAAGAATTATTAGCTAATAGTCAATAATTATCTTTCTCAGCGATACTAATGTTGTTCATTAGCCACACCTAAAGGCATCCACACCTTCTCTTTGGCTTTCTCGAATAACCATTACTCTCTCGCTTATCAAAAATAACTCACAACAGCTACAGGCGGCTATTTATCTGCCATCAACCAGTCTTTTAAGCTGAATTCTGCCGGAGGAAGAAGGGCAGGGAAAAAAACGGAAAGGGGAAAAATAAATAAAACACCCAGTAGCCTTTATGGCTCACTGAATGGTTTGGCGTGGTGGATTTATAGTTAATTTTAACCTACCCAGGCACTTGGATCACTTTTATAGTTTTCTGAAAGGGAAAACCTACTACTAGACAGATTTCCGATCTCCTATTAAGGAAGGTATGGTGTCGAGGATATAAGCCGGGAAGTAAATCACATTAATTTAACGACTGCGTCATTATTATTTTTTTTTTTGTTTGTTTCGTATTTCTCTCCAGGTTAGAATGAGAACTTAAAGCCATACAATGATATAAAATTACTTGCCTTGGGAAATAAGTTCATCTATAAGAGAGATTAAATATTTGTATGGTTTCGATTTCCTCTCTTATTCTTATAGTTTATCAAATAGCGAAAGTGAAGTAACACTGGATCTGCCTTTCGATTATGAAAACTGAACTAGTTTAGGGCGAATCTAAATTTGCACATGCGTTATATTGCCGATCGCCAAGTTTTGGTAATGTCTTTACAATGTTTACTGACAAATTTCCAGTGCCTCTTGACTATTCCGCGCAAATGGAATTGTCTATTTTAGTCAAGAGCACAGACATACTAAACTACAAGTATCCTCAAGAGTAAATGCTTAGGTGATGAGTGAGATACTGTGAATGTACCCCTAGTGACGTAACAGTCAAGAAGAGGTAAGGAATGAACTAGAAGGTATTTACTAAGAACATCAATTACAACACACTATTACAAGCCTTGGGTTTTTAAGAGTGGAGACAGTTATAGTTCTTAAAATATTTATATACGTCTCACGTACAATCCTGGAGGACAAGTGTTTTCGAATTGCACTTTTTAAACTACTCAAGACCGTTGAAGATCGGAGGCTAATTTAACTTACGAGGTCCGTAATTAAGTGTTTTAAATGTGCGATGTTTGTACACACAAGTAATCATATTTTGACTTTTCGTGGATGTGAAGATTAACCATCATCCTGAGGAAGAAAAAAAAACAACAAAGAAATAAAATAGCGGATGCAACTTAAAAAAAATAATTAGAGACTATTTATTTTTGATTTATTTCATTTTAATGTCTCGCATTAAATTATCATTTGTCCTTAAGCAACATTACAACAGCTAAAAAATATTGGATATATGCCAAAATAAAAAGAAGAAATTTGATTAAGCTTTACTGAAGCATTGTAAGGAAACATAACCAAAACAGGTGATGAGGAAGTGGGTGACGTATGGAGGTGGTCGTAAACTAAAACAACACGGAAATGCCTCTTTTTGATATGCTTAACAATAATTTAAGATGGGTACTAAATAATAGTGTAGGGTGGGGGTGAAAGACAGATGAATCAAAACTAACAAAAGAAACATCTTGGGAAAAAATATATGGGAGTTTCTCATTGAAATCTGATGTTGAATTGGATGCCATTGTTTTCTCGGTTTTGCGAAATAGTGAAAAAAAAAGTGTTTTGACTGCCATCTACTGGACATAAAAAGAACAAATTATGACTTCTCTGAAATAATGTTTCCTTTCACAAACGCCTCATTACAAATTCGGGAGAGCGTGCAAATACTAAAAAGAACGATTCTCTTGGTCCGGTGATAAACGAGCACTAGTAAGGCATGCAGATAAACGCTCCCTCATGCCAGTCACGAAAAAAGAAATTCAAAGTAGGAGAAAAATGCACATATATTAGATTTAAATTCTGACAGGATAACGAGTTTATGAGAGTCACTGCGGACACTAAGGTGATCGTCGCTTTTTTTCAACGATGGTATTAGACAAGTTTGTTTAGCAGAGAGTAAACTTCCTTTTGTGCATTTGTGTTTGCCCTTCACACACTACTTTAAAAACCTACTGACGTATAAAAACAGATTGATCACCGTCACTGTGATATAATATATGGGATAGTGTTGGTTACCATGATTCCGCGCAAAACACTTCAGAGATGAGTATAATCAAAACAACGTCTTTGCAAGAGTTTTTTAAAAAAAAAAAAACGATTTCTAATTTTATTTCCAAAGAAATTTGCTTTACTTCGTAGTGACCTTCGAACAGCTGGTTCCACACTCAATGGCCAATTTATTAGAAACGCCTGCTTAACATTGTGAACATCTCCTTTAGCTTTGATTCTTCTGGTTCTTGGATCTATGACTCCGTCTCTTATCTCATTCAAATCTTAATTCACTGCACCCGGTAACCTCTTTTTCCATTTCTCAAAGTGATTCAGTTTTTTTTTTCTTAAAGTTTTATGTAATCGTGCTGACGTTTATATGTTTTTCCTTTTAGACTAAAGAATGTTTTTTTCACAGTAGACATTTTCTCTCCTCTTCAGGTGGTGTAATCGGAGAAAAACCGTGGATCCACCTTTGTAATTACGTGGAAGAATGGGACAAACTGTCCAACAAACAAAAAAAAGGATTCCGTAAACTTTACCAACAAGGATGTCATTGCAAGGTAAGGGAGAAATTCTCATAAAAGTATTTCATATTTTAGTATTTTACTGTAGAAATTCTTATCTAACCTGCTTTTGCATTCTTATGATACTATAATAAATTCTGGTGATGCAATTGCTTTGTGTCATTCATCAGGAATGATGGGAGTAAAATAATGCCACTGAAAAGACTGTATTAAATCTCTTCGAATGGTTACATTCAGTCACCTGACTATTCATGCTTACATAACCATGCAGTTCGTGGGAGCTCGCGAGGCAGACACCCACTGAAAAAATGTTTTATCTCTGTACTTGAATAAAATTCGTTTCGGTAAAAATAGACTATAAACAGCGAAAGTATACAATCTTTCCCCCCTCACAACGTAGTGAACATTCAGGTTTTACTGACCTTAATTTGACACCGCTGACCAGAAGGAACGCAACCAGTCAGTGGCACCCGCCTCTTGTCAAAGCAATAAGCCATTCTTTGTAGTCTGACTTGTGTCCGGGTCGGCAATCTAGGCGAGCTGTTTTTTTTCCTCTTATATTTTTACAAACTTAACTCACTTAAGATGACAGACTTAAACTAGAAAGGAACTACATGATTGCATATATACCGACTTAATGTAATACTGTTTCTAGCTATTACCAATTTAAATCGCGTTTGAAGAGTTCGGCCATTGTTGCATAGAGTAGAAGTGTTTGATTTGTAATAAGAACTGTTGTAAGCTTTCTTCTTTTATTTGTATGCATTAACAGAAAGGTCACTTTTTCGTAGAAGCATTAAAAGTAGCCTACAAAACTATACATTTCTAAGTCCCCATCTCTACCCGTTACAAATATCGCGATCACTTTATTATCAAGTTGCAACTAGAGGGCGCACCAAAACTGGAAGTTATGAGCAATTTTAAAACGCACCAGCTTAATGATCATATACCTTCTTACAGAGTAACACACCTCTGTCATTAAGATGACTTTAAGGTTGTGATTCTATAACTTCCTAAAAAAACTTGAACGATCGCTAATTCCTACAATTACAAGACAAACTAACTGGCAGGTCTCCATTATCGATGGAACAGCACAAGACCGGCTCAAGGATTATCAGTGCATTGCTGCTAACGATCGAGTTTCGTGACTGAGCTCTCACTTTTTCTCTATGTCACTTTTCTTTCCAGAAGAAATTACTGTGTTTTTACTTACTGTGATAAAAACACGTACGGAGCCATTACAAAGTGAAGATAGTAAGTTTGGCCGGTGATTTCAGATACTTTGGACACGGGAAAGGAAAAGTTCGTAACCCTGTTCAAGAAAACGCAGTGTTGAATGCTGTAGATATTCACGACATGCACATGTCCTCGAGAAGAAGTGTTTACATTATGGAATTTTATTTGGAAGCAGCTTTATTCGTCAATATGGATTTAGTTTTATGGTTCGTTCATCGGCAAATGTGCCACCGACCGAAACGTCAAGTTAAGACGTCCAGTGTCAAACTCTCTTTCTCAAATACTTGAATTTTGTGCGGAAACATTTTCACGCAAGGGCAACTGGGAGAACCTTGACGTCGTGTTGAATTGGGTCAGTTGGTATAACGGGAAACAACACGTGCGGCGACAACCTCCAATGGTGTTGACGGTCTGCTGCAACTAAAAGGTTTTAATCACGCGAGAAATCCATTTCTTCAGGTTTCTTGAACTAACTCGTGCCCAAAACAGCTTCGAACGAGCTCATGGGAACAAAGTTTTCCGTAACAAAAATTGCACTCACTGCGATCAATCGTTAAACATCTCTTCCTATGCTGTGTAACGAACTGTAGTACGATGACCTGCTTAATATTTGTGTGACCTTGCCAAGGTGAAAATTCTTCACGTGATCCCTTTTAATAAACGTAGCTAATCGTCTTACTCACTGACAAAGTTTATTAAAATTGAATGGGAAACGTTAATTAAATATCTATAAACGAATTGCCCTAACTAGGAGAAAAAAATGATAAAAATACATCAATGCATTTTTTATGGGGGCAGATTTAACACAGAATTTAGAAACTCCATTACACGAAGTATTAATATTCGAATGAAGTTGAGAAAGTGTAAATGCTAAATTAAATAAAAGTTTATTTACTGCACACTCCGCTGAGACAAAACGTTAATTTTAAATTTCACACCCATCAAAACTCGACAATAATGAAATACACCCCCTTTTACCGAGACCAATACTTTTTTCATTCTTGTTTTAATACGATTTTTTTATTTCAAAATGTGTTTTTTTTTTCCCTTACCATACCATTCAAAGTTACTGTCCGTCATGTCACCAAATCAATTGGAAAGACTGGATTGGGAAAATTTCCGGATTATGAACATCGACTGCCAACGACGACTGGTAAATACCAATGAGAGAACTCCTGAAGACGGGCACTACCTTTCCTGTCTCACCAACGCAGTTGCGACTACTCCCAACTCAGGGGATCGCGATAAGTTTCCATGCGAACTAAACCTTCCGCCCTAATCTGTCCTACGTGTCTACACGCTCTGCAATTAGTTCCGTCTAAACGGAATGCGCATCGCTCATTCTAAAGGTGAGGCTACGGAGAAGGGACGCCAAATAGCTTGAAAAGGTGGGATTTCTCTTCCGCGCATATCTCTTTCCCGCCTGTCACATAACCAGTTATCACCGAACAGAACTGTACAGTTATAAAATATGTGCCGGTGGTGGGGTGGACACTCCACTTTTCCCTGGATGTGGTAGCAACGCACTTGGGGGATGATAATGTGGACCACTTTAATTATACGGATGTGGTCATTCTAACTACATACGCAGTAAATTCTCTTGAGACAACTCCTTTACCTTCTCCCATCGTTGGTGGCATGGGATGCGTTGCCACTTGTCAGATTTGCTTGGAGACAGACGGATGTGCCTTCATAGTGACATAAAACCACAATTGTAGTTAACAGACGCTGCAGTACAATATTCATTAATTATGGGATAAAGGATATGCGAACGGAGTGGTACAACAGTTGCCTCGCTTATTATTCTAGGCCCAGGGTATAATTTTTCATATGTATGTTGTGATTGAAAGCTCTGTGCCCTCGTTTTGCTCTCTCTTACATCAAATATACATAAAATTACCTATATTAAACCAATCTAAAGATTTCTCTTTAAGCCGATATACGAGATAAAAGTTCAGACAACGATTAACCACGTCCAACCCTTGGATTACTCAGTAAATAAACAGTCAGTGAATGTAGTTTGTCGATACTGAAGATAAAGGCCTAGAACTTTCATTCTGGCATTGGTAAAAAATTTTAAAAAGGCTGATAATAACTAAAATCTATCTTTATTTTACAGCCAAGTAAGTAATGTTTGCCGTTGATACTTGGGATGTTTTGAAAACGATCTAATACGCACAACGCTTAAAATCGGATCTTCGGCATGAGTTGACTTGTTATTGCACTATCCTTGGCTTCAATATCTCCCTGAATGCATTCAGGATAAATTGATTTTTATCACGCAAAGCGATAAGAATAACTTTAGATATATTAATAATCATACAATAAATGTATGCAGATAATCCTTCCCAGAATTCTCAGTAAGTAATGCCTCATGAATGGAAAGACCAGGGTTCTAATCCAGTACAGGATATGGGAGACCTTTTCCAAACCTCTTTCTTAGTTGTTCTACGCATGTTTTGCTTAGATATTTTCTTCTCTCGTTTTCAAAAGGTCAAAATCAAGGAACAGAATCACAGCGGCGTACACCTTTAACTGCTGCTATAATTAGCGTTTTTTTTTCTTTGTAAAAGTTAATTGCTATCCTATATAAATGTTATTATTCAGGGGATAGCCTTACCCAAACTTGAATATGTTAATATGGAATTAAGTTTATTTTAAAGCATTTAATGACAGTGTTGAACTTTCCTCTGAATGCAATACCGGTTTTGCGATGTTAAAATTTTCTGGTTGTCAGGCTATAATTAAAAGATTATAGCCTGACCTATTGAGATAATTAGATCACACCAGCAGCCAAACTCAAGGTTTGGTAACAGTTCCATAGATTTAAAAGATAAAATAATTTCATGTTTCTTAACATAATCCTATAGCTAATAATACATTCTTTGTTTTTTAGGTTCGTAGGATGGGTTCCATACGTTTTTTTGGCAGTCGCCGGTCTAGAGGGCGTTACTGTCCTTGGGAGACGGTCTGGCAAGGAGAAAGAGACTGTCAATTGCTACATTCAGTCTGCGTACCTTCTCCATCTCATCCGGATCAATGTATGTGGGTCAGCAATGCTGCCTACCGGTATTGTATGAAAGCCAGGCAGCAAGAAAGGCAAAGCGAACGCGAGATGGAGCCGTAGAAATGGCAGACTGCTTCGAGAGTAAAGAGATTTGAGAGAGGGGAGGCTAGTTTACTTGAAGGTGTGGTGATTATACATTTCCATCTGTGGTTTTCTAGACTACAAGTGATGTGCCGGACTCGCTCCCGCCTGCGGGTGACAAACCAGTGTTCTCTGGGACATAAATAAGCAGTGACGTCACGTTGCTAGGCAACGACAGTTATGAACTCAAGTGTTCGAGAGGGATGGATGATTCTTCCTTGAGACTTGTAGGTGTTTGTATGACTTATTTATAATGCCAAGTTTGTAGACGGAAAGTTTTTTTCTGTCAAACTGTTTAGCAAAACGGTGATTATGTTTGTGTATAGTGGCTTCTAGATCTCTCGTTCATTCCTACATTAAGCCTAAATTTGTGACCATTTTGGAGTGCTCTGTTTTTTTCATTTATTTCTCTCAAGACTTCGTCAGTTGCCCTACTGACATCGATGATTTGAAGTGTAAAAAAAACCCTTGCATTGTAAAAGTCTATGTTTGAAAATTAATAAGTTGAAATCCAGTAAAGAACCATATTGTCATAAAGAAATATTTTAATTAAAAAAAAAAGAGGGGGCGTTGAAGATATTTCGTGAATGACAATGGCTTATCTGAGACTCGTGGTCAAGATAAAAACTAAAATTATTCTGTCACCGGGGAAGAATCTTGTGAATTATTCAAAATATTAAGATCATGGGAGGTTCATCCGTAGAGGTTTCGGTGTAACGTCAATTCTAGAACAGGAGTATACGATAGACACTTTAATTATATTATATATTCCATATATGTGTTAGTAGATGTTTTATATTCAATCCTGTCACGGTAGTTCTAGTAGATACATCTACTTATACGATCACACTACTCAGAATTTACTTACGAAATAACACATTCATGTTTGACATGATATTATGTATAGAATCCCACTGTCACAATATTTTAATAACTAGACACTAATGTAGAAACGTAGATAAGTACATCAACTATAAAGACAACGTGTTTGTTAGTATCATTCTGGCTATTTCATGGTCACATTTCGTTTTTTGTCATATCGTAACTAACACAAATTCAGATTAGCTGCTTGATTGTGGAAATTAAAAAACAACCCTTTGGGGAAAAAAGCATTCCTAAATTTATAGTAGTCATTTCGATCAAATATTTTTTTACTTGGTGCAAATATACGCACTGTATTTACAGACAGTGGTAGTTCCTCTCTATATGTTGAATATGCAATACTGACGAGTATTGTCTCTTGCGAAAATAAACGTCAATTGAATGGTCGATCTTTATTGGTAATTGTCTTTTAGACATACTGAGGAATAATTCTCCGAATTGCATAGAAGATAAAGAAAACACGATAATATTATTGTTACTAAGATGTCAATATTGTACTTTCCGGCTTGGTTGGTTGGCTGAGTGGATAACGTACCTGCTCTCCAGCCAAATAAGTTGCGGGTTCGAATCCCGCCATGAGCATGGATGCTTGTGATGGTCTGAGGTGGGAGATGAATTTTATCAACCGGTGTGAGCCCACCTCCCCGCTTATTGGAGGTCCGAAGTGGACTGAAAAAGTTACATGTTCGGTCTTGATAGCAGGGTTACACGAGTTATACAAAAAACAATAATTAAAATTCTTTACGCACGCCCACAGTACTGATAGGCTTACCACCTTTCGTGGGCAGGATACAACATAAAAACGTGTATACAGGAGAAAAGGTAATTGGATGGAAGGTATATTACCTTGTTGCACTGTATATAATGTATTGGCTTTTTTTGTGAAATTATTTATAATATTCACTGCAAAATACCGCCAGTGAATCTTGTCATTTCTAATTGAGCGAGGACATGGTTTCATTTACCTTTATCGAGACCAATTATAAACATTCATTGATCTAGTGAACATAAATAGCAGTAATTATTCCGTATTTGTAATTTTATAAAAGTGTAATGCACAAATAAGGCACAAAACATTGGTATAGCGTAAGATTGCTTTCAGTCACGCAATTAAGAATATTCGAGTACGCAGTAGTGTTCACATTCACTGTTGTTTTTTTCTCATCTCATTGCAAATATTTTGTTCTACATTTCATTCGCCCATTGTCTGTATTTCTAAGCATTATCCTAAGCGATCAGAAATCAGTTGTGAAATATGTGTGATGTATAAAGTCCTTAGTATTGAGGTGTTTGATGTTCCAAACTCTGTGATTTCTTTACGGAAATAAAAGTTTTTCAAGTAGACAAATGTTTTTCGATTGAATTGTTATCGTCTCACACATTCTCATTAAAACATTACAAAGGCCTGCCATAAAATGGGAGAAATTGTTGCAATTTCTTAAACAAAAACATAATACACTGAGTTAGCTTTGCTTTAGGAACACCCACCTAATAACGCGTTGGTCCACCTTTCCGCGCAATCACGGCTCGCTGATGCCAAGGAACAGATTCCACAAGGTGCCGAAACATCCTCCATGCGTAATTCGACCCATGTCCACAATGGCAACTCCATGAATTCACGTTCATTCCATAAAGGAGGATCAGCAGTTCTTCACCCCGTTCTAGCATATCCCACACATTCAATTGCATTACAGTCAGGGGGAATTTTGGGACCAAGGCAATGTAGTGAATTCGTTGTCGTGTTTTTAACCACTCAATAGTTGTACGAGTCCAATTACGAGGTACGAAGTGGTGCATTGTCCTGTTGAAAGATGACACTGTGGTCAGGCTAGACCGCCTGCAGATATGAATAAAGATGGTCGGCTAACAGGCCCCTGTAGCTTTCACCATTCAGTGTTTGTGAGATGTTAACCAACGGACCTAGGAAAAAGCCCTCCAGACCATAACACCAACTGGGCAACCAGGAGATAGGGCTTCATGCTGTTTACGTCAGATGCGAACCTTGCCATCAGCATGGTGCAGCAGGAAATGGGCCTCATCATCCCAGACAATCTTCTTCCATCTGTTGAGGATCCATTGCCGACGTTCCTTGTTCCAGGTATTGTTTGCGATGTCTGGCCGTCATCATGGGTGCCTTTGTTAATCTCCGGCTGTGGAACTCCAGGCAAAAGCAAGATACGGCGTGTAGTGCATATGGAAATGAGGCGTACAGTCCTGCTGTTTTGCTGGTGGATGAGCTGTGTTCCAAACTTTGTGATTTCTTTACGGAAATAAAAGTTTTTAAGATTGAATTATCATCCCAGCACATTCTCATTAAAACATTACAAAGGCCTGCCAGGTCGCACGTCGTTGCTGAGATGCCAGTCGTGACACCCAACGCTCACCTGTTCACCAATGATCACCCTTCTTCTGGATGTCTGTTCATGGTTAATCCAGTCCTGGTACGCCCTTAGTATGGGAGCAACCAACAAGTGCAGCTGTTTCCGAAATACTGGCATCTGCCCTCCGAACCCCAACTCTTTGCCCGCGGTCAGAGTGGCTTACCTCACCTTAGTGGTTTACTGATTGCGAACAGAGGATGAATGTGTGTCCATTTATAGTAGCCGCACGTGACGTTGATATCACGTGGCATTTTATTATCGTGCCGAATATGTTAATCTGAAGGGGGGGGGGGTTCTAATGCAAAGCTAATTCAGTGTATATCTCTTAGTAAAACAGGTCAAGTTATTGCATTTTTAAACTATCCTAAAATATTCTCCCTATTAAAATTCTTCAAACCCCCTTCTTGCTTTTATTCTTAAGAAAATGAAGATTTGGCAATGGCGACATGTACATAAACATCACTACGTGCATGGAAGAACGGCAAGACTTCAAAAAGCCACACTTTCAATTTAATATTGTCGTTTTTGAAACTTTCTCTTCCTGCCTCTGCAACGATACGCGAAACTACTGATTGCGACTTATTTGTAGCTGGGTATGTAGTACAAGTGAAGGATAAGAGCAAGGATTTCTTTTTTGTCCTATCCTCTCGCATGCTTGCTTTCGTTTTCTTTTAAAATAGACTAAATAAATGCGATTATCCGTTCTTTTGCTGTTCTTTCCTTTTATAGATTTTGTTACATTGCATTACTGAGTTTATACCTGAGATAAAGAGCAAAGACAGTTAATAAGTAGAAATGCACCGGGTTTATTTGGCTGTAATATGGGAAAAAGAATTATAACTGACTTGTTTCGCCTGATTTAAGATAAAAAAAATACAATAAAAGGTTAACATGAACGAAAACATTACTAAAATACCGAATATGTAAGCACCGTTACAATGTAAGTTGAAAACGGAAACCACGTGGAGCTGGCACGAGTTAGCTTTTGTCTGGTGATGCGTGTAGGATAGTTGACTGAAAAGTTCAAGTCTGACGAGTGGAAAGATCTGATGAACGATTTCAAAATATTATAAACCACCATTTCTTGGTTCCATTTAACTAGTATATAACTGTAGTAATTAATAAAGGGGAAGGTTATTTATTGCAATCAGCAAGAGCTTTAGAATATAATCCCTTTTCCTCCCTAAAAAGTCGAATTTTATTGAGTTTTCTATTTTTGTTTCCCATTACGTTCATGTTTATTTCCTTAAAAATACCTAAGGTCTTGATTGTTTGCTATGATGAGCCAAACACTAGAATATAGTTCTATTTAATCTCAAGAACGCACACGCTGGGATTTGTTTTATTGTTCCAACGAACAATAAAAGCGCCCTTGAACAAAAAAACTACGAGAAATTCAACCAATGAATGATTGGCCTCAATTGATTCAACCAATGATTGTATAAAAAGATTTTTTAAAAAATTATTATTATTATAATTTATAATCTTTTATTATTAAAGGACTATCGACACATTAAAATTTATATTCTGATTCCGGTGTAGAAGTTGGAATCATTATCCTTCTCTTACATTGCTTACTAAGCCATAATTCCTTATCACGAGTTCGGAGATGTAGATCATTGCTCATGCGTGACTAATTACTCTCACAGAATCGTTTTCACTCCAATTCCTACAACTAATAAGATTGTATATTAACTGAATGCAGCCTTGATTTTATGTTCCAAAATATCGAGGTTCTCAACTATCTTACGGAATTCCATCATCACCCCTGAATCAGCATTGACCATTGAAACCCAAGAATGTCTTTATAAATACTCGTGCTTGGAGGAAATGCGTGTATTCTATGCATACATTGAATACACGCATCATGTTCCTTTTGAATTCCAACTATGCTTTGAAATAACAGCAAACAAAGCACGGAATAACTCGTACCTGGATTAGCAAGACAGCAAGCAGACATATGCTCCTAAGGTAAAGTGGATAACATTGTATACAAGGGGATATTATGCTAAGGATGCCGATATAATCAGAAATCCTAATAATTACATTCTACCGGTATCATATGTATTGGATGATACCAAATATAGCAATCATTCTGAAAAATATTCTGTAGTGTTTTTCTTTTCCAATTTGTTGTACCATAGGCCAACCACCCAAGTTCCCCCATAAACATAAATGGATTTCTGGCTATGTCGCCACCTCCCATTATAATTACCGTAAATGTATCTATTTGGCCAGAAGTATGGTGGTTTTTAATATATTAAATCACAACCATCAACCACTAGAAAACTACTAGTAGTGGATGTCTGTTGATGATCCACTATGGTTTCAGCAATTTTGCAGAAACAGAACATGTTTACAAGAAGGTGTGTTGGTTACAAATTTTACCTTCGAACATCAGTTACTCCCTCAGACACCTACTTCATTTTAAAACAAACAACCGGCGCTGGTACAATTTTTCCAAAAGGTATATTAACGGTGCAAACAAGACTACAGTGGATTATAATCTACCCTATATATATAAAATGATAAGCCTTTTTGTGTAACGTTTTTTTCAAGTTATTTGAAACGTTTTGAAACTCAGGGGAGAACCGGCCTACCATTCCTGTACTCGGGGAGGGACGCCGTAGGTGCCAGGAGAGGGGGAGGAACCCCCTTTCGAGTCATCAGAATTCAAGGGGAACCAGCCTAGCGGTCTGGAACTCGGGGAATAGGTACCGGGGGGGGGGTGTCACCCATTTCGAGTCTTCGAAATTCGTTTCATCGGAATTCAAAGAGAACTGGTCTACCAGTCCGGAACACGGGGGGGGGGCGCCATAGGCGCCAGGACCCCTAGTAATGATAATAAAATAGGCAGGAACATCCAAAACACCACCTGCATCCTATTGCATACAGGCACCTCCATGGAAGGTGAATTTTTAGTGAAGATGGCAAATTAAATACGAAAATAGACAACAGAATAACCAAAGATAATAGTATGGTCATTTGGATAAATTTATATGGAATAAGAGAGAAATCAGAACATTCAAGTAGTTATTAAGTTTTTTCTATTAAGTTCAAAAGACAACAGCAAACAATGCCTTTGCAAACGGAGCTGGTGGTTCAGATATGATGCTCAGTGGCATCTCTCTTATCTGTTAAGTGTATTGCGCTGAACAAGAAAATTATATTCCTGTTTTACTTCATATTTGACCATGTGATAACCAAATAGCTAGATTTTATTTGTGAAGTAGCTTCACGACTTGCTTTTTGTGTACGAATTCAAAGTTGTCCTGTCTCCTATAGTTGTAAATGGATTCCCTTAAGACAGCTACATTGTCTTCTATTATGGTAACATTCATTTCTAAGAGATGCTGCTACTTTTAATGAGGCCTTTCCTGTATACCAACTGTTTAATTCTGGTTACATGTAGTCAATTTTACGGTCATAATTACCACAATGAGTGGCTATGTCTCGGATAGCGTAAAAAATGGAGTGTCCTAGGGATTTAAGAAATGAAATAAGTACCCAGAAAACTCCGCAGTCACATTTGAGTGTTTTATTTGTTTTCGGGAGGTGAACACTATACTTTGAAAGGTTTCTTGACTCACAAACAATGTGACTGAGTCTTATTCTAAATGCCACAGAAACTGATCTTTCAGACTGTTTTGGCGCTACTATAATATAGACGAAAAAACATAAATATACTTGAAATAGGCATTTTGGCACTGAAAGAGTTTTTCTTGTCACGTTATTTCTCACATTTCCCAAAGAACAGGAAGAAATTTTGAAATACCTCATATGAAACATCACAGTTAACAAACCACACACTATCCATGTATTCAGATATTCCAAGCGGAGTGTTTGTTACTTTCCGCTAGATGGCAGCACAATCGCCGGAAGTGATTTAAATTTTCCATTAAGAAATAGGAATAAATAAGCTACATAAAAACGAGATGTGATACTAGTAATCTCTTTTTATTTTCTTTTTTTTAAAGTCCAATTTTCTATTAAGCTGATTTGTTATTGCTTTGTAATAGGTGTGTGATAATAAAACAAATACAAAATTTACATCACTTTTTGTTGGTTGTGCTGCCATCTACCGGACACTAAACAAAAACAATATTTCAATGTTGTCGCCAAGCTTCGATAAGCATCACAAAAAACATTACGCAAATTAAAAGTTTGTTTCACAAACGACTAATTATTCTTTATTAAACAATGATATTACGCAGAATTATAAAGTCAAGTAATTTTTAAATGTAATCAGAAATTTAAATATATTTATGGTTAAAAAGAATTTCGTTTATTAAAAATTTAATTTCTTATATAGAGAACAATATTTAAAAAGAGTTATCAATTTTATCATCATGGTTAAAGTGAATCCAGTCGAACTCTGAAATGTTTATGAGAAATTCATTTTTTAAAATATTCGTTTGAGTTTCATATACCAGATGCCGCCACTGATTCAAAGCATATCAACATTTGCTTCTGTAGCACGAGTACTAGTTGCAATAATTCACAGACTGAAGGAGTTTCTGAAACACATCCAGTCTTTCAATTACTGGTCATTTAAAGTTGAGATAATTGTTGATTAACATGAGCAGATATTGTTTTAAGTTAGGATACTTTTAGTATCGTCTACATAACATGGCGGTATTTAAATATTGCATTATAATCTTAGGAATGTACACATTTATTATTTTTAAGTATATTAAAAAATAACTGACGATGTTGGTTTAAAATTCAGCGAAATATAAGCTAGTTAATAAACATCTTTTTATAATCTAATTTCTTTGGAAGTTATGAATAGTGTGCAACATCAAAGCTCATATACTAGATTAATATCAACTATTTTTCTCTTATCGTCACGTATTGATCAGCTTCTTCTGAAGTTTCTCACGAATGCAGAAGAGCAGTCAGCATTTATTTAAACAAAAATACTCCAAACGACCCTTAAAGGTAAAACAGTGCAGGACCTTGTTCTGTTTACTGTCATGACCTCTAGAATGGTGTTCGTTCCGACCATATTTCAATTAGGAAGCCTTCAAAGAAAACAAGGAAAGAGATAGCAAGTCTTTTAAAAACACGTCACATATTTTTAACAACTCCTGTAATAATAAACCGCTTCATATATAAACCACACTCCGCTTGTCGCTATTTGGTGCTCTTGACCTCACACTTATTCCCGTCGGAAAAGTTAAGATCCACAGTTAGACGAACGCCTTCTCTCGCCTTCATTACGCTGGTCCCCAGAGTGACAATAACAGTGATGTACAGGGTAACTGCTGTCATGTAGAAAGCCATGCAAGATGAAAGCGCTCCTTCCTGTGGGATTTAACAAGATGGAAAGAGAAAAGACTCACCATTTCCTTGTGGTTGGGAAAGAACGCTTGCTCAATTAGTGGAAAGTTTTCTCTGCCTAGTCTTCGCTGGATCTGGAGCAACTGGGAGAACTGTAAGAGAAGCAATGTAATTAGCAGAACATCAGTCGAAGTGGAACAAATAATCCTAGAGATTAGATAACAGTTGGAATATTCTTTAAGAAATCCTAACGTAGTTTTAATATTATTTGCTAAATACACTCAGATATATTTTTTATGCCAATTTATTTAGCACTCATATCTTTAGTACCCATATCCAATGCAATGATAGAAGCACGGAATATTATTTATTTATATATATATATATATATATATATATATGCACGCACGCACACGCGCACACACACATCAGTTTATCCTGTCATGGTTCTATTTTGATGAGGTGAAAAAGTAAAGGGTTGCTCATAATAGGTTTAAAGTAGTCAGCACAGGGGTGCAAGAGAGCCTGATAGTATTAGGAAATATTATAAAGAAAGACAGATAGATAGCATGAGAGATAGAGAAAAGGCCTCAGCTCTTTTATATCATCATATAACCAAAGGCTATCAGTTTTCCTTTTTTCATCAATCTCATATAGATGAACAACCAAAAGACCAATGGAAACTAAAGCACAAAGATGACTGATAACCAAGTGGTTAGCTCCATCTGGGTTAACTGCCTTGAGTTGGCCTTCTCTGCCTGGGATTGCTCTCCAGTCATCCCTGCAGTTAACTGTAAGACCACATTGAATTAAGAGGATGAAACTATTTAAAAAACCTCTCATAGCAAGAATAGATCCTCCCCAGGTGAATATTGCATAATGTGGGTAGTCTACACCATCTAATCATGAATTTGATATCTCTTAGAATGCTTCTTTCTAAATACAAAAATCCTCTCCCTGAACAATAAAATTTACACAGTACAATATTATAAAGCATTCGGATGTCATATTTGGATATCATATCTTTTTAACCTTCATAAATGGTATTTTAATTCATTAATTATAAAAATCAGAATTCTCTTTCCATTGCTAAAAGTAGGTATTGTAAAAACATAACTTTGTCTGTTGTAAGTAATGGAATGCCCAACACATTACATAATCTGTTCCAAATACGCAGGGTAAGAGGACAGCTGTAGAATGCATGTTCTACAGCTGTCTGAGACATCTGTTATCTGTAACATCTGTTACCGATTTTCCAATTGGTAACAGATGTCACAGATTGGTTCTCCGATGTTAAAGTACCTCCATATGATGGTATTGACTGAAAGGAGGCCATATGCAATTCTCCAAGCAAGATCCCTCCTGTGAGGGGTACCCTTGGAACTTCATCAAGTTATGAAACAAAACATTGTTGCCCATACCTAACTGTGGAACTTCACGGCGAAAGAAATTAAACATTTCTTTGTACCAAATTTTACTTTTTTTTAATGGAAAAAATGTCAACTCTAGAGTGTTTTAGTATTCAGGAACAATCTCAACTTTTGAACCTTTATAATCATCAACTCCAAACAGGGGAAGATGAAAACCCAAACAGTACCGGAGAAGATCTGCTCTTGTGTGATTTTTCTTAACTGGAACCAAACAAAATTGCAGAGATTTACTATATAATTGCTTTTCTTCAGCTTCTGTGATGTCTGTAATATTTATTACGTACACCTGAGCAGGAAAGATATTTTTGGAGTTCATGTCTCTCATCATCGGCCTTTATAGTACAAAAGAGTGCTGAGGGTCAGCAATCAGAGGGGAAGAGATCAAAAGGTAGATTATGATAGTAGGATGTTATAAAGAGGCCTCAGTCGACAAATTGCGCTATATAACCGTGACGTTGTGGCTAAAAGGTCTTTAGACATCACTCTCATCACACCTGCCTAAACAAAAATGAAAACTGAACATAAATTATCCAAAATAAAAGAGACTAAATGATCACGAAGGTCACAATGTAACAACGATTGATTACAGAACCGAATGAACAGAAAAATGGAAGAAGAACCTGGCCCGAGTGGTACAGCTCTCAAGGAGCTGATAAACTGCCTCGATGTTGGCCTTCGAAGCTCGGGTTTAATCAGGTTTAACCTCTTCTGGTTGTGAACAATGAACTATAGCACATTTACGGGGAAAATTAAAACTTTTTGCGTTTTTCTAAGAGGTGGCGGGAACTGTAAATACGCGACCTCCGCAAAGGTCAGCATTGGGATGCCTAGTACTGAGTCTTCGCCAGATACTCCGGACGCGGGGACAGAAGTAAAAGAAATGCCCCACCGTTTCAACGTTCTAGTAAAAGTCACAGAACGGATCGCACGGTCTGGGTCTGTATCGCTACTTTACCTGGAAGATGCCCATAGGCTATCCTCCAGGCTAAGTCCAGGTGAAATGGTTGTTCCCAACTATTTTTGATATTGTTAAATAATCCCTCCGTATTTGTTTCAAGATGCGGAGTGTCATATCTAGAAAGCAGAAAAAAAATTTCTAGTATAACTTTTGTGATTTTAATTGAAGAACGTTTATGCCATCTGTCATAAACCTTTTATGTAATTACATAGTGGATAATATCACTCGAGCACAATCTCTTCGAGGACCAGCATGATCCGTGGTCCTAAAGTAGGGAAGAAAATGCCCTAGAAAGTATTTTATAAAAGTTCTGGATGAGTGGTTCGAACTTAAGGCCTTCCGTACGGTTTCAAATGTGTTCACAATAGTATAGACATTTTAGCTTAGGAAGCGAAAATCCGCCTTGGTTACTTTTAAGTTTTCTTTTCTTTTTCCTATTTTCATGCTTCCTATTATTCCAGAAAAAATCTATTAGTGGGTTATAAAGTTGCTTCTCTTGAACTTCTGTTATGTCGGTTACGTTAATCACTCTGCCGTAAAATGACAAATAACTGGCCTTAAAATTAAAATAAAAATTAAATTTAATTTAATTTTTCGTTAGAGGAGTCCTGTAGTTTTCGGACGGGTAGAACCGAACTCACCAGAAAAGGTATACTGTAAGATGTACTAGTGGAGTTAAACCATACTGAAGACATGTCTGGAAATTTCGAAATATATTTTTATTTTTTTCTGCATTTACGTGTAGACCATTGATCATGCTGAATTGCTGCAACGAAAGGGCAACTTAATAAACTTAAACTCGATATATAGATATCTATACACATATATACACATACACAAATTTGTGTGTGTGTATATCTGGTTGGATCATTTGAGACAGGACGTCATACAGGATAATTTACTCTTGTTTTCACTTTTAAAATAACATTTTTAAATACTTTTAAAAATAATAATGCAAATTATAATTTAATTATAATCTAATTAGAAATTTTTAAAATCTTTGGAATATTTTCAAAAATTGGAAAAAATATAGAATACACCTTGTAATTTTTTCTATCATAATTTTGAAATAGGAACAAGACAAGCTAAATATCAAATGAGATAATTTTGAAATAGGTTGTTCCTATTTTAAAATTATCTCAAATGATCCAACCGGATAGTTTATAGATACAAAATCTTGTGTAGATAGTTAATATCTTTAAATTTACTATTAATTCTACGTATATAATTAATTATTAAATATTCTTAATTGAATGTGTACTTACCACCCATGGTTTGTCTTGGAAGTTATACAAACTATGTAGCGAATTAGCACTTGGAACACCTCCGTATTTGAACCCAAGTAACAAACTCCTGTAATCTTCATTAGCATCGCGAATGTGTTGACGAACCAGAAGAAAATCAGGTCGGAATGATCTGCAAAGAAACGTTTACAATATTTTTGAATTTGTTTGGATTTTTAAAATTTACTTATGATTTTCATGTTTGTTTCTACAGCGAAAACTTAAACAGAAGTGTAAACAATTTGGAAATCGCTGTGGTTACTACAGCGTAATAATTAGTATGAAATATTAATTAGTACGCTGATATCGCTGATTCTCAAACTATTTTATATTGTTGTTGGTATTTTAATGTATCGAAACAATTTTTGCTATGGTGTCGCCATCTATCATTCAGTCGTGGCAGTTCATAAAGATATATATAAATTCTTATATTAGCCATCAAGAACGATCAAAATTAGGGAAAATGGATGCAGAATTCTAGTTGTCGAAAATTTGGACATGGCATGTGTTTGATTTTTGAATAAAATTTAATTTGTAACTTATTGAAAATAATTTCTATAGAAACGTAATTGTAATTCTGTATATTATATAATTATATAATAGAAGGTTCCATTGTTATTAACTGGAAACCCCTGTGGTTTTCTACTGATGAAGCGTGACTTATGGCATGGATTATTTTATCATGGTATAAATTTTCTCCTGGTGACTCTTATAGTGAAAAAATTAATATGAATATCGTATTTAATCTATTTTGCGCGATAGTGAGGCAGAAAAAAGGTGTTTGCTTCAAATAAATAAATATATATATATATATATATATATATATATATATGGGAGTTCATGTCTCTCATCATCGGCCTTTATAGTATACTATGTTTATATATAGTATATAAACTTCATAACTAGTGCTAAGGATTGAAATTTAAGAGAGCACAAGCATGAAAGCAAAGTGAATTATTGCTAACTAGAAGTTTAAAAACCTTTTTAGGGAAATTACAACTTTATTTAAAAAATTACACAAAGTTTTATTGATTAGCTTATTAATAATAAATTCCTTAATAAATGAATAAACTATTTAATACATTTTGGTATACTTAAGCTACAAGATATAAAGGTGTATTTAAAAATAAAGGTATACACTTTTATTTTTAAATACACCTTTATATCTTATATTAAGATATAAATACACCTTTATTTTTACCTAAGTAGTAAAATACAAGTTTAGAAATGGACTCTCAACTCATGACAGAACTTAAAGGATGATATGGCTCTTGCAATTTTCCAGACAACAGAAACAACTTGGAGGCAATTTCCATTCATATCTCTTAACTAGAAAAGTCCATATCATCCTTTTAGTGCTGTCATGAGTTGAGTTTCATGTTTATTCGTAATAAACAAAGTTCAGAATCAAA